>NC_142094.1:49554859-49854859 GCF_054644295.1 Miniopterus natalensis
CCAGTGTTTTTTTCCTGCCCTGGGTTCATGGCCATTCTGTATTGGCTGCCTTAGGGGAGTAATTCTAAGAAGCTGAAGAGAGAGGACACAGGTGGCACTGGTGTTATAGTAATGGTGAGAAAACTAAAGAAAGCCATAAGCCCTCCAGATTGTTTAGTGATACAGGCAGCCCTTCTCTCTGAGAGTATTGATAGATTGGCTTTCAGCCCTGATTAAAGTAAAAGCCAGCTTTCGTCTGTTCTTTTTGGCCTTGGGCTCACCTTTAAAAGTGACTGACCTCGTGAAGTGTGTGAAGAAAGCGAAGAGCCCTGAACACGAGGTGAAAGGACCAGGCTCAGGTTCTGGCTCTTTCTGTGTGACCTTGAGCCAATCACATAACCTCTCTGAGTCTCAGTGTCTTTTTCAATAAAATGGAAATAATATTGCCTGTCTCGGCATATCCCTAAGAAATGATGGCATGTATGAAAATGTTTTATACACTATAAAACACTATACAATTATAAATATTATTGTTAATGGGTTTGTCATTTGATGATAGACGAGCATTTATCTTTATCTCATAGAAAATATTTTAATTGTGATTAAATTTGTACAGATTAAATGAATTTTAAAAAGTGTTGCTTTGATATCCTTGGGGAATGGAACGCTATACCTATTGAACATGTTTATCATCAAGGAACCTTCTTTGATAAAACAACCCATTGACGAGCCTCTTCCACATGGGACTGGGTTGGGTTGAGGATGTTCTTACTGTGACGCTGATCACAGGGCTTGGTTTCCTGATTGGGCTGCCTTTTCTCTTTCACTACATCATTCATGTCATTCCCTCCTGAAGCTGAAGGAAGTCTTCAAAGAAACTCACAGATCCTGGAGGGCCACCTATTGATCAAGGCTATGAGATTGAGTAGGATTTGATAGTTACTCGTTTTGCATGTGCTAAAATATGACATCCACATCAGCCTATCAATACAGTCAATGTGGAAAATGTCCATTTAAGAGTGGCCCCAAACCCAACCTCAGTCTTCTTGGACTTTTTAATAGTAGATTAACTACCATTAACTACTAATGGTAGATTAGCTATAAAGCTTTATAAAATTGGTTAGTTGTTTGTCATATAAGGCTTGGGAACTTCTTACAGACTATAAAACCAAGTCTGGGCTTTGCGGAGGTACAGACAGATGTGACACACACAGCCTCCGCCTAGACGAGAGTCATCCCGCTAATTCCTGGGATGAATTTGAAAGTGGGCTGAGACATGAGAAAGCAGGCACAAAGCATTTTTATTTTGCCCTTGCTTCTTACTAAAGTAGTGTGTGTGGGGGAGGGGCAGGAATTGTGGTGGACACCGTGTGCTTGTACATTTCATGCTTCCCTTCTGGCCCTCAGCCTGGTCGTTCCTGTATCGTCAGTCAACAGCCCTGCGTTTGGGCTATGATATAAATTTGCAATACTAACCATTTTGTTATAGTAGCTATAGAAGAATAGCACCTTTCAAAAGGAAAAACATTTAGTACTTATTGGTCTCTTTTTCTTAAAGACAGTGAAATGCAAGGAGAAGCAGCCGTGGAAGAGTTAGGTTAGTATGACTGTTAAACAGCGCAAAAGAGAGAAATGGATTTGAAGTTTTGGTCTGAGCTAGTTCTAGACTGCAGCAGGTGTGCACCAGTCCGCAGCAAAGTGAGATTTTCTTAAAGAGGTAGAAAGCATTGACCTTTTCATAAAGCAAATGTTATTAATTTAAAGGACTACCTTTTGTAAGACTATGTTTTTCCTATTTTGGGGTGATAAAAGAAAGGAGAGTTTTGTGATAAGATAGAAATAGCAGATAGAAGTTATATACGTGTGTGTGTGTGTGTGTGTGTGTGTGTGTGTGTGTGTGTGTATATATATATATACACATAAAATTCTCTATCTGGATAAACAACAAAACTGGCAACCCTAAGTTGGGTCCCTTGAAATGATTTTTGAAATTTTATTTGTCCACAAAATCTAGGAAGTATTTAAGAAAGACAGAACAGTCCCATTATCGGACCTTGCCACTTAATCAGCTGTGTGACTTTGAGAAATCACTCAACCTGTCTGAACGTGTTCTTTTATTTGCAAAATTTAATCCTCACAGTAGATTCTATGAATCCCATAGGGTTGTTATAAAGTACAATGAGGTCATATATATTCAAGTGCTTAGAAAGTAGAGGGCTCTGTAAAAGTCACCATTTTTATGCATTACCATCAGCCAAAGTGATTGTCTTTCCAAGTTACTGACAAAAGATTTAAACAAAAATCTGTAAATTCTTCTATTTATGAACTTGATGGCAGTTATTGGCAAATATCATAAAAGAAAGTTTATTATATAAAGTTAATTATGTGTAGAATAGAATAGAAAGCATATTACTTTCACCACTAGTACCTTCCTAGCAAATAATGAAATTCACCGTCTAAAATTGTCAAGTCATTTCTGACATCTTTGAAAGTTTTTTTGTCATGTTATCAATTATTGTCTCTTTAAGAGCAGCTACTCAGGAGAGGGACACACGTCTAGAACACACTTGGTCTGAGAGAAAGTACATGATCCTCTCCAAGTGCCATTACACCTGGTTGTATATTGAGTTTAGTACCAATCACATTTCTTCCCGGATACCTTCCTATTTGAGAAAACTGATAATAGTTACAAGTTAATTGAATAGCTCCTTTTAGAAAAGAAGGGACACATGGAAGAATATGTGACAAACTGAAGAGCTGTTGCTAGGACATCTCAAAGTCTGACATCAATTGGGACCATTATCAGACTTATGAGCAAAACTTTCTTAGGTTTGACCATTAGAGACCACATACTATGCTGATTGTAAGAGTCATTGGCTTGGTCCAGTCTGGTATTTCTCATAAGTTCTTGTCCTAGAATCTGTGACTGAAAGGCAACTCTTCTTTTTATTGGTTATTGCTAATACGTATGACTCGACTGTGTGGAGATATCTGTTTTGTTTAAGGTCAGGGACATGATATGTAAAACTCTGGGTCATCTGCCTTTTATTCTGTATTATGATTATTTTTCTCTAAAGTAAAAATCCCAGACTGAGAGTAGGCACAAAGTTAATGGAAGTTGTATGATTAACAAAAGAAATAGGCTGAAAGAGAAATTACACAAGGACAGAACTGTGAGACTTACTCTTTCCTTGCAATATGGAAATAGGTAGTTTCAAACACTCATGACTTGTTCTACCCTTACTCCAAATGGGCCTAGTGCACCTGGCGGTACATCTCTGGAACCATGAGAGTGTTTGTCTGCAGTTAGTAGCCTCGTGAATCTTTATAGTGATTTGCATCACGTACTAACCTCGCTCCTACCATCCCTGAGTACCCAAGCCTGTGAGTCCACACCCCTTCTCTCAATACTCACCTCAGGCCACCCAGCTCTGATGTTCCACTTGGCCATTGGTCTCTACAACAGGGTGCTGTACTTCTGCCAGCCTTCCTGCCGTGAAGGAGAGGTGATTGGGCTTATGTAGAAATAATACAGTGTTTATTGAACACTTACTATGGGCCACACACTGCTCTCAGTACTCGACATTCATTATCTCTGTAATCCTCACCACAAACCTATGCAGTAATTACCCCCTTCTTATTTTATGGATGAGAAAACAAGGTAGAGAGAGATTAATTTGCCCACACTTATAATCAAGCTAGGAAATAGTACAGCCAGGCCATCTGATTCCGCGCTCTCAACCAGTAGACCACACTGAAAAATGAATGGGTCCCACACACCTAGGTTTCCCAAAGTGATCTGTTGTAGTCGAAATATGTCATGTTCTTACAACTATTAATTTCCTTTTCATGTAATTTATTTTAAAACTAACCAGTGAATACTGGATATACTAGTAAACAAGACAGCCAGGGTCCCTGTTCTCAGGCAGTTTATGTATGAGGATCGGGGAGGGGGACAGGATGACACATCTTAAAATATGAATGAATAAGTGGACAAGATTATTTCAGATCGTGGTAAAGTGAAGCACAGTGTTAAAGAGTAAATGGATGAAGGCTACCATAGGTCAGGAAGGGCCTCCCAGTGAAGGGCCTTGTAAACTGAGTCTGGAATTGTACAAACATGCCACCAATAAGCAAGTTTGGGGCAGATGATTCTGCAAAGGAAGGGCGAGCACAAGGGCTCTGAGATGAGGTGTTTGGGGTGCTCAGGAAGTGGAAAGAATACCAGTGTGGCTGAGTCAGGTGAACAAGGGGGAAGAGCACACAATTAGATCGGAGCCCAGTGGGGCGCAGGCTGGGTGGGGCCCCGCGCCGTGGGAACCAGTCTGAACGGGACAGAACGGGACTGGCGATGCCTTTGGAGGGCAGGCCTGTGGTCTGAACGGTGCGGACAGGACGGCGATTGCAGGGCTGGAGTGGCCAAGGAGTGGAGACGGCACGCGGTGGGAAATGCGTGATCGGAATCCAGGATTTGGCCCTTTCTCAGTCGAGGTGCTGGGGATGCAGGATGAATGATCTTAAGCGATTTTAAAGAGCACTCCGTAGCAAGGAGCTTGACATTTACCATTAATTTTCTTACCAGCTGGCGTGAGATCCCCCTCTTCTCCTTCCTTTCCCCCTTCATTCCCCTCTCAAGAAATCTAAGAGCGTTCACTACGTACAATGTGACAATTTGACTCCAAAGCATAAATCCTTGAATGTATTGCTTTATCATCTACCGAAAAGATGAGCGGGTAAAACAGTGCACAGTAATAGAAACTAATGCATGAAACTATTTTCCAAGCGGTAAGTTTGCTTGGAACTGAGCTAACATCTCCTGGAAGAAGTCTGAGAGGCTTTCCCCTCCCCCCCTTCACTTTCCGATAAGTCGTTTATAAGTCTCCTGGGAAAATAGACCCCAAAAGTGTGAACCGTATGTGCCTTGCTCTTAACGCTGTTATCAGTTGCTAGAATAACTTGCTGTGCAGTGATCACTTACTTTATAATTAAACCCTATTTAAGTCTTACATCTCAAAAAGCTGCGGCTCCGCTCTGAAAAGAACAGAGGAGGCTGTCCTTTGGGTGAAACTCAAAGAATACTTTCACGTCGCGCTTAAATTTACTTTGTGAGGTTCTCTGAGATATCGGTGCGCTTCGTTGTGGTAAGAAAAAGATGCCATTTAAACCCTACTTGGAGAACCTTCTCCTTAGGTGGTCCAAGGGAATTCATAGGGTTCATTTTTAATCCATTAGAAAGCATTGCACTCTAAAGGTGTCTTATCCCATAATGCCTACCCCTTTTCCAGTTGGTTTGTCAGATACACGTGAAGCCATTATCCCGTCGCATCTGTGAGCTGAGAAGGAAGGACCAAAGCAGAGCGCCGGAGTGCCAATTTACGCGCAGGCCTTACAGCGAGGGACGGCTAAGCCCATGACCTCGTTGCACTCTGCTTATGTGACTTTCCTTGGGAATTTTTTTAATCAGGTTTATTTTCCCTTTGACTCGGATTTCTAGGGCCCAGAAGTTTTCTTTTCAGCAGTGTTTATGTATTTAACAGCATTTTCCGAGGTGGGTACCACAGAATGTTCACAGCATGGGTTCGTTGGACTAAGATTTTGTGTACGACTTATATCAAGTGAAAAAGTTGACGGACGTGAGCTTTAAAGATGGCTTTTTATGTGTGCTCTCCATTTGAAGCTTTCGTCTATATTTCCTGGTGGGCTACAGTGTTTTCCGACGTTGCCATAAGAGAACAGAGTCGACATAAAAAAATAATTTTTTTATTGAAGAATGTGTTTTTCCAAGTAAAGTCGTCATCAAAGAGGCTGTCATGGTGGGTCGTCATTCATGTGGCGGTGGTGCTGCCCTTTTGCATCTTGAGATATAAACTATAAGTTGCAGTTAAATAAATACCTATTTATTTAGCGAGAGGAAGGACCCACCCTAAAGCCAGACAAGGAGCAAAGGTTTTTGAAGACTGTCCCTTTAGGGAAAAAATGAGCATGTCGTTGGGTAATCTGGCCTTTCCCCTCCTTGTTGGTAATCTCATCACAGCCAGGTAGTCCACATTAAAAGGTTGGTATTTATGTCAACATAAAATTACCTTTAAAATGGGGCTCGTTTTTTAAATTTCCATTTTCAATGCTGTTTGCAACACGTGGCACCTGAGTCGAGCACAGTGAAACCGTAACATTTATTCAGAAAACAAATGTTGGCCCCGAAGAAATTAGACCTGGTTGGGCTCAGTCGATCTCAGAAATGGCAAGAAAAATGCTGCCTTAAATTGATACGATTAGCAAGGTTTGCGTCTGGGAGTCAGGTAGGGGAGATAGTCAGCACACCTGAAAGGGGTACCAGATTTTACGTGATTTAGGGAGGAACAGCCCCAGCCCCATCCTAGGAACTCAGGATATAAAGTTCCTTTAATAAGCTGGAATATCTTGACAGAGTATCTGTTAGTGACATATGTATCAATAAGTCCCCTTCGTAAACAGAATTAGTGTTTTCAAAGCAGGGTGGGGGAAGTAATTAAGTTCATCTCACTGTGTCAGGGAACGACTCCGAGGAGATGGGCCTTCAGGAATAAATAGCGGGGAGGAAGGGGAAGTGAGCAAACCATGAGCAGAGTCAGGCTCCGGGGCCGAATACATGGCTTACGAGGCTTTTTAGAGTATGTTCTATGGCATATCTAATGCTCATATGTGTGTATTAATTTTTAGAGAGGGAGGGAGAGGGAGAGAGAGAAAGAAACATCAATGTGAGATTGAAACATCCATCGGCTGCCTCCTGCACGCCCCCTACTAGGCATTGAGCCTGAAACCCAGGCAAGTGCCCTGCCCTGGACTCGAACCAGCACCCTTTCAGTGCACAGGATGATCTCCAACCAACTGAGCCACACCAGCCAGGGCTCTAATGTTCATCTTAATTATTAAGTGTAATTGAAAGTGATAACATTAATTTTAAAAACATTTTTCCTCAAATTTTTATTATATCAGAGTAACCTCTCCAACTAACCTATCAATTTTAATAGTCAGATGTGTAACTATTTTTAGTTAATACATTGTGGGCATTTTTAATGCTTTAAATGATAAACTCGGGTAATCTTAACCTTGTAGCATGTGCTGAAAATAATAACGCTCACATTAGAAATAACACTGTATAATCTTTGACAATTTCAGATTACTTTTACATCTATTACCTCATTGTATCAATCAATAATTATCTTATTTGAACTGGAAATTATTTGTTGAGACTGAGTACCCCGATCCCCTGAATCCTTTCCCAAATGTCATCAATTTTCACCAACCAGAAGGGCTATGAAGTTCATTTGGCTCCATGAAGGAATCAGTACTTTTAGTTTCCCTCCTCCTCATTAGCGTATCTGTGACTTATTCATCACGCTCCACACTCACTGCAGAGCTGCTGACTAGGACCTGTTATTTAAACAAACAAAAGTTCCTCTTAAGGCTGCACAAGTTTAAAGGATGGACCAGTTTTTCTTACTGGTGTTCGCGTAGGACTTTTCCAGAGTCATCTAAATTTTTCATGCAGGCGAGTTAAAGAGGTTGACTGGAGTGACTTTGTTAGTATAAAAAGGAGACCTCTTTTTAAAAACACTGTGACTCTAAAAGGTAAGCATGAAGACGGGCCGGATATCTTCTTGCCTCCCCGATATTGCCTGCCAGCTGTGCGCTTTCTTACTGCAGTGAATCCCCTCGTTTTCATTGCTGTGTACAAGGCGCAGCGTCTCATTTTCTCCGCGCTCGGGCTTCCTGAGGGACGCGCGCCCCACATCGTTCTTTACACTCGTGCTGTTGTGCGAACCAGCCGGTCTTTCTCTTCCCTCCTTTGTTAACCGCAAGCCTCGTGGGGCAGCCGCGCTTTCGTGCCCTCCGTGAGTTGCTGGACTCCGTTCAAATTAAACACCGTAAGATTAACAGCAGGCTACAGAGGTGGAGTGTGTCTTTCTCTTCGGCATTTTTGTATAACGTCGTCTTGATCTGGAAAATGCTACCACACTCAAGCACACTAATCGTCCCACACCCACCCTTTGTAAATTGGGGCCTCGTGTCTACCACGTAAAAAGTAGGGAGAACACATCTACCATATTTGCTCTCCTGTGAGGATTAAAAAAAAGCTGTACATCGAAAATGCATAGGGTTATATTTTAATCCAAGCACCAATTCAGATCACCTGTGTTTCACCTGCAGCGAAGCAAAATGGAACGTGTTTGGAGCTTTGTAACTAGGTGTACCCAGGTTCAAATCTCGGATCTGCCGCGTACTAACTGGGAGATCTCGGGCAAGTTCATTAGCCTTTCCAAGTATTCCCTCCCGAACATATAAAAACGTTTGCAGGTCTTCTGGATGGAGGTTGTTGTAACCTGCTGATAATCTTATAGTGTTTAACTTGAGCAGAGTCTAATCAAAATAAAATAAACGATATAAAATACCCAACACATGTTAAGTCCATCAGGATGCTCAGTAAAAGCTGGTTTCCATTTTTATTCCTTGCCAACTTCACTGCCTTGTAATCCATTAGTTAAAATCCTGGCTCATAACCATCTATGGGGAGAGCTGGAGGAGCAGATGGCACAGGTCAGGTCAGTGATTGCAACCTTCTAGAACTTGTGACAAGTTCTTATCTAGAACTTCTTATCCGTATGCTATTAACAGACACATTAAAAAGTCAATATCATCTGATTTCCTCTCTACCAGACATTTATCTCTATTTGCTTCCCAAATTTATATTCCTTAGATCTGTAACAAAAGATTATTCTGTTGCATGTGCTTTCATCTAAGTGTTGACAATAGATACAGATAAGCACATTTATTTATACCATTTTTAAACTATGTGCTGAAAGAACATTGCGAGCCGTCATAGCCGAGGCAAACGCAAGGACGCATGGTGACTAGATGTAAAACGGTGTCCTGAATGGTGTCCTGAAGCATTAGATGGTGTCTGAGGACATCAGACAGAAACTAAGGAAATAAGAATAAAATATCGACTTTCGCTCACAGTAAGAATCAGTATTGCTCCTTTAACTGCGACAAAAGTACCAGCGTAATGTAAGATGCTAATAATAGGGGAAACTGAGTGTTAAGTGTATGAGAACTCTCTGTACTATTATGATTTTTCTGTAAATCTGAAACTGTTCTAAAATAAGTTTCTTTTTTAAAGTACATTGCAATCACAGTGTCTTCATATTTACTGAACGCCCAGGGTGTAATACTGTCGCTGCTGCAGACCTGGCCTCTCTCTTACGACTTTTATATTATCACTGCAGATAATTTGCCCTCTCTAGTAACTAATGGGACTGGTGTCTAATGAAAGCATCTTGCCCAGGTTTTGGTACTTAGTAAATGCCCTAGGAGTGTCGGCCACCTCTTCATCTCCTCTCCCTCCCTCAGTGCTTCTTGTAATTCTAAAAGAGCAATGTGAACGTTTATTTGGCTATGGAAAGGATCAGGCTAATAAATCACTCAGTTTTAGGACTCCGGGAAATAATTATATATATATATATATATATATATATATATATATATATATATATATATATATGTATGTATACGGGAACATGGATCCAACGTTCATGTGGTCCATCCCCATGTGTTCTCTTTCACATGAGACAGAAGGAGATTTGACTTGGGGTAGTAAACATGCAATGCAATATGCAGATGATGTATTATATATTATACACTTTAAACCTAAATAATTTTATTAATCAATGTCACCCCAATAAGTTTAATCAAATAATAAGAAAGAAAATCCAAAACCAAAAAAGGAGTAGACCATTTTACTTATTAGAAGAATGATAATCAGTAGTAGTATTTTTTTCAGTGTCGGAAAGTACAACAAACTATATGATAATGATAGAGATGCTTTCGTAAGAATATTGAGATTATCATTTTTTGATCTTCTAAATTTCCCAAAGTGATACTGTTTAATTTTAAATTTAAAAAAGAATTTTCTCTATATTTAAAATTGCCTAAAATATATTTTGAAGGATTATTACACATTATATTTCTCAAATACATACAGCAAGAGGTAAGAGAGAGAGATTCTATATGTCAATACTATGAAGAGACAAAACACTTATAATTGAAAACGTAATTTTCATTTATTTTTGTTTCTACTTATTTAACAGTCCAAATTGTGTAATACTACTAGCATTTACATCTAAAGGTCAATGTCCCTGAAAACTCTATAGTAACAGACTTTTAAAACTCTCTGTGTTTGACTTCCTTGGCCACCTTCTTTGGATTTTTCTGGCATCCTAATGACGTTTTCCTGATTTCTCCAAACACAGTTATACCCATTTCAGCAATATTTATATGTGAAAGGAAGTGCAAGTTTGAATCCAGATTTGGTGACCCTTGAGATCTTGTATTGACCTTAGTAGGTATTAACTTTTTAGATCAATAAGCGCTGTTATTGACCTCAAAGAAAAGTCAATATCTGCTTGTTAATTTGCAGCTTGAAAATGCTGTACATTTTGTTCTTCATTATTACCCTGCTTATTCCAGCCTTTCAAAAAAAACAATGTCTTGACTGTTTCTACCAAGAGATCATAATGTCAAAATATCTAAGTTTTAGTGTTAAAGGGGATAATCATTGGACATGGTGGTCCTCCATGAGTCTTTTCTTTTAGTTTCTCATAAAATTACAACTGGCTGAGATTCATGCTGTTCAGGAAAGTGAAATATACTTAATTACATTTTACCCAATATAGTTTTCAACATTTGAGAAGCAATCTTAAATGATCTATGGCTCATGGCAAGAATATTCTCTCTCTCTCTCTCTGTCTCTGTCTCACACACACTCACATATACACACGAGAAATGGAGAGAAAGTTAAATTGGAAATAAGTAGTCTACAAAGCAATTAATAGTGTTTTTTGCTTTTTCCATGTACAAATGAAAAAAAGCAGTGCCGACAGATGAATGTTCAGCGTGTCCTTTTTATGGGGATAAACATGAAAAGCTTTTTGGTAAGGACTTCCTGTGCGGGTTTGAATTGTAGAGGCCTATGCTTCTAAAGTTGTATTAAGTGGTTTAAGTTTTAAGTATTGGTGGAGAAGTAGCTTTTCACATCATCGTTGTTTTGTATATTAACTTGGAAATGTCAAGTTTTGCATAACTTGAAATGCCTCAGAATTGCCTATTGCTGAAATTCAAATGTCAGAACAATACTTCTGCGCATATGTGACTCTGATAGTTCAACTCTTAAAAACCTCATAAATGATTCAGGACCACTCTGGCCTTGTTATGCTATAACTTTAGAAAGAGGCAGAGCAGTTTAAATCTGGGGTAGGAAGTGTCCATCTCATTCAGCCCAGGCGACAGAGCACTATCTCTCCACCCATTCAGGATCATTCATCTTTTTTTGAAAATACATAACCATTTGATGAAGAATTTGAGTTTTAATGAGGAGTCTTTCAGTATTTTGCACCAGTGCATAAAGAAGCTATTTCATTTTTAAGCAACAGGGTTAATGCTTATATCTTATTAGTTCATTGTTATGAAGTCCTCAATATTTTTTTTATATATATAAAAAAGCTTTCTCTTTTTCAAGAGATGAATGCTTTTTTCTAGGACATAAATGATGGAGGCCAAATGGCCTATAGAAATAGACTTTCTACTATTAATTTATTCTTCCCAAATTTGCTCAGCGTCTGTACATTTAAATTTTAAAATTTCAAAACTGGGATGAGCCTTAGAGGTGACGAACCTGACTTTGTTGTTTGATACAGAAAAGGGAATCTTGATGTCTAGTCCCTATTTATTGCTATTTGGCTTAGCTTTTTATTGAAAACTCTCAAATACTGGTGAGCATTACTGGTAGAGTAATAGCTGGAAATAAAATACCCTTATTAACCCCACATTTTTATATTAAGTATTTGCTTACCCCAGGGGAACTCTTATCACTTGAAGAGGCTTAATTTCATACATGTTTCTAATACCATGTTTTACTTCTTTTTCTAGGATACAAAGTCATGACAATTAAAATATGCCAACATTTTAATATGATAAAAATGAGATGTTTGGGGCCTTACTATTCTAGAAATAAAAGACGCCATTAGGGCCATCGCGTGGAGTGTGTACCTTGGCGCGCTTCATTTTGCCTCTGCTGGAAGATTAGTGGAAAATAAGCTCTGTAAATTAAATTTTATTGCAAAATCATCTTCCGATGCTCAGCAGCGAAGATAGTATTGAGTGATAAGGTTGGACTGGGTTTTGTATAAAGCAATTATAGCATGAAGACTACAATCTGAATGAAAAATATTGCTCCAGATTTCCTATAATCTGTAGAAAACTGAAGTTTGGGACTTTGTTTAATAGTGTCTGGTTTTATACAGATGATTATAATAAATAAGGTATATTGCAGCTTGAAAGCAGCATTACTGAATGGTTTTATGACCATTTATATGTGGTGAGAGGTACAAATTTTTATATATGTATATATTTTTTCACGTTTGGAAAATTATCATTTCAAAAATTTTCCCTACACTGGAGTTCTTTCTATAAAGCTTGCTTTGTCCAGTGAACCCATCTCTCTCTTTAGATAACTGTGTATGAAAGTTAAGATCAAAATGTCCACTGTATATTTTACTCTCACCTTGGCCCATGTAAAGAGGGGGTGTCTATTCCAGGCCTCCGCTGTGTAGTTGAGGAAGTACCTGTTCCTTTAATAACTTTACACCTCAGCTCTTGAGTTTGGTCTGCACACAGCAATTACAGACACATAAGAACAAAGACCTTGTTCTTGAACTACATGGAAAATCCTTGGTTTGAAAGGACCTCCTACAAGTAAACTGGAAGGGGGAAATAGTATATGTGTGTATAGCTGTGTGTGTATGCACCCCTCTCCCCCAAATCCAGTTCCTGCGTGTTTCCCGGTCTTATGTTCTTTCCCACCCATCAGTTGGGACACATTTAGTGGGTGTCTGATACGAGCCAGTCAGCGACACAAGGTACTGGAATGGTGGAGACAAATTATGGCTGCGTCAGCGTTGGGGCTCCATCACAAGGAATCGGACATCTCATAGTATCATGCACCAGAAATCATTCAAGGGCTCTCTTCGTTACATAATGCGTCACCCTTTAATTTAAAAAAACAACAACAACGCCATCCCCTTTAATAAACAGTAATCGAAGAGAAATAAATAATAGTTCGGAAGAAGACTGTGGAGGTTTATCAAGATGAAAGCAGCCCATTACGAACTGATCTGAACCAGTTTTGAGAAGCAGAGCCTGAGCCCTGGCCCGCGAGGCTTCGGCTAGGAAAAGTTCACTCGGTGCTGGGCACGTACCAGCTCCACAGGCCCCCAACTTTATTAGTGCGGAGATAAGCTGATTAGGTCTTGTCAATCAAAGGTGCCCATATCTCAGCTGAGAGACACACACTCGCTCTCCACTCCCCTTTAGGCATTGAAGTAGGCAACAAAGAGAGAGATGTGTGGTGTGCATCCCCACGGCTGTCGCCACGCAGGGTGCAAGGGCCCTGTGATGATGTGGTGGCTGTATTAAAGACTACATCAATTTGTTTTAAAGTGTTTTGATTTTCTATGGTGGCATTAAGAGAGAGAACATTGTGGTTGCAGCTTTACTAGAAAGCAAAGAGTTCTAGAAGAAGGGGAGAAAAAAAAAGTGCTTCTTTGAAGCCTACCAGGGCTTTGAATCTTGCTGTGCCAATGGGCGCTTGAGTGCTCCCGTAACTGGCAATCTCAGATCCACCCTCAGCTTAGGAAGTACCTTTCCCTCCAAAGCATTCATTTAGAGGAATAGGAGAGAAATGTTTAAATTGCCCAAGCGACATTAATGTTTATCAACTACAAGGTTTTATTTATTTTTTAATGATCGAAGATGTTGGATGAACATGTGACGTATATTGGTTACTCTGATGCACCCCGATTCGGTTGCAAAGAACAGGTACTTCTCCATGTCCCCCAAGTGCGGATGGGGAGCATTCCTCCGTTCAGTTGTTTTGTGCACAATAAGGGATGCCTGGCCTCCTACAGCGTCTGGAAGAAAAACCTCACTAATAAATATAGGCTGTCAAAACGGAATTCTGTAGGGCTTCGGCTTGAGACCTCGCCCACCAGTCGGTATTGAGAAGGGGAGTGATGGTGAAGGGGGGAAGCCTGGCCTTTTGTTCTCCACTCTGAAGTTTGCTCACTGCAGGCGGCCCCCCCTTCAAATGCAGCAACAGGAGCCGTGCCTCTCCTTGCCTCGCTCCACGCACCCCCAGAGCTGCAGTGCTGCACAGCCACGGTGCGTGATTTCTTTATCAGCTCTTTACCCTTCGCTCCATCCATCCCCACCAGCCAGTCAGGCAGCCCCGAGGAAGGACGCGTGCTTATTTCATCGGAACGTGAATCCTGTACACACGGCCATCCTAGGTGCTGCCTGTCACAGCACAGAGAGGTGTCCATGCTCCCCAGCATCGGTACCTTTCTTAGGTGTCCTGTGAGTTGAAGACGGGACTAGTCATAGTGTCTGAAGCAGAAAAGGTCTCCCGTTTTACACACCCCATCAGCCAGACCGGACACACGGGGAAGCAGGTGTGCCCTGCACGTGTGTCAATGTTGCTCACGGGATGGGTCCCGCTTTTAGGGCACGTGAGGTAGTGAAAATTTCGTTTTGCACTGGTTCT
The DNA here is from genome assembly GCF_054644295.1 of Miniopterus natalensis. NCBI lineage: Eukaryota > Metazoa > Chordata > Mammalia > Chiroptera > Miniopteridae > Miniopterus > Miniopterus natalensis. The sequence continues at coordinate 49,569,474 of NC_142094.1, forward strand.
CTATGCTCCCAGACAGAGTTTCAACGATGGCTCTGTTCCCAAGAGTGTGTGACGTTGGAGTGCCTCTGAGTTAGGTGAGGGTCAGTGGTGCTTAGAAATAAGTGGACTGTAGTATACACAGATTTTCTATTCAGGATTCTTTGCTTCAAGACATTTTACTACCTGATTTATCTTCATCTCAATAAGGTCTTTACATACTCATTTTTTATGAGAAAAAAATAGCATGCAACTTTCCAAAAATACCTCTTAAAACTATATATTGATACATTCACATGTTGGACATGAGTATGCTGTGGAAGGAGCTTGGCCAACGTCATTATTTAGGTGGCTAGTTTAATGCGACTTTTCAGAGAAGACTCTCCTGACCACTCCATGTAAAGCAGCTTTACCTCATGTCTCACCAGGCCCCTCTCTCCTAGCATGGATTGCAACTATGGATAATCCATAAATCGGGCTTCGCTTGGCCTCCCCAGAAGAGTGGAAGCTTCCTGAGGGGCATTCTGTTGAATGAATGAAAGAAATGGGCCCCTCTCTTCCTGTATTACAAAGAAAAGTGCTTATTTCCAAAAGTCTTCCACAAACCTTTAGCATCGCAATACCTTTAAGGAGACATGTCATGGCTTTGTGACGTTTTAGGATTTGGCTTTTTCTGTCTCTCATTATGTTGACATTCTTAATACAGTCAAGTAGTTCTCTCAAAAATACCATTGTGTGGGTTTTTTTAAAAAGGATATTACATTTTACTCAGCAAAGTGATAATTAAGAAAAGTATACTCTACTTAAGCTAGTCCCCCATGCAGCTGGTGCCTACTGTTAATAAGCATTTGGTGGTAAAGTTTTCAAGCTAATAATGAGTCTGGATTCCCTTTTCAATTTACTGCTTACTATAGCTGTTGAGCTTCGTTTTCTCCACCATTTACCAATTATAATTTCATAAGTTTACGTGGGTGATTGTTTTTAGGCTACAAAATGAATAGTAAAAATCAGGTTGCTGTGCAATAATGTTGCCTTATCGGGAGTTCGGGTATTATGTCTGCTTCACGGAAATCCTGAAACAAGGAGTTCGGGGAGGAGTGGTCGGACTGAGAGGCAATGCTCATAGCGGCTCTGCCATCCCGAAAACCCCAGTTTTCCACTTTCTTATGTGACGAGTAAAACATGTAACCGTTCCTCTTTTGCTGCTTATGAGGATACAACAGATACTTAAACTATTCAACATGAAGCTGTAAACATCTTCACTTCATAGCAGTGACTTTGGAAAACTACTTTTTTACTGTAGAAGCTGAACTCGGGAGGGAATACGGTATTTTCACATGATTCTCTCCGCACTGATAACTGGAAATTTCTAGTTGAGTAATGAGGGGCTTGCACACCAAAATAGATCACGCTTAGAATCAGCGTTTGAAAAAGCATGCTTGAAAAAAAGCCCTTTAAAGAGTGAATTCAGGGATGCACCGGAAATGTACTGAAGACTGTTACAAACTAAAGACCACTGCCTCTTATTGCCCCCTCAGAAATATTTTCCATGACCATTCCGCCCCCCAAAATTAAAAAAGAATCTATCATCGAACTCTCTTTATCACGTACCAGAATTTCCTAACGCCACGAGATGCTCTTGGCCCCTGAGACACTACTTTTTTAATTCATAAAGGTGGAAGGAGTATTCTGAATCATTTGATAAACTTTTCTTCAAGAAAAGAAACTTTTTTCAGGAAATAAATAATGTCAAATGGTTATTTTTCTACCTCTCAGATGACCTTTCAAGCAGTTGTCGTACAGAATATTCCCGACTTATCACACGTAAACAGGCGTAACTTCTGACACCGCAGGTTTGAGGTGGCATCATTAAACGACCCAAACTCAAAAGCAGCGATGCCTTAGCATTTAAAAACAATCCGTATTTTTTTCATACTCCTCCTGGAGGCGTTCGTGTTTGTTCTAGAATTAGAGGGCGTGATGCTCCGCTGCTTCCTGCTTACCCCGAGGTTCTGCTCGACACTGTTTACTCCTGGAGATGAGTGTGACGCGTGAGCCTGTTTAGAATAATCGAGTCAATATTACCTTTCAGGATGTAACCCTCTCCTAAGGAACAAGTACCAGGTAACTTCCAGAAGTGAGAGGATTGAGAAAGGAGTTTTACCTTTCAGTGTGTGTGTGTGTGTGTGTGTGTGTGCACGTGCATACATAACTATATAAAATAGATTTTCTTTTATAACAACATCTAAGTGTCTCTTGATTCAGGTAGTTTTATCACAGCAATCACATGTTGCAGGGAGCTAAAGAGAGAGAAGAGGGAGAAGCTGGAATTTGAAAAGGGGGGAATCGGTTCCTGTTCCTTCCCTGAGGCTGAACTGTTTATCGCTCTGTCCTCATTTGATAAAAGCGAATTTCATAATAAAATTTCCCCTAATCGGCCACTGTCAGCGGAGGTGTCTTATCGCTGAGAGGAAAATGACACCGATCCTATCGGAAAACAGAAACGATGTCACCATGCTCCCAATCACGGCTCTTCAGCCCCCATATCTACCTTCCCCACAAACACCAAGCAGTGCTTTTTTCATAAGAACATCAAAACCCAGCAAAGTCATTAAAATTGCACCCGCGTAGAGTTGCAGGGACCAGCCGCACTGGCGCAAAATGGGATGTGGGAAAACAGACTCCCTAAATGTGCTAATTCCATTGTCACGTGTTTACAGCTTAATTTTAATCAGTTAAAAAAGCCACACATTGCAATAAATTGGCATTATCTCCTGTGACACCAGAAGACACAGTTGGTTCAAGGATTTAGAGGGTCACTGGCAACAGTATATAGTATTACAGACAAAGTATTTTTACGCTTGAACTACGGTAGCTAAGGTACAATCCCAGTTAAGACCGCAGACAAAGGCTAGAACCCACATTGCACTAAGTTCAACTTGCGGACCACCTTCATCCTTGGGGGACTTTGTGCGCAAAACAAAGAAATTGGAGGCATTTTTTAAAAGAGTAATGTATTCATCTTATAAAAAAATTTTTTTGTAAGTAGCTTTTCGGAGCTGCAGCCTTATTGCATACTTGGCGGTAGACCAAATGGTCTTTCCATAGGTCCTCTCAGTAGACCTGTTTTCCAGTCCTGATGTTTCATTGACTGTGTTTACATTGACCATTCGACTTGCGAGCCTAAACAAAGAAACATTAACACGCTTGAGGAAATGCAAACAGAAAATAGTGTCATTGACAATTGTTGGAGGCCAACAACGAAAGGCTGTCTCTAATGGTCTTAATTTATTAACATCAAATTAGCACCGATATAGTTTTACACAGTTAAGTTTAGGAATTGCCGAAGTAGAAACTATTGGCAAATTTAGTTTTCATTTGCTCCATGGGGTTTTTCTTAGGATATACGTATCTCTGTTTCAAAGCAGAATAATCCCTTGGACATAGACTGGCTATTCTGCATAAGAATATCTCTGAATAGTTTTTGGACAAAAAGAATTCTTTTCTGAGGCAAGGTGTAAGATATCTCTTCAGTTCCCAAGTGTATTCTAGCTTTGTAAACTGGCAGTACATTCACAATATAGTTTTAAAACATGAAACATAAAGTTTTTTGAAAGCCTCACGTGAGTAAATATCTACTAAAATGTTGAGAATTGTCAAACTTTTAGTTTGTGAACTCTGAGTGGAAAAACCTCAATTTCATCCTGAAACTCATTTATTTTCTTTTTTAATTGACAAACCTGACCTTGAGGGAGGGAAAATAAATAAATAAATGCAACTACAACTTATATGGATTGAAAAGAGCTTTGGGAGTGAAATCATTTGGCAGTGACTGAAAAAAATAAACATTTGACTGTCTTTTGTTTTAATTTTTGTTCAACACTTTGTTGATTTCTTTACACTGAAAGCAAGAGAAACGATGAAGTCATGGTGAAACAAACAGAAATAATTTTTTGGTGCATTGTGCTTGTCTTCACTGCAAATTTAGTTTTCTATAGTCAGCGTCAAATTGATCAGACCTCTGCTGTGTGACTGAAGTACTTTTTTAAAAAAAAATATCATATTGTGAAGTTAAGACGGTGAAGTCGTAGTGCCACGGAAACAGTTTTTTCTGCTTGCACTCGCCTTGCCACAGAGGCTTGTCTGAGTTACTGCACTTTGTCCATGTTTAAACAGCTTGAGTAAATTTACAGGGTCACTCTTTGTTTTTTCTTTTTTTAAAATAATAGAGAAGAGTAAGTGTTAATCTTGAACTCAGCCTTTTTCTCCTGTTAGGATTAGCAGCCAGCTCTGCATGAAGGGAGGAAAGTTGGGGGCCCGTGGCAAGGACGTCCCTATATGATGGCTCTTGGCTTTTTAAAGGAGACACACACGAAAACAACAGGAACGTTAGTTGTGTACAGTGGAACGCTGGCTTTCGTTACATGTCTGAAAAATGGCTTTGCTGATTTTGCTCAGTCTTGACTAGTAGCTGTGGTTCTGTGTCAGTGATTTTTTTTTTCTCTTTTTTTTTTTTTAGGTGATGAGCTGGTTTAAATTTCCAAATATATACATATACACGTACCTATATATTTTTCTCATTGTATGTTAAATTACAAATGTGTGGGAGATGATCACTGTGTGCGGCCTTAGAGGGAAACAACCCCCCCCTGCCATATTTGACTGGAGACCATAGGATGTGTTGATTGAAGGAGATTTGTGGAAGGAAATGTATTTATCAAGTTCATACATGAGGCAGCAGGACAGGTTTTATATAGCCTCCCTTTCACCATAAAACAACGGGCCTCTGTTTAATTAACCTGATATGATTGATAAATTCCAATAATGTTCCTGATTTCAAATTTGTAATGTATGTATTGAGTGTCTGCCTTTGGGGGAAAGACTATTTGAAGGAGATTACGAATCACAGTGTCCCGTGTTAACCTGAGAGGAAAAAAACTCTTGAAATATTAACTCGGCCATAAAACACCAGGCTTCTTTAGCTTTTTGGCAGTGGAGAAAATAGAAAAATTTCACATTTATTCAGAGGCTATTTAAAGCCAATTTAAAAGGACACTGCTTCATGTTTAATGAAAAAAGACATTTTATTTATGTTCTATTTATATTTACCTTCTATCTTAAATAGTTTTTCAAAAAGTGCAAATCATGATGCAGTAGAAACTGAATTCTTTCATGTCCCTCTTCTTTTTCAAAATGGAATTATAATTTTAAACCCTATTTACGACTTACACCACTGCCTGGACTTGGCTCCTCAGTTAACGTTGTATTATACTTTTCCACACACAGGCTGCGCCGTTGAGCCACCAGTCAAAGAAATACTTGTGCTGCCGGTAGTGCAGGGAGATGGGAATGCAGAGTAAAGGGGAATGAAACGAACGGGCTCCCGGCTTTTTCAGTGTTTGTTACTATAACTAATATATAAAAAAGCATATTTTGATGTACATTTTTGGATCTTTTGGGATATAGTCTAATAATTTTTAATTTAATGCTTTCTTAAAACACTGGTATTCTTTCCAGTGTTAAGCATTTGTTTCCCACAGATATTAATAAATGTGTAAGAAAAACATAAATCCAGGTGAGATACAATTTTTAACTTGTGAAGTCATTTTAGTATTTTTTTATTTGAATGAGGACTATTTACCTTTATTATAATTTAAAAGATAAACATGATTTAAAGTACCTCTGACAGGTCAAATATAATTAACACAAACACGTGCCTGGCAATTTTACGTTAAAATCTATTTCACTTCCATATCTGCGTAAGATATTTGTGCAGTCAAGGGGAATATTGTTCTTTCTCTGATGCAAGATAAGAAACTGTTCAATAAATCTAAGTAAAAACAGTTTGGAGTTATGAATAATCACTGCATTTTCCTTTCATTTCCATTAATATTGGGACTGCTGACATATGAAAACCTGTTCTACTGTCTCTATTGTGCTTTTATCCTTTGGTGCAAGAATACATAAAATAATAGATTTAAAATAATATTCACAACTATATTACATTTCAGCCTAACTGTCCCTTAACTTTTATATGCTGGAAAATAAATTTTAAATAGGATCAAATACTTTTGATAAATATATGTGAAAACTAAACTTTATGTGTCGTTAAACGTCATTCTTTTAATCTTTCTATTTTGTAGATCTGCAGATTCTAGGACTATTTCTTTGCATAAACACATTTTGGGTAAATGATTGTCTTCTGATTTAATAGAGTGACAATGAGAAAAGTGAGGCATTGCTGTCTGCTAATAGCAGAGAAATTTGTGATCGAAAACTTAAGCAATAATATTTACACTGAGTCTGTGGCAAAAGTTATGTGAATGTTAGTGTCATTGGCAAAAACAGCTCCTGCCTGGATCCCCAGCATGCAAGGCCTTGCACGCTCGTGCCCATAAATGCCACCTCTTGACACCCCACCGCTTCCCATGTGTGTCTTCAGGGAAAAGTTTCTAGAAAGTATGTTCATTGTCACAGGCTAAAGGTAAAGTTTAATGATCCGAATTGACTTCCAGGATAGAAAACAGAATTGAAAGGTTAGTTGAAACACCTCTTGAGTTAAACTTTGAAGACAGAGAGGCAGGCATTTTGCCCTCTCCGTGGGGCTAACTCCCTTGGCAGCATTGTCCATAATGCTGCTGGCAGATGCCTGCACACTGGTGAGAATGAGAACTGACTGGCAGGGAGGGTGTCCAGGGAAAACTTCCGAAGGTGCTACAAGCATGCTTCTGCAAGTGAGTGAAAACCTGCATCAGCACCACCTGGGTGCTTCCTGCGCCCCAGGCCCCAAAGCTGATTGACCCCCATCAGTCTCTCTGAAGGTGTGGCCCGAGTGTCCTCACGTCTAAGAAGTAACTGCAGGTGCTCCTGAAGCACACTAATGTCTGAGGGTTACTGCTTTCATGGATTTAGCGTGGATGGACCTGGGAGGGCCTACGCTTTCTCTGGAGAACGGCTTTTTCTGTGCAAAGTGTCCCCTTGAATGTCTGAGCACCCCTGCATTTGGGTACTCAGACATTCAAAGACATATTAAGGGGATTTCTCCTCTACAAGCCTCCTGTACAGTCTCTCACACAGTTGTAAGGCTTGTTTACTTCTTGGCCCTTCTTCCAGTAGAAAGTGAAATGTTGCCCTGAACCGCATCATATTAAAATATAAAACCATCTTCTGTGAGAAATGGAGTCAAGGCAGACGTCTGGGAATCCAAGAAACTCTAAACTAGATACATGATTTTTTTGTTAAGTTTGGAAACGGCTAGCCGCCTGAAGGTCGCATATTTAAGGTCACATTCCCCATTTCCTTCATTTCTGCCCCGTGGCAAAGCAAAGCAAGACTTCCCATGGAAAGAAAAATGAAAGAAAGAAAAGAAAACCCAACATTGGCATTCTAATAATAAATGGATTTGTGATCTTTTGCATACTGGAATATTCTAATTTGCAGTAGCATGAATTAGTGTACAATATATTTCAGATTAACAGTTCAGTGAATGTTGACCCATATTTTGAAACATAAGCAAAAATGGTAGCACCTATAATGAAGGAAAACAAAGTATTTAAATAAAGTATTTAAATTTAAAAGCAAAATGTTGCTCATGTAACAGCCTGAGTATCTCTGGGCACATTTCTCTGGAGAGACAAAAATGCCAAAATATTCATTTTCTCACCAAGTTCTGGTGTCAGGAAGGAAGTCGGACCCTTTTTGTTTCATGGAAGGTAATCATCCATCTTAGAATTCTCCCACCTTCTTCCTTTCTAGCTTTTGCTCAAAGAATCAAGGTAAGAGAGTTAGTAATAATAGACTAATAACAACAGCATTGGTGAGCATTTATTGGGCAGTTACTGTGTGCCAGGCACATGTTAAAGAGTTTACATAGATTATTTTGTTTCATTCTGGAACAACTCTATCAATCGTGTTATCTTCACTTCACAGCTAATAAGTAATAATCCATCTTCCATGTGCTGGGTGCTCTACTGTGCTATTTCCTATGTTACCTTCATCTGTAAAACATTCTATTTGTGGTATATGGGTATTTATCTTCATTTCACACGCAAGGAAATTGAAGTTGAGAGACCAAGTGTAGCTTATGCAAAGTGACATAGCTGGTAGACATTAGAGATTCTGTGCCTCTCGATTCCCTTTTATACTTTATGTTTGTCCTAAGCTCCGTTTAAAATATAATCCCATCTTATTTATTTTTTCCATGTTTAAACTCCAAAGAAAAGACTAGTAATATGTTATGGATCCAATGATTCATCATAAGGAAACTTGCTTTTCTCTAGGGGAACATCACTCGCCTTGGAAAGATATCTTAGGATGCCTTAAGAAAAAGAAAAACATTAAAAAAACAACAAGCATTGTAAGGTATTAGTTGAGAGTTTGAGCTCGAGTTAGACCTGGGACTGACCCCGCTCTGCCACTTTCCCAGCCGTGTGACTTTGGGAAAGTGCATCTCTCTCCGTGTCGGTTTCATCATCAGTAGCACGAAGTCAGTGGCACTGCTGTGCGCCTAGTAAGCTCGCAGTGGAAGGGACAGTGGCCGTGGGTGATGTTGATGTTATTCCTACAGTTAAATCTTTAAAAAGGTTTGCCTTTACAGTTCTTTGGTTGTTTTACTTATTTTATTTCTCAGCCCTCAGCAGAAGGGTTAAATTAAAGTCGGGAGGATAGATACCATGAAATAAGAGAATTACCATTAAAGAAAGAGAGTCATAAAACTGCCTTTAAACAGCCAAATAATGGCTGCTTATAACAATAACTTAATCAATAAAGAAATGGAAATGTTCTCTATCCTTTGTTTAAGGAGACAATGAAGTGTGTTTTAGTGGGGTATTTTAGAAGATTCTCATTAATTAATCACATAAATGTTGCTTAAAGTTAAATCAGTTTTAATTATCTGGAAAGTTCTCTCTCTACAACACCCCATTTCACCACAATACTAGATAAATGAGTTGTTACCCAACCTCTATAGTGCTTCAAGTTTATTAGAGGTGACAGACCCCAGTGCTATGAGGTTTGCACGTGTAATGTATGCAGCGAGTTGTGCTCAGTGTAGCTGAACTCGAGAGAACATGCCCCCACCTAAAAACATTTGGTATTTAACAGCATTGTCCTGGCCAAACAGATGTGACTGGAGCTAGCATGCAGCTCAGAGTCATGGCCCCTGGAATGAATCACGTCATGGCCCTTAATGCTCACTAGCTGTGTGCACGTTCACCTTGCGTGCTGTCCAGCCCATTACCTGGAATAGTCTAAGCACCTTGGGAGTACAGAGTAAGCCTGAGACCTCTTCATTCCCCCTCTTCCTGCCCAGTGCCCTGAATGCAATAGATCTGCAACTTCTGCTGCTGACAGAGGGTGTATTTATTAGAAAAAACTATATCTGTGAAATCCACCAAACTATATATGCAATTGTTTCATTATTTTACATAAAAGGACAATGCTATTTGTATGTTTGGTGAAAATATTCAATTCCCCAAGAAGTGAAAAGGTAATACCAAATCACAAAGACTTACTCAGCTACTATGTATTCTACCCACCTGGAAGGCAAATAATACAGTTGAAAGACCATGGAATCAAAGACATTCAAATTTTAATTCTTTCTACTTCTGGAGATCCCCATATTTTCTAGCAAGCTCGGTAATGCATTAAATTGAGGTATATTCCCATCTAATTGTGAGAGGGCCCTTCAGAGCAACCAATCTGCCCTACTGCCTTGAAGAAGGGAGGCAGTATTCTCATTCCAATAAACAGTAAAACCCCTCTCTCTTTTTTTAATGAAACAGAACTCATGCCAGAGTCTACTTTAACATTGGTTTTGTACCTTAACAGTGTCCTCTGTAAGCTTCAGGGTATGATCAAATAAGTTGTTAGATTATTTTTCTGAATGTAATCTTTTATTCTCATACATCTCTGCTGTTTCCTGGTGAATACTACGTGTTAATTCCATTTTTTTCTGAGTTATTTAAATTACAGTGCTCATTGTATACTCTCATTGGTTCCTAGATATCTGAGTTTTAAAAATAAAACAAATCAAGTGACAAGTACTACGTTAGGCACTGGGAGGCATGAATCTAATAGGCAATGCAGAGAAGGAAATTGGTGAGTACAGTGCACAGGGATTGATTGGGTCAGGGAAGGCTTCAGTGTCCTGGTCTATTATGGAAATTCCTAGATGTACAATGGAAAATGCTAGAAGGATTTGATTTGGCTGGTACTAGACTCTGTTGCTGAATCATGAATGGTGGCTCTAATATGAACCCCAGTATTTGCATTTCTCCTTGAAATGATTTTGCTCAACCATTTCATTTCAACAGGTAAAACAGTTAAGGCCCTGGCATGTTAAGTGACCTCGCCATGTTTACACGGCAAGTTAGTGGCAGAGGAAAGATCTATGTTCCAGATCACTGTTGTACTTTCTCCACGAACATGCAGTTTCCATGATGACAGAGACCTTGTATGGTTTGCTCACCACTACATCTCTCTCTGGTGCTAATAGTAGGCACTAAATAAATATCTGTAGAGTGAATGATTGATTTCCCTCTTGAGATTTCACAGCCTAAAAATCTTTTTGCTTCCCCTCACCTAATGATGTCTTTCCCGTGGCGCTGAGAGCTGATGAAAGTTGGAGACTGTTCCTGTAGCTCATTTTCAGTTTCTGATTTACTGATATGCATATCTAATTTATGGATCTTTTCATTATAATCTTTGCAGATGTTTCCATAAATGAGCAAATCAAGATATTCTTCCTGTGTATTTAAATTTAAATATCTCTGATATGCATCCTTCTTTGCAAGAGTGGATTTTGATAGCGGCCGGAGGTACAGCAGTTTTCCGCTTCCTTCAATAAACGTTTGTTCTTGTCCGTTGTGTTTTCGAGAAGTTTTGGTTCATCTTCATGTCTGGTGTGCGTGCTCTCCGGGGAAACATGCTGGCTCTATTTTACAGTTCAGTTGAATTAATACCACCTTCATTTAAATTAGAAATTTTTACAGTAATTACAGAGCTAAATTACCTTTTACTTTATGAAATTAATGTGGAATATATAACTTGAAGGTTGGGCACTCTGTTGTTATTTACGAAGATACATTCATAAGATCATTTCATTGCCTTGTTTATTTTCTAGGCAGGGCTGGAGCTTTCTAAGCCATTTTGCCTGTGAAATGTCATTTTTTTTAGCATTTAGATTGTTCTGTTAGATTGATAATATTGTTATTTTAGATGAGTCTTCTTGAAGTGAATCACTTACAATGACCTGTTTATTATACAGGACAGTTGGAACCCCTCGGGGTTTCCTTGATGATTTTCCTCTGTTCGTTCTGTATGTTTATGTTTTGCTCATTCCCAATCTGCCTCTTCTAAAAAAGGGGGCCAGAGCTACCTACTTCTGTTTATCAATGACCCCTCCTCACAGAAGCTCTACATCATGCTATTGCATTTAATTATCAGATTACTTCTGAGTACCTAATAGGTACTTCGCACTGTATTAACCTGCAGGCAACGCCCAGATTTAATAGGCTCGGAACTGTGCCCGTCACAAATAATAAGCTTTGGAATCTAAAGAAAAGAAAATATATTTCACAATTGAAGTTTGGAATGAATATTGAACTATCAAGAGTACTTATTCTTGGGGTAGAGTGGTAGAGTGTTGATTACAAAGTACTACCCCTGTCACCTATTATAGTAAAATTTTAATAATACATTAGCTTCATAATCAGAAAAAGATTTAAAAATAAAATGTTTTTGGTGCCTACATCAAGAAATCATTTCTCATCTAATATCCAGTTGCATAATATGTACAGGGGACTAGGCTATATATGTTCAGGGCACTATTTTTAAAATTGTTTTCATCATGACTTTAAAAATATATTTTACATCACAATTCATATTACACACATACATAACCGGAACAAATATTTCGTAAAACAATATTTACCCTTTTAACTATGGGTAATGTATACTAATATTTTCTAATTTTATCTTTTTAAAGAAAAAAATTCAAGTTTCTGGTTGAGGAAAGGGCATGGGATTAACAGTATAGGAAAATCAGGAGGAGGAATCTGTTTTGGAGCAAAGATACTGAGTTTAAGACATCAACAAGGTGCCCACGTAATACTGTTGAGCAGGCAGTTGAAATTTGGGGATTAAAACTTAGGAGTGAGGTTCTAGCTGAATATATAAACATAGACCATTCTTGGACTGGTGATAATTTAAGCCTATATTTTCCAAATGTTAGCCGTTTGAGCACTACTCATAAACTTTTTGCCGTATTTGAACAGTACTTATACTCTTATTTATTTAATTAATATTTTAAAATCTACTTTAAGCCCGGCCAGCGTGGCTCAGTGGTTGAGCATCAACCTATGATCCAGGAGATCACAGTTCGATTCCCTGTCAGGGCACGTGACTGGGTTGTGGGTTCAATCCTCAGTGGGTGTGTGCAGGAGGCAGCCAATAAATGACTCTCATCATTGATATTTCTCTCTCTCCCTCTCCCTTCCTTTCTCTGAAATCAATAGACATATTTTAAAAAATCTACTTTAACTCAATTTTAAAAAGCATAGCCCTATTTTAAACAATGATATCTGTGAAACCTTGAGTTTGATGGATACAATTTTTTTAAATACCCATTAAAATAAATGCCTAAAAAATAAAATAAATTCCTAATTACTGTATTTCATGATTGTAAAATACACATCATTTCACAATTTCACATTTCTGAAATTAAGGTGTTTTACAGTTGATGACATCTTACAAACTATTGGCCCGGCAATCGTGGTAATGTACTTGTCATTGTCAGCACCTGAGCCAACCTGGTTGTTATTTCTAACGGTATGAGCAAAAAACAGCAATCCCTCAACATTTCAGTCAACAATCCATTTAAAGATCTTTAGAGAAAAAACTATGAGATTTAATTGTTGTCAAAAAACCTTACCTTCAGATACCGTTGAGAAAGCACTAACACAGAATCTTGCAAAATGGGTGTCCAGCCACATGGCAGAGAATCCCACAGAGGGTCATTGAGGACACTTAAGAGGTGCTGCATTGCCCCGCCGGTGGCTCCGTTGGTTGGATCACCATCCCGTGTACCAAAAGGTGGTGGGTTCGATTCCCCGTCAGGGCACATATCCTGGTTGGGGCGCAGACGACAGGAGGCAACTGATCAATGATTCTCTGTCGCTCCCTCTCTCCCCCTCTCTTTTTCAAAATTAATAAAAACATATCCTTGGGTGAGAGTTAAAAAAAGTGCTGCATCCACGATGCTCTTGGTGGCTCAGAGGACATTGGTGACTGAGTGGAAAGTGGTTCGGAAGAGTTGGACGCAAGTGAGAAAATTATAGGAAAACCTTAACCCATTCGTTTTGCTTGTATTTCCCTCTGTGTATGCACGAGAGTGATGTATAAGAAAACCTCTAAGTGAGTAGTCTGAAAGAACTCTTTGAGTAAGTACAAAATAAAAATGTTAAGCAATAAGAGAGCATTCTGTCATAATTTAATTGGCTGTTATTTTCTAAGTAGTATATTTTAAAAATGGTACATCTTACAGTGGATGTTGTCCAAACTCAGATTAAACAAATATCCAGATTTTTTAAGTGTCAGTTCATGTTTCACTTAAATTTGTCTTATAAATACTACTTTGTGGAAGCACATGTAAGCCGGCCAATAAGGTAGATCACCAGGAAAATATTTATACAGAAGGAAGAGACCTTAGGACCCTGAGGAAAGGCTGGTTTCAGGGGGGAAGGAGCCAGGGAGAGACCCAGGAGGGTTAAGGTGTGACTCCGCGCAGCGCGGCGTCGGGGAAGCCAAAGCAGAGAATTTTCAAGAAAGAAGGGTTTAGAATAATCCAATACCTCACAGGGCCTGGAGAGTTCCCAGCAGTAAGAAATAGTGGCTCCAAGGAGTAAGAGAGCTTGGATAGTGGGAACGCTGGTCCTAGATTTCCCTCCTTAAGAAAAAGTGATGCTCGGTAAGAATCGTAATTAGTTTTCCCCCCTTGAGCTAGAGAGCCCTGAACATGCTGGGGGGCCTAGAGGTAGGAATTGGTAGCGAGGACGTGATGACAATACAGGGGGAGCAAGTGATCATTTTAAGACCCGATGTGCCAAGTGCTGGGACCAACAGCAGCCATGGAGATGTAACCTTAGATAGGAGAAGCACTTCCTCCAAAGCAGGTGGGGAGGGAGAGGAAGACGGAGAAGACCTGGAGTGATGCTGAGTTAGGAAGGAGGGAACGTCAGAAGCATCACCGAGATTCCAGACAGGGCACCAGGTTCCTCCCTGAAGGTGAAGGACAGGGTCAAGGGCCTAGAAAAAGGGTGGAAAAGGCCCAGAACGGCTGCTGTGAAATGTCAAGGGGACTCAGCATGAGCAGGGTCAGCAAAGTCTGAGTTACCGCAGGAGCCCCGCTGAGGCCTGGGAGCATGCATTTGGCGTGGGCTCACTAGTGTGGGCTCACAAGTCTCCCCAGGATTGTGTGGCAGACTAGGAGTGGGAGCCACGAAAACAAACAGTGGAAAGTCGATGCCCGTTGAGAACTGGCGGAGTACAGGTGACAGGAGAAGAGAGAGGAGTGAGCGTCGGGTAGCAGGGAGTGCAAAGCTGCGATGGCTGGCAGTGGGAGGTAGGCAGGCGGGGAGGCCCTGGGAGGCCAGTCGGGGTGATGGGCAGGAAGGGAAGGGGGGCTGGGTGATGGACACAGTGTTCGGAGAACCAAGAGGGAAGAGAAGGAATGTGGAATCCAGCAGCTGAATGGAGATTTCGAGAATTTCAAGAGAATTTTAAAATAGAAGACTTAGGAATAACTATGTACCAGAATTATCAACGTATCTGTGTTCTTGGAAGCCTAGTGATGAGTAGCGATAGATTTGGATTCGAATCCAAGCCCAAGTAGCATTTGCACATTGGGCGACCGCTTGGATATAAGTTTGCCCTCCCCGTTTCCACCCTTCTTTGTTCCTTAGATGACTGACGCTACATGGACCACACCAGGGGGCTCCCTTGCTTTCCGGGGCCCAGTTAGGTTCACCTAGTGGGAGCGCCGGCAGCACCTGGCACACGGAGGAGGGTGAGGCTGGGGCACGGGTTCTCCCGGCTCTCCTCCTGTGGGATTGCAGTGGGCTGGCTGCAGTTTTCTGTCTGCCCCGTGACCACTCTCTCCCCGCCCAGTCTCCAAGCCTGGTGGTGGTAACTTGCCCACTGTTACTTGCCCCAGGCTAATGCACCAGGCATTGTGGTTTCCCACACCTTTTAAATAGTCTCTTTATTAAAGTCTGCTTAAATTACCCAATTTGATTCTGCGGTCTGTTTTCTATTGGGGCTCTGATAAAAATCACCTTGGGCAAGTTACTTAGGCTCTCAGCCTCACTTTTCTAAATCTGTAAGTTGGAGATAATAACAGTACCTACTTCATAGGTTTGGGGGAAGGATTAAATGTGATCGTGTAAAATCCCCGCACAATGCAGGGCATATGGCCGGCTCTTTAAAATGATGACGATGATGTAGTATAAACTCTGGAATTTCCACTCAGCCAACTTATAAATTTATAGCGATCTGTAGAGCAGGGACTGAGTGTTTTAATTAGCAAGTAGCATTTCCTGATGCTTCCTTCTCAGTGGCAGAACTGAAGGGATACGTTTGGGAAGGAGAAACCAGCCGCCTTTATAGTCTCTATTAGTCCCTCCTCCCAAAGGCACTTTAAAATGATGGTGTCAGCCCAGCCGGCGTGGCTCAGTGATTGAGCATCAACCTACCAACCAGGAGGTCATGGTTCGATTCCCGGTCAGGGCAGATGCCCAGGTTGCGGGCTTGATCCCCAGGGGTCGGGGGGGGGGAGGAGGGTCGTGCAGGAGGCAGCCGATCAGTGGCTCTCTCTCATCATTGATGTTTCTATCTCTCTCTCCCTCTCCCTTCCACTCTCTGAAATTAATTTAAAAAAACAAAATGTATAAAAATAAATAAATAAATAAAATGATGGAATCACAACTTAATTTGTGGAAAGAAGAAACCAAATATGCTCGATACTGCAGTTAGAATATCTCTAATGAACGATCTAAGTAAAAATGGGGTGCTTCATATGCAGGTGCAGCTTGAAGAGTTTCCTTGACCCACGCCCCCCCCCCCACGCCTTTCCAATAGCCTCTGTTAAGTGTGGAAATTGTAGAGCCATTGCCGGTCCTCTTGACTGCGGCGCCTTCTCTGGTTCTGATTATATGGCTCATTGAAACCTTTGAGGCACAGCTGTGCCTTTTAGGTGGCACAAAAGTAGTGGTCTTTAAAACTTCCGGTTCAGAAACGACTTTGGTGAAGGAGAAGCTCGGAAACTCTTACCCACTTTCACTCGTTATGACTTAACAGGCAGTACTCAGACTTTCCGTTAAATGGCCTAAATAATCCATAATAGTAACGCCATCTTACAGGTGGTTAGAGCCTTTTAATTTGACAGCGCTTGTGTGGATATTGTCATATCGTGAACTTGAGTCCTCTGCAAGGCTGACCACGGGGAGACCACCATCCTGGGCCAGAAGGACACCAGGGAGTCCTACCTGCAGAGGCCCGAGGGAAATAAAGCTCAACCCCCAGCCTCCGCCAGTAACCCACTCGAGCTCACCACTGACCGTGATGGCCAGGAGGGAGGCACTTCTGTTGACTCACACATCCCCTGGAGCAGCTCCGCAAACTTCACAAGTCATTTAAGTGGTTTCACGTTTCACGTGCCGTGTGCACATAGGCATCTCCCAGAAGTAAGGAGGACAGGGGACAGAGTAGAAGGATGAGCAGCGACCAAGAGCGGAGCTCCCGTGCTCCACATGTGCTTTCATGGGTCTCCGTGCTCTTTGGCCCTGGTGCTGATGACAACCGCAGAGGGTTTGTGTGGCTCTGCTCACCTGGGCGCCGTGTAAAGCTGTGAACCTGGGATGACACCTTCCCAGGTGGCATCTTGTTTTTCACTCTCCCAGGTCCCTTAGTTTGGTTTTCGAGCCCCCTGGAACCTGGAGGCCGGCTCCGGTTGGTCGCATTGGCGCGCAGGCCCGCTCCAGCAGGAACGCAGCGCCTTCGGGCCTGTTGTCCTAAGCGCCTTTGTTTGTGGCCGCATTCCATGCGGTTCAGTCTTTCAGCCCCGCGTATTTACTAACTATTCAGACGCCTTGTGGTATTCACACAGAGATTATGTAAAATAAAAAAACGCATTATTAAGGCTGTGGATGCTGTGAATGGATTATTACAATTTGCCTATCATGGTAATGGCACCTGTTAGAGGTGTGATACAAAAGGCAGTGACAGGCAGTGTAATTTAGTAATTGTGGCCATTGTACTGCGTGGCTGGTCAGTTCGCCAGGCAAGCACAAAGGAAGCAGTGTTAAGGCAGAGCCGGGGTGGGTGCGCTTAATAAAGAGAGCTAGTTGTGCGCTGAAAGAGACTTTTGGTGGAGGGCTAACTCCCAGGGGGCAACTTCCAATGAGTTGAAAAGAATGAACAAAAGTACAAAAATGGTACAGGTTTTCCTATTTCAGCTCTTAAAGTGACAGACGAGTTATGTTGGTGCACACAGCCAGCACTTTCTCTTCCTGCCAAAATAGCCCTGTCTCAAAAACGCTCAGCCAGAGTTGCCTTGTCACACGGCAGCCACGTAGAATGGACCCTTTTCTTCGCCCGTATGTAAAACGTACCGTGTCAAAGTTCAGGTCTAACTGGCGTAGGGGCGCCTGTGCTAGTCCGTGAAAAACATTTGTTGACAGTCCGCAACAGTATTTCAGGAGCACATGACCACAGATTGGGAGAAGACATAAGCGCATAGCCTTTCCCTGTGTCAGCCCCCCTGCTTTCCTTAGCGTTGTTTTCCCTCACAGGTGGTGTTGCTACCAGTCTGAACACTGGCCATGTACCTGAGGCTGACCTTTGGCATCAGAATGGGTAATAGAAATTGATCATAAGAATTTTTGAAGCGTATTTTCTCCCTACCTCGAGAACCCGTGAAGTCAGGCCATTTCTCAAGACCCTCCCGAGAAGCACTGGAGAGGGGAATGAGTGCAGGCACAGCAAGAAGGACCCAATCGGCCAACATGGCTTTTGTGTCCCGAAATAATGGGTCCTGGGTTCACTTCTGGAAGGATGCCAAGTTGACCACCCTGTAGGACTTCCCCGTGACGTCAGGCCTAATAGACCCGTGATGTCACCTATAGTGCAGGATGCACCATGGGAAGCATCAGCTTTCTCCACCCGTCTCTTGGTTTGCTTTATTGCCCCAGTTGAAATTGTGAGTGACAACAAACTGAGCTCTTCTCTGGCTGGATGTTGAATACGTCGTATGGGCCAGGCACCGTACTAGGCTCCTCGTAAGCATTTCCTCATTCAATCTTTGCACCAACCTGTGTGGTGTAGGTAGAGTTATGATCCCCATTAACAGATAAGGAAACAGGCCCAGAGGGTTTCCATAACCTCCTTGTATGCAGCGAAAGAGGGGGAGAGAGGGAGAAAGCGAAAGAGAGAGGCCTGCCTCCAAATAGTACATTTAATTCTATAGTGTCTTGGAACAAAGTAACCATGATATATTTGTAATGACAGTTGACAGGGTTTTGAAAACGGAATTGTGAAAATTAGCCGTAAGATTCCAGAATCTTTTTATGGAATAAAGTATCAGCATTTTTCCACCCACAGGTCATATTAATAGCACGGGGCTGCATGAACGAGGTCCTTTCTTAAGGATGGATCAAAACTTATGTAGAATATATAATGCTACTGGGAGCCAGCCCAGTTTTAATAAAGGGCCACACAGAAGAAAATGTATGCTGCGAAATGTCGATTTGTATCTCTGAACTTGTGTAAATAGTGTCGCAGACAGTAGGAGATGTGTGAATGAGCACCGTGTGCCACTGTTCTGACTCACTCGTGCAGGGCTTTGGCCATCGGCCCGACGAAACTGGCGTGCCCCTTAGCAGGCTACCAACTGCATAGAGGCGGTTGTGTGATCGTTAAAACATGATTTTGTCCTTTTGCTGGGGAGAACAGCCATTACAGCTTGTTACTTTAATTTGCCCCAATTTTGACACCTGAACAGTCTTAACTGAAAAAGAGTGTCATTTTCACGAACGAACTTTCTGTACAATAAAGCTAGTGTTTATAAATCCTCCTGACCTGTGCAATGATTGGATGAGCTTGAATATTCTTACAGGCAGAAGTTTCCTGATTTTGCTTCCTAGAAATTATTCCAAAACTTGCAGAGCAGCCATGGGGAAAGGTATCGGGGGGTTATTTCTGGCCTCTACTTGTACAGAGAAGCAAAAGTATGGATTTTTATTTTTATTTTTATTTTTTGGTTGTCACACCCCCTCCGCCACCGCCTCGTATGATCACATCAGTAACTGTGGAAAGAATTAGGATATTGACATGCTGCGTAGACAGAGCCTTCCACACCGTAGCCTCGCGCTCGAGCAGGGAAGGCGGCGGGGGTTTTGGACAGACAGAAGCAGAAGCAGAGGCCGGTAGCCTCTGGTTTAAAGGTTGCACTTAAGTCTGATAAAACCACCTGGGTTTCCTCAGCGGCGGAGGTCAAGGATGTGGCCGCAAACCCGTGTGCTCCTCAGACTGTTGGAGTCGAGTCCCCTGTTTGTATACAGTGTATAAATGGTAATGTGGATAAACACTGCCCTCTCCAACCACATAATTGCGTCGATTGCTGAAAAAACCCAGAAAAGTACCAAAATATCACAGGGAAGCTATTTCTAACACGACTTTGCTCTTTATGGCTAAGTGGCAGCCACTGGTTTTTTTGGTGTGTGTGTGTTTTTTTCCCTTCTTCTAAATTATGTGTTCTTGTTTCAAGCATTTAGATGATGCAAAACAGATTTTTTGTGGCAACATTCTTTTCGCAGCCAAAAAAGCATTCAAGGAAGCTCTAACTCCTTCCTGAGTTGCTATTTATTCTGGACCTTTTGTATTATCGGCATAAACTCATTTAATTGTAAAATGAGAAATAACCTACTTAGGGGTTGTTGTGTTTCTGTTGTTTTTGTTTTTTAGAACTGCTATTAATGCCATAACATATCTCATTATGATGGGAAGTGGAAGTTTTTAAATGACGAGTTAGAAACAAATAACAACATATGAACATAATAGGTGCAAAAAAATAAACAGCCGCTCCCTTTACTGTTTTCCTGCAATGCTGTGAATAAAGCCAATTCTTTCCAACAGAGACATACCAGTTCTTCCTCCAGATGAAATAAAGGAAAGCTGTGTGATTGCACATGACCTGTAATCTGGAAAACAAGTAATGATTTTATCACCCGCCTTTTACCGTCCGCTGCCTCCTCTCTCTGTCCCCTCCTCGCCTTTTCCTTTCCACTTTCTCACTGCTTCTCTCGGCACCTCTCTTCCCCCTCTGGCCACCCTCCTTAGGAACAACTGTGGTTAGCAGAGTCGGAAGTCAAAACAGTTAGTCTCAGAGCCCTGGTAAAAAAGACCAAAGTCAACAAATTCACAATTCCTCATCTCCAACATCTCCACTTTGCACATCCTATTATTATGGCACTTAGTTTTAGGGTAACCACTGGTGATTTAGCTGTCTAAAAATGGCCAGTGGTTTTTTAGCAGCAAACATGTTTTATTCTTTCACGGACCTTGAAATTTAAGCCCAGAAATTTCACATCCATAAACTTAGCCTGTTCTAGCACCATCCATTTATATAAGTTCACATCTTCATTTGTTTGTCTGGGTTTCTCAGGCATGAGATCTGGGATCTGAGTAGGGTTTTGCGTGTTTCAACGGACCCTGATGCTATCTATAGATGGACTCCATGTCCCTTTTAATAGGTATGAAAGTCAGTTGTTGCAAGACTGTTTCAGTTAAATACAATTTGTGGGAAATTATTATTTTTCTGTTTGTGGTGTTTACAAAAGCATATTTAAGTGTCCTTCACCCTATAAATGTTCTGAGTGAACGCTATTTTCCAAAGATTTATTTAACACATTAATACTTGCCACGTACATACCATTGCAGTAGCCACTGTGGCAACTTCAGAGGGTTATAATATGTGTCCTCGAGAGCTTATAACATAGGAGGAGAGTTAAACAGCACCACGGTGAAAGCTGGGATGGAGACTGGCACAGAGAATAAATGAGTGTGACTAAGAAAAAGGAATTGGAAGGACTATCAAGGGAAAGGGAGCCAGCTCTCATGGCCGGACATTGATGCAGAGGGAAAAAGACAAAGATAATGATAAGCTTCGATGAAGGAGAGCATGTGGATGGGCCATGTTAAATGGAACTCCCTGAAATTCGGTATCAAAAGATACCTTTGCAGAAAATGTTGAAAATGTACCATGATTAAGTTCTACTTCTTAGGGATCTAAATGTAATCAGCAATTTTCTAGGCCTGTCACCATCATTTGAATGAATGAATTAGCAAATGTACAAATACAGCTAGTACTTGGAGTTAGAGTCCAAGTGGTAAAACTGGAATTATAAAAATGTATTAAAAAAAAAGTAGCAGGATTTTTTGAAGGTTGCTTTCCCCTCGATGGGAAGCAAGTGACTTTTAGACTTTCCTTCTGCTCCCCACTCCCTCCGAATTCCTGAACTGTTTTAAGTGCTTCTGATGCTTACTTACATTTTTAATGCATTGTTTTAATCAGGAGAAGGATTTTTTTTTTTTACCCTTAATTCGTGCTTTGTTGCTTTTAGTAAAAAAAAAAAAAAAAGTTTTAAAAGCCACGTCTTTCCCATCGAAAATGAAATTAAAAACCACTGCTGCTCCAATGTCACGGAAGAAAAATTAGGTGGATTTAGGCAGGAAAGTTGTGTAAAGAAAACTTTACGGGGCTTTTAAAGGAGCTTGCGCAGTGTCTTTTAACCTGAACTAAGCTGCGATTGTGTGCTCAGTGCCTCTGCCTTGGACTCAGTTTTAGGAAAAAGACAAGCAGCAGAAATACACAGGGAAATATGAGCGGCCCAGGGCAACAAGCAATAAATACAGCTTGTTTTCCAGCTCCTGCACGATAGTTGTAATTCGGGCCATATCATTACGAAGTTGTTGCTTTTTCCTTTTGAAAGAAAATGACTAATTTCTAAAGCAGTAAATATAATAAATTTCCACTCATTACTGCGAGGTAGGTAGTGTGTTTCACAGGCCGTACTACAAAGTGAGTGTCTAAAGCCCTTCAGCGAAAGACTGAGATCCTGTGTTGCAACATGTTGGAAATTAGGCCCCTCTCCGTGGCTCGGAGCTGCTGCGCACTTTCTTTTGAAACGAATGATAAAACCTCTTACAAACTGAGAAGATGAGGCCGTGTTTCGCTGCGAATGGTCTCGAGGCAGCCGCGTCTTTCTCAGAGCCGCAGGTAGAAAGTGTTGGGAAGTAGCAGCTCAGGAGAGGTAAGTTTTATGAGCTCTGCACGTTCGTGTCCCCCACAAAGGCTGTCACTGTGTCAGCTCTAGCGCGTTACAATGTGTGTTCAACACGTTCCCTGAACTGGCAGCATTAACTCCCGTGCGCGTCATCGCCGGGTCGTGAGTGCGTTTAATCGCGCCGCTCCCTTAGTCCAGGCTTTGTCCAGCTTTCTCACCTCCCCTGACACCTCGCTCCCTTGTAGAGCCCGTTTCTGGCCACAATCGAGGAATTTTTTTCAGTCCAGGCATCGGCGGCGTTTTCAGTAACCGCTTTCCCTACATATTTCAACCCTTTCGCTTCCTCGTGTTTTTCCAAAGTTTTACAGTGAAGGTGCAGATGTTGAAGATCTTTGCTTTTAAGTGAACTGTTCTGTTTGCCTCATTGTATCTGAGAACCGGCTCGTCTTGATAGAACTCAAACCTCTTTCCTCTTGATCAGTGGGGGGAAAGGAGGAGAAATGAAGCGCCGAGAGTCACACCTGACACAGCCACGTGTGATGGTGATGATCACAGCTAGCGCTCGCCGTGCGCAGGCACCGTTCTCAGTGCTTTACATGTCTCGAGTCCTCACAACAACCCTCTGAAGTAGGAATTACTTCTGCCCCCACTTATAGTGAGGAGGCCGCAGGGAGGGAGTTTGGTAACCTGCCGAAGGTAGCGCCACTGGAAAATGGCAGAACGGGGACTTGAACCAGCCCTCTGGCACGAGAATCTGAACCCATGACCAGGAATTATCACCACACACACGGGTACTAAGTCAGAAGAGAGAAAATTTTATGTTATGCAACCCTGAATTTATTTTATGAGAATTGCAATGTGCATTTCCTTAAAAGATGATGATTTACAGTTTCTTCCTTTTTATAGATTTAATGTGTGCAGGGATTAAAGGGCCAGACCCTAATGTCAGGGTGCTATTTAAGTGTGGATGTCTAGTTGTCATGACACAGTATTTTTGTACTCAGAATATGAACTCAGTAACTGAACACAGCTTCCTTTCCCTCCCAGAGGTTTGCACCCTGATCTCTATTAGGGATGTTTTGAGTCCTGGACCTGTTTTCTGATATTTAGCAAGACGTGAAAGTTGGTAGCCACTCAAAAGCTTGTAAATGGTGAGTTAATATTAAGAATGATTTTATTATTCAGAGATGATAATGAAAATGTATGTGTAGTAAATCAGAGAAAGTTATAAAGCAGGAAGTATTGAATATATATAAATAGAGGAGACAGAGACTTTATATACAGCATGGGGCAAAAGTCAGTTTACAGTTGTGAGTGCAAGAAACAGAGTTTATTCTTGTATTATTTAATTATTGTATTATTTTCCATATGAACAACTGTAAACCTACTTTTGCCCCACCCTGTATATATTTGTGTATATGTGATATGTGTGTATGTGTGTGTATATATTTTGTTTATTGCATTAGACCAGAGGTTAGGAACAAGCAGATATGCCCAGGATAATAATTAGTGTACAGATAGCCACAACACATGAAGGAATTAGCTTCAGCTAAAACATCTCTGTTTGGGCTGTAATGGTAGGAGCTGAGCATGTAAACACAGGAATTCAGCTACTTATTCTGTTCTCAGAATTATGTTACAAGAGATATCTTTATAATACAATTTATATCTCTTACATAGGAAATTTACCTTCTCAGAGCCTTTACTACCTCTTGCTGGCAAGATAAAATCCAGACACCTCAAGCTGGTGTTCAAGGCTCTCTTTCCCACGTATCTTCCACCTATGCCCCAACCATAGTGTACCAACTATCCTGCAGGTTACTTGGCACAGTGAACAGAATGGTCCCCAAAGATGTCCATGCCCTAATCTCTGGAACCTGATAATGTTCTATGATACATAGCAAAGGGACTTCGCAGGTATAATTAAGGTTACAGACCTTGAGGTAAGGAGAGTTTCCTCAACCTAGTGGGCCCAATCTAATCACATGAGCCCTTTAAGCAAAGAATTCTCTGGCTGGAGGAGAATTTGGAGAGATTTGAAGGGCTGAAGGAGTCGGTGGCTTACCTTTGCTGGTTTAAAGGTGGAGGAGGCAGTGTGATGAGGAATAGAAACAGTGTAGAGGCTGAGAGAGGTCCCCAGCGGACAACTGACAGGGAAATGGGGACTTCAGTCCAGCAACCAAAGGAACCATGTTTGGCCAACAACCTGAATGAGTTTTGAAGTGGATTCTTGTCCAGAACCTCCAGAAATGAACACAGCCCAGGCAACACCTTGATTCTGACCTTGTAGGACCCAGAATAGAGGAAGCAGCCAGGCCCACCTGGACTTCCCACCTGCGGAACTGTTAGATAATGAATTTGTGTTGTTTTAAGCCATAAATTTGAGGTAATTCGTTATAGCAGCAAATGCCCTTTCTTCATCCTTTCTAACTACCAACATCTGTTTATCTTCCGAGGCTTAACTCAGGTGGCATTTCCTCCATGAAGGCTTCCCTGAAAGTTCCAGTCAGAAAATACAGCGCCTCCACCTGTTGGGTTTCTGCATTTTTTCATCCAGTTTTGTGTTGCATTTAGCTGTTTGCCTTCATCTCTCCCCTATTGAGTCACGGCACTTGGAGCCTGCGTGTACCCTGGTTTATATCCACATATTATTTGAGATAGGACTTTGTGCACAGTGGGCACCCAATTCCATAAATGTTGCATTCTGAATGTCATCCTCAGAGGACTCATGGTGCCTGCGGTTTTCGTTGCATTTCTTTATCACCAGTAAGGCTGATACTTTCTCTGATGTTCAGTAATCGTTGTAATTCTTTCGCTTATTTTTTCTTTGAAAGTTAATTTTTTTCTGTTGACATGTTAGTGTTTTTCCTCTCGATTTACATAAGAGCTCTTTTGTAACCGTTTGGTGTGTCATGTTTGTGGCATACTTTTTTCAAGTTTGTCAGTAGGCTTTTTCTTCTGTTCTTGAAGTATTGAAATTTTAAATTCGATATGGTAAAATTTTTCCCTTTTTTTTATTATTTTTCCCTTTGAATTTATGCTCAGGGAAGCCTCCCCTGCCATATGTAAGATCAAAAGCAAACCCCTTTCCCTTCTGATCCCTTTACAGTTCTACATTTCACTTGGGTTGTCCTCTGGTTCTCATTCTTTGAAGCAAACTTGAATTGGGGGTCTGAGAATGATCCAGGTCTGGAAGAGAGTCTGGACTCTACCACTTACTGCCACCTTTGAGAACTTACTGACCCTCTCTGGCTCTATGTTTTTTTGTCTGTAAATGTTAAACTAAAACCCAACCTGTGAGGACTGCATGAGGTGACATAGGAAATGCTGAGCCCAGGGCCTGGCACAGAGCAAATGCTCAGAAAAATATGGGGTGTCCCCTAGTTGCTTTCTTCAGAGGACCTTAGCAGGCTAGCATGTGAAGATCCAAGACTTTCTCCATCAGTTTCCCTCCAGTAAGTCCTGACAGCTTGACTTTGGGCTGTCTCCAGGTTCGCCCCTTTCTCTCTCAGGCCCCCCCATTACCTGAAGTGTGGGCTGCGTTTTCACCGATGCGAGGAGCCTGCGTGCCGTTTACCGAGAGGCCCCTTCCTTCGCTCCTCAACCATTGCTCTCCTTCCGCTCGGCCTTCACGTGTGCGTCCCTGTTCTCTTTAGCCTTCCACTGGCATTTCCGTGAAGCATTTTGTGATGTGCATTTAGAACACTATGTAAAAATAAACTGCATCGTGTTATTTAAATATTTAGAGGCCTTTGTAGCCTTGCAGGCTATTTTTAAAGTGACCTTTAAAACCATTTGCAAAGAAGACAAAAGTAATGGGGGGAAAGCATAACCTTTTAATGTTTCCTTCATTAGCGGTGCCCCCTCCCCTGGATGTCTTGCCTTGCTTTGATAGCTCCTAATGTAGGCTACATCAAAGACCCAAATAACGAATAACAATGGGCAACAATTTTTAAAAGCTTATTTTGTATTATTGCTGCCGCCATTAGGTGTCAGATGGAACGGATCCCTTTCTTTTAAATAAGCCAGACTCGTGATTGATTTTCTCTGTGCTGTAGACCCTCTCCGTAATGCCAGTAGGTAAAGAAAGGCCTGCTACATATTCATACAAGAATTGGGCCTATCCAGTTTTCCCTGGCTCTGCTTTTGTGAAATGACTTTATTTTTGAGAGTAGAGAATTCATCTCCATTACATCTGATTTCATAATAAGCCGATTGCAGCACGATTCTGCTCTGTTCCTTTCTTCCCTCAATCTTCTGTCCACCGTTTCTTTGAAACCTACCCATCACTCTTTAATGGTGTTCTGACCGTCTGTACCCAGAGCAAGAGCCGCCCTTCCAGAAACTTCCCTGGGAAACAAGAGTGGGAGAGACAGGAAGCTAGGGCCTCTGCGGAAAGGCAAGGTGCAAATGTCCAAAAAGACCTGGAACAGGAAGCAGCTAGTAGGGTAGGACTTAAAGATCCGTGAGGCTGGAGTGAGGTAGGAGACAGGCCACAGGAAGGGTCTGATGGGGCTGAGACCATAACTGACTGGAGAAAGCAGGCAGCCAGAAGGTAGTGTGGGGGTGGGGTGATGTTGGGTGCAGGCAGATTAGACTGACTTTATTTATTTTAAATTACAGCCAGGGCTTAGGGAAGAGAACACCCTTGGAGCTTGTGGTATAGCCAAGGAATATATAAGTAATAAGTTGAACATTTGGGCAAAACAGCATATGATGGCCCTGTAGTCTGTTTCTTTGTTTACTATATTTTATCATCAGAATGTAAAGTTCATGAGACCTGGTCTGTTTTGTCATCTGCTTTGTCTCTAGTTCCTAAAACAGTACAGTAGTCCTCCTTTACTCATGGTTTTGCATCCCACAGTTTTAGTTACCTGTAGTCAACCGCAGTCCAGAAACATTAAATGGAAAATTCCAGAAATAAACAATTCATAGATTTTAAGTAGCACGCCTCCTGAGTAGCACAAAGCAATCTTGGGCCTTCTCACCCAGTCCCACCCAGGACGTGAATCACCCCTTTGTCCAGCGTATACCCACGCTGTGTTCTGCTACCCACCTGTTAGTCACTTAGTATCTGTCTTGGTTATCAGATCAGCTATCAGAGTGTCACAGTACATGTGTTCAGGTGACCCTTATTTTACTTCATAGTAGCCCCACAGCACAAGATTAGTGATGCTGACAACTTGGATATGCCAAAGAGAAGTGTAAAGTTCTTTCTTTAAATAAAAAGGTATCTATCCATGAGAAAAAACACAATAGACATAGAATTTGAGACTGTCTGTGGTTTCATGCATCCACTGGGGCTTGGAATGTATCCCCCATGGTAAGGGGGGACTACTGTACCTGGGAAAACAAATGTTCATTCATTTTTGTTTTGTTTTGTTTTGTTTTGTTTTGTTTTGTTTTAAAGATTTTATTGATTTCATAGAGAGGAAGGGAGATGGAGAGAGAGATAGAAACATCAATGATGAGAGAGTCATTGATCGGCTGCCTTCTGCACACACCCAACTGGGGATCGCAACCCAGGCATGTGCCCTGACCGGGAATCAAACCTCGATCTCCTGGATCATAGGTTGATGCTCAACTGCTGAGCCACAGCTGGCCAGGCTGTTCATTCATTTTGAACATTCAAAAAATCATGTGCAGAAAATCATGGGGAGATGGATGGATGAATGAATGAATGGATATTTACAAATGTTTAGAAGTAGTGTTTGGTATGAATTACCTATGACAGTTTTTTGCAATTATTCTTTAGAGCATGGATATGTGCATACTAATATTCCATCTGCTGTGTGCAATTCCTCACACCAAGGCTTCCGAATGCAAATATGAATGAAGTACAACCCCTTGCTTGCCCTCAAGGCATTTACAGTCTAATAAAGGAGACGGATTTCAACAAATGTTGGGCTGTCAAGTTTAACTTGCAGCGTCTGAGTACTGTAATCCGGTTGCGAGGAGAGCCCTCGCAAAGAACTGAAGTCAGAGAGGGGCGCACTCCTACCCAGCTGCTGGGATGAGGGACCCTTCATGGTGAGGGTGAAGTGTGGCCTGGGTTTGGACAGTGAGTAGTATCTAGATGTGTGGAACTTAAGAAAAAGGCATCCTGAGTGAAGAAACGTGCTTAAACAAAGGTACAGAAACAACAAAAGTGCAAGGTGCTTTTTTTAAAGGAAAATATTGACCGACGAGAAACCAGAGTCAATAATACCCCAGTGACAGTAAATATTGATGTTCAGTGAAAACCAGTGGGCCTGTCTGCTGTGCATAAACCATTTTGCTAATATTCCAAATGTTCTGGACTAAATTCTGGCTCATAAATTATTCACTGTCTTTTTTGTATTTAAACATCTACTTCTGTAGGGAACCTTTCATAAACGCGTCTGGTCTAACTGGTTCGGTGCCAGCCGTGTGTTCCCTCCTTGGCGACACCCTCGTTGTTGACCGTTTCTCCGGTGTTCGGTCATCTTAGGAGCTGTTCGTGCGCCGTCCTAGGAGGTGGGTCCGCCCTGTTAGTGTCCACAGCGTGACTGACCAGCATAAGCCTCCCCTTTAGGGTGATGAGCGACAGGAAGTCACTAGTTATTCCACCACGGAACAGGACAGTTCTCTGTTCCCTGCATCACCTACCGTCAGCAAGGCAACACAGGAGGAGGGCACATGCTGAGGTGTCATTATCAGTTAATGCGAATGGGCCACGTTTCCAGGGTTTGGGGAGGCCGAGCCAACACATCTGAAATGGGATTTCGATTTCCACAGGGCATGAACGATCACAACTGGGCTCGACTGGAGCCCTGGAACTGTTCAAGTGCAGAGAGAGACAAAGCACCTCCCTCCGTCCTTATGAAAACTCGTGGATGGAGTCTGAGCTCCATTCTTTCCCTTGCTGGGGTTAAAGGCCGTAGGAATGGGAGGAGCTGAAAAACTGCAGGCGCAACTTCCCCACGTGACAGTTGCTCTAAATAAAAGACCGTTTTGTAGCCTGCATTTCTAAACCCGAGCATTTCTATAGTTAACAGAAGCAATGGAATGTCAAAAGTGGAAATTAAATCATTAAGTCTAGCATATTCCTTTCCTAATTAAGAGTAATTATACCAGGGACTAGATCTTATTTGTCCTTTGACCTCAACCTTGCCCAGTGCCTGGGACTTAATGTTCACTGAGGGAATGAAAATTTTTTTTTTTCTCAACTCTTTTGCTTAGGCAGGTCCGCAAATGGCAAGGGGCGTACCCTGGATATTGCTGAAAATGAGCAATTGATATGCAGAAGTTTGGCAACATTCAGCTGAAGCAGCCCAGGGCTTAAAGAAAAAGAACCCTGAGTTAAGGAAGGTAGAGATTTTTCAAAGCTGCCTCCCACACTGATCCTTAATCCCGAAATGTTTAGTTTTTAATTTTGAAACCTATTAAACCCTAAAATACCTTTTGATAACAAATTTTGAAATGCCTCAAATAAATGTGAAATTCTAATTCACTGTGTTTCTGATATACAATTCCTGGGGCTAATGGGTTTATGAGACATCTTGTTAGGAAGCGGCTCCGAACATGTTTATAAGGGATGCACATGCTGGGAAATTGTGGTCAAAATGTCAAACACTAAAACAGCAGAGTTCAAGCTAGTTCACGTCAATATTTATGTTAATTTTGTAAACATTTATTTGGGTGATTTTTTTCCTGATAGCCTAAGCCTTAAAGAAGCACCTTTATGGAAACATCTCAAGAATCAATTTTTAAAATCATTTGTTCACATAAAACTTCTTGATAACAGTGTTTGTATAGCTTGCTAAACAACAGACCTGCTTAATTTTTTTTTAAAAAAACTATTACATAATAGAAACATTCTTTATGTCAACCAAGCGATTATTTGGGGTCAGGGGTGTTTGTTGTTAATAGTACCTTATTTTTAATCCATTAAATAAACTGTGGAGACTCGTAGAATGGGCTCTCTTCAGGCTCTTGGTAATTAATTATGATACATTTTGCCAAAGTTGCATTTCTGTACTGGCTTGTAACTCAGCCATACCAGGGGGAAGTGACTTGGGCCTTGTGGCATTTAATTGCAAGTATAACAGGCTAAGCCCAAATGAATGTGGACACTGATTAACTGGGAACTTGTTGACAATCTAATGAGATTAAGGGCTTTTTCCTAATATCACAGAGGCTTGGAGGAACAGTTGTTCCACGGAAGTCGCTGGTCCGAAGGCTATGGGCTGCTCATGGCCATTGGTGTACTGAGAGTTGTGCAGGGTTTCACTTAACTTTTCAATAGCATTTCTTGTCTTTTTTCCTGAGTATAAAAAGTCATGATTTTATTGTGGGTTTGGTTTGGTTTTCAATAATTTAAATAGTGATAGTACTTTCCTTAGTTGTCAGGGTTCTTCTCATTGACACATTTTTTTCCATAAGAACTAAATACTGTTTTACTTTGAACTGTTGTCTTTATGCTTTGGACCTCAGAGTATGTCCTGGGAATTTCCCATATCTGGGGCCAAAGAGGGAATACATGTGTATAAGACAAATGAAGTAAAAACAACATGTGTTCACAGTGCAACTAAGGGCAATACCTACCTCGTCCTGCCCAGCCTGTGTTTGCAGTCGCACATAATTCTTACTTAGAAGTAAGGTAAAGGAAATCAGTCAAGTAGAGCAGGCGTGGGACAAAGGGGCGTGGTGGAGACTGGCATATATCCTGTCCCTAGAAGGGACAGCTGGGATGGAGGGTGAATCTGAAGTTATCAGACGGTCCGACTTTTCAAACAAAGCTAGGAAGTCACATATACTCATGGAAGTTCCCAATTTTTAAAACATTCAGTGAAGCCAAACAAAACTCAGCGGTGGGCCACATACAGCCTTTGAGTCATTGTGTGTTAGTCTGATGTAAATCTTACCAGCTTGAGTGTCCCCTCCTTCGTCACGTCTTCCTGCCTGCACCACCCCATAGGGGCCACAGTGGTTAGAAAGCTTGGCTGGGGCTGGAGGATCTGCTTCCGAGCTCACCTACATGGCTGCTGTCTGGAGACCTCAGGGTTGTGTTCCACCCCGTGAGTGTGGCTACACATGGCAGTTGACTTCTCCCAGAGCAAGTGACCCAGGAGAGAGTGGCACTGTGAACAGCTGAGACGGGCCTTCGTGTCTTCTGTAACCTCATCCTGGACTTGACATAGCGCCCCTTCTGTAGTATTCTGTCCATCACAGACCAGCGCTCCTACGGTGTGGGAGGGACTGCACAGGGTGGATGGGCGGGCACTGGGGGCCACCGGGGCCACCTGGTGACCGCAGCGCGCCGCCCCACACCCTTCCCAGCACGCAGATGCTCGCCCCATACCTTCCGCCTTCGGAAGTTTCCATGCCAACCCCTTTTAGAGTTTCTGCAAGAAGGCATCCTCGCAGTGAAATTAAACCAGACTTCCACATCATTCCCAATAGCTGCGTATCTGTAGAACCAGCTGTGTAATTTTTTTTTAAAAATATATCTTTATTGATTTCAGAGAGAGGAAGGGAGAGGGAGAAATAGAAACATCAATGATGAGAGAACCATTCATCGGCTGCAGCCCACAACACGGGCATGTGCCCTGACTGGGAATCGAACCCTGATCACCTGGATCCTAGGTCGACGCTCAGCCGCTGAGCTGAGCCACGCCGGGATGGGCCAGCTGTGTAATTCTTGAAACAAAGTCTAGCTGCCCTCTGGGTGGGATCAGCAAGGCACCGCGTGTGTGAACAGAACACTTACGGGACCCTCGAGGCAGCAGGGTCGCCACTTCGCCGGGGAAAACGGACACACGAGGCCGCCGACCACTCGGACCATCGTTTTTAAGTTTGTAGGTGTGTGTGCTTTTCTTTATTTGGGTCATTGCAATACCCACGTAAGCCACATGTAGACGTGCTGGCTAACCCATTGCCTCAGCGGTCTGATTATTTCTTCCACGAGGGAAACAGGCCTTTTTCGCAGCGGCCTCCCAGTAAGCGCCGTGTTCGTATGTGGGAAAGTAAGCACCTGTCACTTCCTTGTTATTCTGGGGTCAGCGCCCACCGCAGAGATTTTAATATTTGAAAACTATTCTAGTCACTGGAATCCCAGCATTTAAAATAATGATTTTCTTAAGATGCGGCATTCTGATGCACTGTGTCTGACCTTTCGTGGTCAGGAAAATAAAATCTTCCTCCCCTCTCATTTCTTATTCTGCTCTCTCCGTGTTGCTCAAAGCTGATGGTAAATGATCAGGATGCATTTTCGCTCCTTTGGCATTTTAATTAGCATCTGTCTGGTGGTGTAGCCATCATGAGACTGAGCCGCCTTTGCAGTCACTGTACCTTCCATCAAATATGCATACTTTAGATATCACTTTAACTAGGTTAACTGATAAAAATGGGGTTGAATGTAAAAATCTATAGAAAGAATTCTCATTGGAAAATTATTTTTTTTGGTGGGATATATGGCTATGATAAAGATTTAGTGGATCTTATTTTATTTATATAGCAGGAAATTTTAAGAAGCCCCTCTTATATTATGCTGTTTAATGCTCCTGAAATACTGGATATATGCTTTGGGGAGGGATTAAGTGATGAGCTATACTTTTGCTCTTTGAAAGAGAATTCATTAAAATAAGAACTTACCCTAAGATAAGGAAGCAAGTAATATTGAACAAGCATTTTAAATGGTTAAATGAAGGTGGTCTTGGCTTTGGAACAAGATCATTAGAAATAATACAAACACTTCTTCCAGGTGGTTAAAAATAACTTTAAGATATAATTGCGTTTATGGTAATGACGAATAGCTCTCCAAAATAATTTAAGAGTATAAACTCTGTGAGGACAGGGATTGTATTGTATTAATTTTTAAAGCCTCCTTCCTGTGAGTCCAGTAGACAGACAGTAAACTCGGAATAGGTAGATAAAGAATGCTGGAGATTTTAATAACTTAATTACATGATTTTATTTTTGCATAGAAGATGTTTTCTCATTCCTGATTCCAAGGGTCTTTCTTCTGACTATTCCGTCATAAAATGACTTCAGGCATTTATCTAGTGGGCACCCCTCCCATCATGCCTCAATTTAAAACAACAAAATGAAATCGCGTTGGTGACGTATATGTGCTGGTTTGTTTGGCAGGTTCAGTGGCCCCACAGTCGTCCCACAGAGCAGTGGTCCCAAATGCACATTAGGGGGGCTTGCTGGGGAAGTCACTTGCTGGGGAAAGGCTTCTGGCCAGGCCTGTGGGAAACATAAGCAGCCCCAGTAGAGTTCCTAAGAGCTTCAAAAGGGCCGGTGATTACTGTTGATCTAGGTAAAAGCCCCCAAATCAATAATCTCTTTTTTGTTGTTGTTAATCTTCACCTGAGGATATTTTCTCCATTGGTTTCTAGAGAGAGTAGAAGGAAGGGAGGGAGGAAGAGAGAAACATAGATGTGAGAGAGACACACTGATTGGTTACCTCCCTCACACTCCCTGACCTGGGCCAGGGATCAAACCTGCAACCCAGGCACGTGCCCTTGACCAGGAATCAAACCCGAGACCCTTCAGTGCACGGGCCAATGCTCCAACCATTGGACCACACTGGCCAGGGCAATAATCTCTTGGGTCTCATACTTTCATTTTCCTCTCAGAGGTATCTCCCAAATCAAAATGCCAAGTAAAATGAGACATAAAGAACTTCTTAATTTGGGAAGGAGCTTTGAAGTCACACAGTTCGATTTTTATCTCCCACCAAATTTCTTAGATAATTGACTCTAACATTACAACCTAGTGAATAAAATCATTTTGACCAATAGGAAACATTTGTGTTTGTATTTCTTTTGTTTTGCCTTGACAGCTTATTTCCTAGCACTTTTGAAAAAAATGCCCATTTGAGAATTTTTTCCTGTTTCAGGACACGTCCAGACTAGCTGGATGGTCTGATCAGAAATGAAATGAAAGTGTCTGTCGTTCCTTGTCAGTCTTATTTTTGCTACTTTCTTAATATGGCTGCTCTAAGAAACCTAGAACTGCTGATAATCCCAGCCGTTTATGACAGCTGTCCCAGCATGGCGACAGGGACAAACACTAATCTTCACCGGGAACAATAATGGAGTAAGGTTACTTGTTTTGGCTGAAGTCCAGTGGTTCTAGGAATGACTTAAAATAAGATCTCTCATCAGCCATAGGTAGCACAGACCAGCACGTGCATCTCCTGCGCTTTATTGCCTGAACTCTTTCTTGCCATTGCTCTGCACTATTTTCATTTGCGTGCTGTTGAGCAAATAACGGGCGAAAGGGTGGAAGTTCCGGTTGGCTGCCCATGCTTCCAGTTTGCAGATCCCTCAAAAGCTCCCTGGTAATTTAGCAACCTGTTCTGGTCATTTGTATAAAATCTGCGTGTGCGCGACCTTCCTCAGTGCTTGTTGTACAGGTGAGTAGAAAGCTTTTCGACCCACTCAGAGGTAATCAAGATGACGTCATCAGAAAATACTTAATATTTAATGTCAGTACCCTAAATTGATATCTTTGGAATACAAAAACCAAATCTAGAAAGAAAAAAAGTGATGCTTATTTTAAAATCTAACAAGTTGGTCACCTTTGGTAAGCTTTTTCTGTAGCGAAAGGTAATTATTATTGAAGAGTTATTTTTCTGTGGGTACAAACCTGTGGATTCTCAAATTTCTTTAAAATAAAAGCCATTTTACCATGAGTTTGAAAACCAAGGTATCAGGATTTTCATGTGACTGTAAATGCATCTACTCTCATATTCTGTCATCAGGACCTGACCTGGTCAGGTAGAGATTTGTCCCTAGAGAGGTCTATACAGGTAAAAACTCATTTTCAGTCACGGTGATAAAGGCTGAGACACAGAGTTTTCAGTCGAACTTAAATAGTGGCCTTCATTGAATGAATCTGATCTTTTATACTAACAACCCAGAGTGATTTCTTCCTCCCTTCCACGAGTTAAACTAAAATGACAAGCACCTTTTAAAAGAAGTCTTTTGTAGATAACCTGGAAAAGGTGGATTACATACGTGTCACTTTCAGGTCCCTAAAACATGTGAATAAAATTTGCAATTAAGCACTCTCCTATGTTGACAATAGGATAAATAAAACAGGTAATACAGACTTACGCTTGCGTGTCTGGACACACCACAATCTTTCCCAGTTACTTTGCCTCTCACCTGAATATTTCGCCACTGTGGCTGTTGAGACAGGAAGCGGTCTGTCTTCTCCTTTCTGTTTTAGGTGGAATGGCCGTATGTAAAACTGCTGATCACTTTTCCTTAGTATTAATACTTACTCAACAGGGCACATACATATCATGATTTCTTCATTAAAGCACATAGTCAGTAATTTGGTAACACTTCCCACAACGGGGCGATGAAAAAAGAAAGTGTTAATGACGAACTATGTAGTCATCTTGTAGTTGCTGGAAAAAAGTTGGTCTTTTGAAAAGTTACAGTTGAGTTTTTTAACAAGTGTTAAAATTTTCTTTTGCATTTGTTTCTTCCCCCTTTGGTGCCTAGGATTTTTCTACTGTGAGGTCAGTATACCAAAAATGCGTTTCGTCTCCCCAACCTCTGTCAGGATGGCCGCCTTTATAAAGTTCTTCCTGCAGAGAGCCCTGGAAACTCCTAGACCCCGTGTCCCGCGCCCCTGCCTCCTTCCACACCCGTGGAGCTTCTCTCTCTCCCTTTTCTGTTCTCCGCCTGCCTTTCTCTTTTTGTCTCCCCCCTTCTGCACACTCTCTGTCTAACATGAAATTGATTAGAATGCATTAATTTTTAAATAAGTGTCACATGTCCTTAACTGAGCACGAAAAGGTTGAGAAGGCTTCATGGTGTAGAGTCTGATCCAAAACTAAGTGAGGAGAATTTTAAAAACAAGGGCTGCCCCTCATTAGCCCGCACGCTCTGTGCTGCCAGGCCCCGCACGCCCGCCGCCGTGCCAGGCCAGGGCACGCCCCGCTGCCAGGCCCCATTTACCCTCTGTCAGCAGCTTCAGTCGCGGCCCGGGCGATACTGTGCCTGCGAGTCTGTCATGCGTCAGCCTCAATTAGGCTCATCTCGCTTGCCTGGGAAATCCAACAGCCTCCCATTAACCACTTTTTTTGTTGTTCCATTTCTTTCTTCCATTTCTTTCTTTTCTTTTTTTTTTTTTTTTTTAATTCCACTCTCTCTAGAAGCCCGTGATTCATTTGGTGAAAGTATGCTCATGGTTTCTTCGCTTTGCACCAAGAGGAGTGGCTTTGAGAGGAAGTATCTCCTCCACGTGGGTTCCAATAAGTTGGTTTCACTCGTGGAATTGTGCTCGGTGAACACCTGAGCTGGTTGTTTAAAGGAGGCGACCTGGGCAGCCGGCACTAACGTTTTGTGCCTGTGCCAAGCGTGGTCTCGAGTCTCACGGGGCGATTTTTCTGCAGGCCTTTTAAGAAAACAAGAGCAGGAGGCATCCAGCCTCATCAAATGAGGAAGGACTTCCCTCTCCACAGCCTATTGTTTACTCCTGCCCTTGCCATGTAAGGGGGTGGTGGTTTGCTTTTTTTAAGAGAAGAATGAGGCCTTACTATACTTGAAGGGGGGAAAAAAGTGTAGACAGAAGCAGTTTATATTTGGCTCACTATTTTGTGGTTTACCGTAAGTTGATGGGAAAAACGAAAAGACCACCCATGGCTTCATTGTGCCGGTGGTTGGCTGACCGAGTTAGCCTCTTATGAGAAATTATCCTTGAGAGGGCATCTCAAAAAATAGCCTCTGAGAGGGATCCTTTTTTTTCCTCTGGATAGCTGCAGAGAACCTAAAAGACTCCTGTGCGCTTTCACGGACAGGTGACGTCGAGGTAGTTGGGCATCTTGAGGATTTATGTGGATTTTGTGGGCCCGGTCAGTTTGCTAAGTCAGGTTCACCCGAGGCTGTTGTCAGACTTTAGGCACAAGGCACAATATGAAAGTACTCACAACACTGCAAATTCCGCAGGTCTGTGGTGGTGCAAGGGGTTGGTGGTAAGTGAAAGCAAGGTCAGTTTCACAGGTGAGAGTGGGGGGGCATTGTTTTCTTTTGTCATAAGCACCCCCCCAGCCTGGGTAAGTAGGTTTTAAATAGAATCATATTGATGGATCAATCCAAGGAAACAGATGGAGTATACAGATAATGGGATTCCAATTTCCAGACTACTTGGCAAATGGGTCATTGTTGACATTATTAGCTGAAACACTTAAAAATCCATAATTACCCAAAGTTTATATTGCCAGTCAGTTAAGGATTTCCAGTAAGACTGGGTGGCAGTCATGATATGGGCTTCCTGCAAGATATACATTAGCATTAAATATGAAGTTATTAAGCATCTTGAATGCAAAGTAGTTTGCAAGAGTCAACAGTCGCAGTAACTTGGCAAAGTAAAGTTTTTTCTGGGGTACTCTAGCTCAAGAGATTTCTTTTTTCTAATATATATTAATATTTACAAATATTTCCTTTGCACCTCAGGTCCTGATGGATATTGTCAAGGGAGTCTCCACTTTAACTTTTCCTAGAGATCACATCCCTTCTCACACGAATGGGTCACACATCAGTGACTTTTTTGGTTGCTTATTTATTTAAAAAATATTTTTGAGCCCTTTGATGTGGCTTGTTAGGTACAGGTGAATCAGTAGTGAACAAAACAGACATCCCTACCCCTCACGGACTTTATAGCTTAATGGCAGAAATAGCCATTACAATATATAAATTTTAAACCATATTAAGTAGGTTGACAGAAGTCCAGAGGGCTATTCAAGCTTATGAGATCTTGATCCTAGTCTGGGGGTCAGGGAAACCTCCCTAAATTAGAGGCATTTGATATGTGATCTGAAAGATGAGTAAGAGTTAGTAGTCAAGGGAGTAAAGGAGGCTGAAAGATGGCAAGTGTTCACCAGGCAGAAGAAAGAGCCAATGCAAAGGGCCTGTGGCAGGAAGTAGCATGACATACCAAGGACCTGAAAGACACTGTTGCTGGAGGCAGCATGTAGTGGAATGAGCCCTGAGGCTACAGAAATGAAAGCTGGGTCTCGTTTAGCCTCACCGTGGGCCATCTCTGGGTTTTGCCTGTTATCTTAAAAGCAGACATTTTTCTTTTCTCTCTCTTCCTTCCTCCCTCCCTCCCCCTCTCCCTTTCTTTCTACTTTCCTACCTCTCTTTAAAAAAATAAGAAAGCAGACATTTTCCATCTGTAAAATGAGAGGCTTAAGCATCAGAGTTCTCAACCTAAAAGGATATTGGAAAGGAGTGATTTTTTCACTGTTTCAGTTACAGTCTTTAGCAGGTAGAGCCAGAGATGTTAAATGTCATACAGCATTTAGGACAGTCCCACAGGGCAAAGAATCATCCTGCCCAAAATACCAGTGGTGCCTCTCATAGGAAACACTGTGTTAAATGAGCACTTGGATGTTTTTTCACTATAAAAGTCAATTGTTCTGTAAATAAAAGTATAATGCAGACCTCTAGAAAATAGTGAAACTAATGGTAGTGATGTTATTTAATGTTCAGACTTAGAACTTTTGTGTTGAAAAAATATATGAAAGCTACATTAGTTGAGACAGGAGGTATCTCAATCTGTGATATAACTGGGCACTGGATAAATTACACTGAAGAATTTTTAAAAAAATAAGGGAAATCTCCAAGGGGAAAACATTGAGCTGAAACCGTACTGGAGAGCAGTGAACTGTAAGTTACTAAGAAAGCCTGAAATGATGGGGACCAGCTGCCACCACCAACAGGGCAATTGGGAATCAAATGGGAATGCACAGACTTGCACATGCATGTGCGCTCATACACACACACTTTCTCTCTCTCTCTCTCTCTCTCTCACACACACACACACACACACACACACACACACACACAGTGGGATAGCTAACCTTGAAACTATTCTTAACCAGGATACTGAAAGGATTAAAGTAGCCCTGAGTAAGTCACACCTGCTGGCTTTCAGCAAAGGTAAACTTTTTCTGGAAAAAAAGCATCCCCAAATTAGGCTCTCTGGATTTCTACAGATTAATTTGAACAACAACAACAAAAATATAAGCATATATTAAAAAATTTGTATACAAAGAAAAAAAACATTACCACATATATGAGTTGATTCAAACAGCAAACAACACATTTTGACTTCCCAAGGTTTTTAGATATTGGAGTTAACATAGAATACAAAATAGGAATATATATTACATATAAATGTAATATATAATATTTACAGAAAGTAAAAATGGAATTTTAAAATGATCAAGGAATATGAAACTATTAATATGACCATAAAGAGCCATATAGAACTCTTTGGATGAATGGGTTTAAAAGCAGATTAAAGTAAGCTGAAGAGACAACTAGTAAACTGGAAAATATATCCAAAGAAATTATGCAGAATTCATTGCAGAGGGGAAATCAGATGGAGAACATGAGAGATGTTAAAACATGAAGAACTAAATGAGAAGATCTAAAAAGCATCAAGTCAGAGTTCTAGAAGGAGATATTAGAGGAGTGATATTTGAAAAGATAATTGTGAGAATTTTCAAATCTGGCAAATAAATTACATATACCACGCAAAATAAATACAAACAATTTCATATCTAGACACACTGTAGTGAAACTGCAGAATACCAGGGCCAACAAAAAGTAAAAACAGCCAGAGATAAAATGACCCATCACCCATAAACAAACAATAAATTAGATTGAAAGTAGCATCTCAACAAGAATTAGAGCCAACAGACAGGAGAATCAAGTCTTCCAAGTTTTAAGGAAAATAGCTGTCGGCATAGAGTTTCTTTTCAGCAAAGTGTTTCTCAATGACAACAGCAAAACAACAATTTTAGGTTGGATTTTCGCTAAAGAAAATTTTTAAAACAAGTACTTCAGAAAGGTGGGAAATGACTTCAGGAGGAAGATCTAAGGTACAAGAAGGAAAAGTGAACCAAGGAATTGTTCCATTTAAATACAAACCTAAACAAGTATTGTAAGATTTATAATTTAAATTTTTTAAAAATAGTGGTTTAATTTGGAGGAAGGGGGTCATTTAAAAGAAAAGAACAAAAATCTTCCTATTTGGCCTTGTTATTATTGGAAGTTTGGAAGTCAGTGATCAGAGTCAAAGTTATCTACGGGCTTATACTTTTCAGGAAAGGAATAAAGATATTCGTTAACTCCAGACTTAGTTACATATCTGTGGGAAAACTTCAAATATCACCATTGAAAGGATAAAAATAGAATTATCTGAATCTAAAAATTGTACAAAAACCACCTGTATTTCTAAATAACAGCAAAATAATAATAATAATAAAACAAATTTTAAAATAATTACAAAATACAAGGTGTCTAGGGATAAATGTAACAAAAGATGGACCAGACCCAACTCATGTCTATCAGCTATGATCCTGAGCAAGGTAATTTCCCTGGACCTCAGTCTCTCATCTATAATATGCTAACAATAGTAGTGCTTAATAGGATGGTGAAAAGTAAACGAGAAAGGTAGTGTTTAACACCATGCCTAATTCACAGTAAACTTCCCAGGAAATATTAGCCACTGTTGTTATCATCATCATTCTAATTATTAGGCACCAATGTCAACGCCATGGGAAAAACAATGGCCCCAGCACTCAAGGACTGTAGAGTCATATAGGGTTGGTAATGCAATAGATGAATAGTTACCACAGGAATTGTCAGTGTCGAAAGTGGTATCAGCAAACTGTTAGGAAGGAGAAATCGGTCTGGGCCTAGAGAAGGGAAGATGGGTCCTCAGAAGAGACTTTGTGAAGGAGATGATTTTTAAAAAATATATTTTTTTTTATTGATTTCAGAAAGAGGAAGGGAGAGGGAAAGAGAGAGAGAAACATCAATGATGAGAGAGTCATTGATCGGCTGCCTCCCGCATGCCCCCAACTAGGTATCGAGCCCACGACCCAGGCATGTGCCCTGACTGGGAATCGAACCACAATCTCCTGGATCTTAGGTCCATGCTCAACTGCTGAGCCATGCCGGCTGGGCGAAGTAGATGATTTTTTAGCTGGTTCTTAAAATACCAATAAAACATGCACACTGTGGGTAGAGCATTGGGCCGAAGTCATGTATATACGTTCTTGAGTCTGCCTTCACTGAACATTGTTAGGGTATCCAAGATGACCAGAAGGTCTCTGGGAAAGCATGTTAGGGATTGGGGGTGGTTCAGCTTGGCTGGCTGAGAGGAGGGGAGGTTGGAAGGATAGGTTAGTAGAAATACACCGAAATTACAGAAGTACGTTTGTTAGCA
This sequence comes from Miniopterus natalensis, assembly GCF_054644295.1. Classification (NCBI taxonomy): domain Eukaryota; kingdom Metazoa; phylum Chordata; class Mammalia; order Chiroptera; family Miniopteridae; genus Miniopterus; species Miniopterus natalensis. The sequence goes on from NC_142094.1 coordinate 49,611,014, forward strand.
CAGCCCATTGTGACGCTGAGCCAAATATTAATTAGCTGTCAGGTAACAAGAAATGTCTGGGAGAATCTCTAAGGAAAGGTAAATACATCCTAAAGAACTGTGCCTGGCACATTAGCACACAGTTTTTCTTTCTGCCTGCCTTTCTTTTTAATCTTTTTTAAGTTGATTTTTAGAGAGAGAGAGGAAGCGAGAGGGAGAGAGAGAAACACCAACATCAACTGGCTGCCTCCTGCATGCCCCCTACTAGGGATCTAGCCCACAGCCAAGGCAGGTGCCCTGACTAGGGATTGACCCGGCAACCTTCGGTGCCTAGCACAACACCCAACCCACTGAGCCACAACACCAGGGCTCTTTTTTTTTTTTTTTAAATGAATATATATGGTGCAGTGGGTTTAGAAAATTGTCAAATGGATAACATCAAGTCCAACTAAACTAGGTTTGTGTGGTTTTTTCCAACTGACTCATGATTGAAGGGATAAGTGTCTACATGGTCTGAGCCAACCCACTGCCTCTGGAGTTGAATTGTTCTGTGGGAGAAGCAGTGGAAGGGGGCTTGTGAATGGGATGAAATATGTGGAAATGGGACAGACATGCTAATGAGGACAGTTCCCATTGCCCACAAACCTGTGCAGGCACGGATAGCTGAAGGGCACAGCTTGGGGGTGGGGGAGCCCCCCAGTGCTGGGGAGTGTGGGATTGGCACTCAAGCATCTTCCAGTCTCCTTGCTGGAGCTGTCCTGACACCCCCGTAGTTCCTTGAACCACTAGTTGCCCCTACCTACCTGCAGAGCTGGCCCGGTGCTTCCTTACTGCTGTTTCTGCAGAATACACGACTAGGTTGTTGTTGTTTTTTATTTCCAAACCGTATACCTAATTTTTACAGAGCTTCCCTCTTTAATGTTTTGCCCAGATGCACATAATCATCATTCTGCTCATGACTAGACACAGCTGGGGGATGAACCTCTGCTAGATGAGACTTTAATTGACTTCCTTGTGAGTGAGGCCTGGGATAAAACTGACAAGAATCTTTCTTACCTTTTCCCTGACAGTGGACATGGTTTGTCTGCCAACTTGTGAGCAGTGGGACCAGGCGGGGAGGGTGGAAATCAGGGGTGAAGGAGAAGGAGACGCCAGCTGGACAAGGACCTCATCGGAAGGACATCCAGGTGGCTGGGGAAGGTCTCAACCCCCTGGGTTGTATTTCTTAGTTTTGGAACTGTTCAGCAACAATCTGGAAGTGTTCCCAGGACTTTTAAACTCTCCACTAAAGTAATTCTGGCAACAATGTGGGAATCTCTGTGATAGGTGAAAGCACACTGTGTTTTTGGGCCTGGCGAGTAACTGTATGTAATAGGGCTTTAATAGAACTTGTGTTTCGTTATTGGAATATAGTCTCTTACTCTTTGAGCTGTTTAATCCAGCAAGCACTTTATTGTTCATTGATGCACAGCCCGTTATGCTAGGCACTGTGGAGCTGGGAAGAGGGAAGCCCTGCCCTGGAGGAGTTCGCACGCTACTGAGACCAAAATAAAAGAGTAGCTCCAGGGAAGTCCCGCTTGCCAGGCTGACAGCTACAACAGAGGCGCAAACTGCTCGCTGTTGGCTTGTCGGGGAGGAAGAAATGGGTTCAGTTGGGAAAGATTCTGGTTGGGGATCAGTTTTAAGCTAGGCTTTCAAGGGAGAGTGGGACTTGGATCGACTGGGAAGAGCAAGGAAATGCTTTGCAAATGGAATTTGGAGCCATGGCCAAGAGATGGGAGAAATGAAATGCTTAGGAAATGTGGGTTCTGGAGCATGAAGTACCTTCGAAGTGAGGGTAGTGGTGCAGATGGGCAGTGCGGTGGCATGAGCCGAGCCCGGGGCAGCAGCCTTTGACCGTGAGCCAGGACCGATTCAGTGGAGGGCACTGTGGGTTTCCCCATCCTATGGACAGAGAACCTAGAGGCCCAGTGGGTTGCTGTTTGCTAGCCGAAGCTGAAATTTGTTGGAAAATGGCCTATTCTCTCCCACCCTCTTCGTGTTTGGGTGGTTCTCAATAACTGCCATCTGTCCCAATATTTACTTATATACTCTAAATAGATGTGTACACTTAAGGACTTAGGGCACCGCTTCCCACGTGTTTCTCAGTGGAAGTAGGTGTTCCACCAGCTGAGGGCTTTGCGGCCACGTGTCTGTGCACATGGCTGCACACGGCACCCGCCCTGAAGGGTCAGATTATGCAATAACACATTAATGGTTCTGCGAAGTAAAAATCCTTAACTTTGCATACCGAAGATCCCACTCACCTTTCCAACATCTCACAAAATCAGATTGAAGACATAGTGTGGTTTGTAAATAGTTTTTATACGTGTTTCTCAGTCATCACAACATCCTTTTGAAATAAGCATCATTGGCCCCATTTTTCAGACGAGAACTGAAGGTTAAGTACTTTTCCCAAGTTCCCAGACCAAGAAAAGAGCCAAAATCTGAATCCAAGTTTATCTAACCTGGGAGGCATTTCTCCACTTTGCTCTCCCTCCTAGATTCCTGTTCTACGTCATTTCATTGAGCACCAGTGTGTCCTCACCTGACTGGCTCTGGACTCTGCCTTCAGGGATCTTTTAAAACTACATGCTCTGCCTTGGCTGTTCCAGTGATGGCCTAAACCCTTAACCACCCACAACCCAACTCCTTTTATGACCCACACTCTTCCGCATGGTCCTGGCCATGCTGGAGTCCCTGGTAACATTGTACTTTTTTTTTTAAATCTCCATTTTTGACTATACACTTTTAAAATTCCGGGTATATTTAGTAGGTACAGCATCTGGCGGAGTCCTGGCCTGTAGCATTGCTCAGTGCTTGTTGCTGAACGAGCGTGTGGAGAGAGTCACTCAGGCATGAGAGTCGAGAGGGACCTGGTGCCCATTCTCACCCGGTTCTCATCACGCTCCAGTGTCAGCTCGCTAAGAAACACGTAGTGATCTTCTCTGTACGTAGCCAGGCATCAGACAGAGAAACATAAGGTTGTCCCATCACAGCGTGAGCACAAAATTCTGCCAACACCGTGTAGCAAGCTGATCAATATACCCAAAAAGTGGAACTGGGAGCCAGGACCTGTGCTACCCAAAGGGCTCTCAGCATACAGTTGTTTTTACAGGTTTTAACATAAATGGGCATGAGGCACACCCAAGTTCAGCAAGGCCTGTCCCTGGTTTCAGGCTTCCTCTGCCTTTTACTTACTTCTACAATTTTTAGCTTTGGTTTTGGTAGGTTTTAATGCAGGCTAACAGTGCTATTTTTATGTATGAAATCTTGTATTTATAGAACAAAAAGTACCTTAAAAAGAAAAAAGGAAGAGGTGTAATGAAGTCAGGTAGAAGAGCCAGGACTATAAACAGTCATACATATTTCTTTATAATGGTTGGAGGGAAAAATCAGGAAATAAGTGCAATTTTTTTAAAATAAAAATTGAAAAATAACACATTCTTATAATTTAGACTTTTTTACCCAGAGTCCATTATTCATGTAACCTTTGTTCTTTTAAGCATTTGGTATAGCAAACCTCCTTCAAACATCTTAAAACATTTTGTCAAAATAACTAGTTTCTAATGCTAATTGAACAATATGAATTTAAAAATCTGAAGTAGAAGTTAGGAGGTAGATTAGTAGAAAGTTTAAATGATAAATCAGAGTAGGCCCTAACTTAAGTTTTCAAAGTCCCAATTCTGGGTATTCAAGTGCATTTACACAAGCCGGGTTTGTTATTTCTGGAGTTAATAAGCAATTTCACAATGTCCTATATATCATTTTTAAAGACATGATAAATTGTCCCTAATGGCATTGTGTGTATAAACTAGAGCTGTTTCTGCCTTGTGTATAATTCTCAGGATTGGGTGGTACACCTGAAAAGGCTTGGATTTTAATGGGGCCTTTTTAGCACTTTTGCACCTCGTATGCTCGGGATTGTGTTTGATTGATGACTGTAAATGTGCTGGCACGAGAGATACGGAGATCCTAATGCTCCTAACCCATTTGTTTTCCAGTCTCTGTAAAAGGCCCCTCTGTTTTGGGGTAACACTTTATCCCTCTAAAGTAAACAGAAATGGGTTTCTGGGATTTTGCTTTTTAGCATTGTAAATCCAGCAGGAGAGAGACAGGCTAGAGGCTTTTAAGAGAAGGCCAAATACACCATGTTCCCATTTTATTAGAGTAGTCTGAAAAGTCAAAGTGTGTGTGCGTGTGTGCGTGCAGATATATTTTTTCCTTTCTTCTAGACAGTATTAAAATAACTTTCTTTTTTTTCACCAAAACTCTCTAAATCTTTTCTTTCCTCTGGACCACTGGATGCCTCAGTCATTCTCAGTCATTATCCTCAGCCTGCTGGCTGAGAACTCTCTTTGGATCCATCCCCTTAAACAGCTACAGGGTTGGCTACTGTGTGGCCAAGGGGGCATTCTCCCCAACAGGTCTTAGAACAAGAGCTTGGGGCTGTACATTGAATCCTGCTTCCCAAAAGGCACTGGGACTTAGTTCCCCAAGCCTGGAGGTGTTTTATAATCCATTCCTGCAGGATTCCTCTGACTTGGACAAAATCTTCAGTGCTTCTGGGGATGGGAGGGTGTGGGGGGGCTCAAAAAAACTACCAGCGAGGGTTCTGACCAGTTTCTGATGAACAGGCTCCGCATTGCTCCAGGAAGGGGGGTAGATTGCTTCTGCTGAAAGAACACATTGTGTTCAGATTTTTAAAGAACTGATTATAAACAAGTTGCTTAGTGGGGAGAGAACTACAGCAGATCTGACCCGCCATAAGCCCTGGCTCCCAATTGTCCATAATCTTTTGAGAAGAGAGACCAGCATGGTACTGACAAAGACATTTTCACTTCCATCCAAAATGTGAACTTAGGGGCTCGAGAGTGGAAAGACTAATGCATTTACCCATATTTATAACAGGATGCTAATTAGCAGTCAGTGTCCTTGTGATCTTTTTCTCTGTCATCCTCTTGAGGCATCCGATCCTTTCATTTCCCTCCTCTCCATCATCAGCAGCACTAAATGCAACGTGGAGCATTCTGGCATCAGGGCCACTTGAGGCCCCCGATTAGCCTAGACCGACATGTGAAGGGGAAAACATGTATGAAATGAGCAGCGTGTCTCCTTGTTCTCAAGATGATATTTTGAAATCTTGGTGGGCGGTGATGCATAGGTGTCCCCCAAAGATGTATTCACGCACTTTGAATAGTTCTAAAGACAGTGTTTATTAAAATACATTTCACTTCAAAATTGAAATGAAAGCGTGTACGCATTTTTGGGGACGCCCTATATTTGCCAGGGGTTCTTTTTACCTACAGAACTCTAGGATTCCTGGGAAGGCTGTTTCATTTTTTTTTTTTTTTTTTTTTGGAAACAGCTTATCATTTTTATTTTATTTTTGATAGAACAGTTGTTATTAGGACAAATCCTTGTAAATGAAGTATGAATGTGATAGCAGAAAAGATAAAGATCCCAGGCACATTCTTAGGGTCCTTAAGATGACTTAGGGCCTCTTCTCGCTGGCTTGCTGCCGCCATTGTTTTAAGTCTGAGTGAGAAGTTTCTGATAACCTTTTTGATTAAGTCATCCCCAAGTTATTTTTCACTTAAACTCTTGAAATTGTTTATTTTAATGTGTATTTTATAGCAAAATAAGGGCTAAATACACTTATGGGACTTGGGTGTTGTAATACCTTGTGTATGTACACTTGTATTTGGTTAATATACTTGGTAAATATAGCGAGCGTAAGACTATTGAAAGTGCGTCAGCAGCCATGATTTGGGAATGAATATTTATTTAATGCAGGAATTGTTATTTGGAAACTAGGCTCTATAGCAGCCGTGTAATAGTTAAAATGGTTTCATTTGCTCCCCAGTTTTCAAGAATGCCTTAAGCAGCACTGAATGAAACTTGCTGAGTTCTAAGGGACTGGACTTAGTAATTTTGCTTATTTTTTTTTAACTGGCTAATTTGCCAAACACATTAGTGGTTTAGATGTGGATCAACCTATTGGCCTTCCCTGTGTTCCATCCTCATGTGCACCAAGTCTCCCAAACTTCTCTGTGCCGTCCATAGATCCTTCTGCGGAGTGCAGGGTACGGTTGTGTGACTACTGGATTGTTTTTAAATGAAGATCAGTTTCCCAATATTTATTCTAAAAGATCGTTTTATACTATTAAAACTGAGCGCAGAGGTGAGAAGGGCCATAGGATATTAAAGAAACACGTTAATTGTGCCTGAAGGTGTTTGTATTTTCCTGAAATGCCCACTTAGTTCCCAATTGATCAAAAGATGAAGGTTCCAGAGAGTCTTTCTTCTATAGACGTGATTATGAAGGGGTTCCCTTCTGGACAGACTTATTACTTTATAAACACATGCATATGCATAAGGTATTCTGCCCAGCTCTCCCACTTTCTGATCTGCACAGCACAGTGGAGCACCCCATGGAGTCAGAGAACAAAGAAAATCTTTACTCTGAAATTCTTTCCTGGAGCCGAATATGTCCTCAACTTCAAGAAGGAAATCCCTAGCATGAATCAGGTCACCCCTCTGGCCCCCCTGAAGGCCATTTGAGGCACCACTGGTGCACTCCCCAGGAAAATAGTACCCTGGAAGGTACTAGAACGTGGGTCGATTTCCTACTGGGGATCTGGTTTTGTTTTACGTACATCATTGCCATTAATCCGTCCAATGGCATATCATTTCTGACTATGCCCAATGGTCAGAACTAGTACACAGTCCCTGCTAACCACAAGATAACTAGGGAACAGGAGTAGGTGGAAAGTTTGGTGAGTACAGTGTTCATGGCAATTCACTTGTAGTATTCGAGCCGTCATTAGAATGCACATGTATTGGATTACATATGTGGCTGTCACATTTATATTAATTTATACATAGGTACAAGCATATGCCTATTTAGCTATGCCTGCAAGGATAGCAGTGCTGTACACTTACATATAGAAATACATTTTATCATAAATTACTTTCCTGTATATTTTCTTCATATGATAGTTAGGACGTTATGTTGATTTTTAAAATAATTACATGTGTCTATAGATTATATTAGCCCTGAATTTCATTCCAAGATGGCAAAGGGGCATTAAAATAATTTTGTTATAAAAAAGAGGTCTGGTGGGGATGAGAGTAGCTTTTCTGGGTCTTCAGCATTGTCCAGAGCATCCAGTGGCTTCTGCATTTGGAATTGACTCTGTGGAGCAGGGCAGCCTTTTCCTTGCCCGTGGCAAGACCACATTGGTTCAAGGCTAAGAAACAAGGCTGGTCCTACAGAGACCCTCTGGGTGACTCATCTCTTTGGAGATCCTGATTGTCCGTTTTCTGGTTGGTGTTTCCAGCAGCGGTGTGTGTTGCCCTGAAGGCGCCCTCTCTCATGGTGTTGACTGCACTCCACGGTGCTGTTTAATTCTTGCTTTGGATTGTGCCTCAAGTTTTAAGTCATTTGACAGTACAGATGGTTTCTTTCTCCAAAGTTTATCAATAGCATACGGTTTCCTCCCAATAACTCCACACACACATACACCGCACACATACAGCCAGGCACAAGTTTCACGTTTCCTTCCTTTAAAAACTGAATGTGATGTGTCTGAGCTATCTGGAGAATCTCCCACGAAGCGGTATGTCCCTGTACCCAGGTAGCGGGGTCAAGGTATTTGTCTTAATCACTCAACTCCTTCATTAGACAGGCTGTTGAAAAACCTTCTACATAATTATGTTTGTTGTCTCTCAGTCGTCCACATTCTTATTTTCATTGTAAACTTTCTTATGACTTTTTTATATACCTGCCGTGTGTACCTGTTCCGAAAGGCATTGAGGCCTCCTTACCCGGTTTCGTCGGCTTTTCATTAAGTTTGCCTTCAATTTATAATCCATCCCTCACAATCTGCCTGCCTGTTTCTCTGGGGTGCGAACCCCGGATTGAGTGGTCCGGATTTGTGCTGTTTCTGCCCTGCCCTTGAAATGGGTGAGTAGAGAAGCTCACCCTGCGACTCTCTTGCCAGGGCTGTCACCACCTTCCCATTATCTTCTAACTGCCAGGCTTAGAAAGCTGGGGGTACCTTCACTCATAACAGGAGCCAGGCGCTGTGCTGATCCCTGGGGGGGAATAAAAGGTGGCGCAGATCCTGCTTTCAAGCAGCTTGCACTCCGCTGGAGGTTAACTGACGTAGGTACGTGAATCCCGTCGAGGCAAGACCGAGAGCCTAGGAGCTTGAGGTGGGGCAACTGTGAAAGAACCCGTGGCACATGCAGCGTTTCAGCTGAACTAGGAACAGTGAGCAGGGCTTTAGGGAGCAGAGATTGTTAGAGGCGTTGCAGGCAGGGAACCATGTGGGTAAAGGCTCAGAGGCCCCAGGCCAACCTGACTAGGGCTGTGGTTCTCAGCCAGGGCTGGTTTTGACACTCAGGGAACGTCTGGCAGTGGCTGGAGACATTTCTGGTTGTTACAATTGAGGGAGAAGGGCTTCTATTGGCATCTGGTCCATAGAGAGCAGGAACCACTGCTGAACATCTTACAATGCACAGGACATACCCTTCTACCCAGCAAAGAATGATCCAGCCCCGAACATCAGTAGGTACCAAGGCTGAGAAACCCTGCAGTAGAACCTGGACTGTATGCCCGAGAGAATTAGGAGAGAAGCCAGAAACGGTATTTAGGCCCACATTCTGAAAGTTTCTGAATGCTAGCTTAGGGCCTGAGCAGTTAAATGGTTCTGAGCTTGACCAGAGTGGTGGTTTTAGGAAGATTAAGCAGTCAAGGTGTACTGATGGTTGGAAACAAGGCCAGGGAGACCCTGAGCAAGCAGGCACTCGGTATGAGAGGGCACGTGGCAGGAATGGAAAGAGGAAACAAACAGGAGAGAGATTTCAGAGGAAAGTTGGAGAAGAACCGGTGACTGGTTCCAAAAGGGAAGCAAAATAAAGGAAGATTTCAAATGAATTGATACGTGTCAGTCCCGGGAGACCCCCCCACCTTGATTTCCTGCCCTTCGCTGATGGGAAAAGGCGCTTAGCGAGAAGATACAGTTTTCGTTTCACACCTGTTGCATTTAAGTAATTGGTGAGATCTCCAGCATGTAACAGGAAATAGGGAGCAAAGCTGGGCATAGGCTCAGACAAGTTAGGCGGAGAAACAGCGATGAGATCCAAAAACGGTGGCAGCGAATGAGGACCTCGAAGGGGATTATTTGGAGAACACTTCTGGGTGGAGGTGAGGAAGCAGCACCTGCAAGGAAGGAAGCTGGGGGGGGCCCTGCTCGCAGTTGGCAGGCTGCTCAGGTTCACGGACCGATGAGTATCTTCCAGTACTGTCCAGGCCAAGCCTTCCACTGCTCTCATCTCTTAAATATGGTAAAGCTTTATGGAGTGGCATTTTGTAGACCAAGAATCTTGAACTACCCAACGCATGTACTTGATGCGTTTCCAATAGCAGGGCTGTGTACAGGAGCACGCAATTGCAGCTAACACCGCTTACTACTGGTATTTGTACCTACTGTCATCCCTCGTTCATTCCCTTCCGCCATGGAACAGTGTGTTGGGGTGAAGGCAGAGTCCCTTATTTTCAAACAGATGATAAACTCCATCAGGGGCAAGAGACCGTGTCTTTTGTTCTTTGGCATAATTGCTACAGGGCACAGTAGGTGCAAATTAAATACTAGGAGCCAGTTATTTGCTCCCAAAATAAAGAGCAAACAAACAACCATAACAAAACAAACCAACAACAACAAAAACCCAGGGGTGCTCTGATTTACTGCCATGGCTATGGTATTGGGATGGGTCGTAAGCCAGAGGAAACATCTCAGATTTCTTATTTATCAGAAGACTAGTCTGTTCTTCCAGAGCCTAGGGGCTCCTGGGTGCTTTCTACACCTCAGAATAGCCTTAGCCAGGCAAGTATGTTTAACTTAAATAATGACCTGAAAGCCTTTTTTAATGGTTCCAGTAGAAACATTAGGAATTGTTTACAGCTAACTTTTATTTGGTTTTTCTTTTTCTAAAAGCAAAACAATTTGGGGGCTCACGGGGTTTTATAGGTGCCATCTATTTCAGATTGCTGTTTGCTTCTATGATGTTTACCCTTCACCCTCTGAAGGGTGTGAACATTATAGGTTTTGCTGCATGGCCACCTCACGCTCTTTCTACATTATACTTTATATATAGTGTCCGTCTCTCCGTGCTCCTGTGCCGGCTCCCTGTCGCATGTCAGCAGGAAACCACAATTAGCGATGCTACGTAAAAGTCTCCCCTCGCTCTTGAGCATTTAACTCTTCAGGAAAGAGGAAATTCCAGAGTAATGCAAAATTATAAGTAAGTCATTGCACCTTTATTTCCTGGCTGTTCATCACATAAAAACAGATAAGATCTAAGTGAATAAACTCCCGTGGGAGTGTGAGGATTAAAATGGTAACCCTAAACAATTGCCTTGCTTTTGGGTCCTCTAAAAATGATTTCCTCGACACACATGCTCTCGAATTAATCAGATAAGCAAGCATGTGGATGGGAGACCCCTATATGTGAATCAAAGACGGGATTTGTTTGAATTACCCTTTAGCCTCCATTGTTAAAATCAGAATTAAGGCCTTTGTTTAGTGAGGCATTAGGAGCGATCTGCGAGGCTGCCGAGAGGCCGGTGCTGGCTGAGGGCTCTCGGAATATTATGCTGTTTACCTGAGGGTTGTGTTCAAGCGGCTCTCTGAACAGCTGGGCTGATTATTGAAAATGCCTCATAGTAACTTCCAGCCTGGGCTGATCGATGTGGGTGCAAAGCTTTACATGGGAGGGAGCTATTTAAACATGGAGAGCCCGGGGGATAAAAGAGAATGAAAAAATAATGCTGGACAAATATGCTGAAATGTTCAAAGGAAGAGAGAAGTATCTTGACTTGCTACTGTAGGAAAATTCCTAAACAAACAAACTAGAAAATTTTAAGTTTATCTTATAACGGCGTCGTAAATATTTAGTTATTTTATATCATAACCCCCCCCCCTAAACATTTAGTGGGAGGAGGAAAGACTAATAAAAAAAAACAATTTTATATTCATTATTTTGAAATGTAACCTGTTACATAAAATTCCCTAAGATACTTTTCAGGGATACCATAAGGAAATATTTAACTTAATTGTTAAGCAGAGTGAGCTCCCCATATCTTAAACCTTTCTTAGCATCATTGGAAAATCGCAGTATTTCAATACCCAAAGGTAGGCAGAAAATTTCTATTTCTTTAATATTTTCTGCTGCAGAGATCTCGACTAGTGATATGAACATTTCCTTTTGTCTTAGTTCTAGCAAAACAGGTTTGTTTTTTCCAGTTCTGTTTTTAAACAGTTTAATGTAATAAATACAAACTATCCTAGATATAGGAGATCTTATCTCCTCAAAACATTTGGTGAAATTATGACACTGGGGCAAATGTACCCGCATTTAAAAAGCCTGTTTCTTTCTACAAAATGGAATAACAGAGAAATACTCCAAAAAAAAGAGGAGGCCAAATCCACTCAGCTTATCAAAGTGCAACCTGTGTGGAGCAATCCTGCGTCTCGTTATATCCTTTATTTCTTACTTTCGCTCTGCACGCGAGCAGCAGACAGGAAGTCCAGGAGCACAGAGGCGATCAATAGGAAAACTGTGAAAGTCTCTTAATTAATCAACTCACACAGACCCTCCAATAAGAGGATTTTACAAGCATTTCAATTAAGGCTTTCCCTTTTTATTACCAAATTTCATTGACAGTTAAAAATGGGTAATCAAAGTTGACATGATTATAAAAAGCAAAATATTATTTAAGCACTGAGCTTTTGGACTTATAGGCAACTTTGATTTTCTGACGTTTATCCTTTTGATGAATCGCATAGACAATTGCTAATTGGGTAGCTATTCTATAACAGTGACGTCTTCAAAATTTCAAAATGGGTAGGTCTTTGAACATGTGTGTATTTCCCTCTTCACGTAAGCATCACCATTTTGCACACTCACTCCTGGAACCTACGCAACTGACTCATTAGTGAAACTTAACATTAATATGTAAGCAGAGACCTACCTTATTCAGTGAAATGTTTAAGAACTGACATTCTGTGACTTTTTTTAACTTAAGAATCCTACAAGAACCTGAAAACACCCTGAAGGCCTGGCAGCAATTCTGTTTACCTCTGAATTGATATTGAAATATGAGAAGCTTATGATATTGAAAAAGTATACACAGAATATGAGAATATTTGTTAAAAAAAAAAAAGTTAGCATAGTCTAATACTTTGTTTTTGCTGTTAGAAAGGTTTATTTGAAATTCTCCGTGACTCTCAGCTCTTGGGATAAAGCCAAGCAAGTTCTCAGAAACCGTACATATTGCCAATATGGTTTATGCTAGCTTTCTTCTCTGAAGACTAAAACATAGACCAGGAGACAGCGGGTCATTTCATGATCTGCTCTTCACTTGGGACAGTGGGAATTATTTACCTCCCTCATGCAGCCTGTCTTCACCAGGAAATTAGAAATTATCTTTGCCTTCCATCTTCTGCTGGGACTTGGAAGAGTAGCAATCAACCAGGCCATTTGAGTGAACATAAAAAGATGAAATTATGTTTCTCTACCCAAAGAATTAAGTTTGTAAAATATGAGAATATCTCTTTGTTTTTTAATTTTTAAATGCTCATCATATTAAATCTATTTATTTTGTATTTCTATGGGAAAAATATTAATAGAGATGCTAAAGGTGTCATATTAGGATATCTTTTAATAGCAGTATCTATACCAATGCCATTAGAATGTTATCTACCTAGGAAGCACACAATCCTGATTTAGGAATGAAACATGGGAGTTAAAAAAAAACAAAACCAGCAGAAACTGCCCCATTTATCAGGAATCATAGCAGTCAGTCTTTGAATCTGACTAAAATCTTATTTTGCCCAAAGCTTTCCCAGTCCCCCCCCACCACCACCACCTCTCACGGAGAACCAGCTCCTTTGGGGATCAGGCCTTGCAGAGCCTGGAGGTGGGCGAGGAGGATTGTAGCACTCCACAAAAACACACACATAGCTTCTATAGATAAATATTTAACTGGATCAGGTTGTTCCACTTCGTAAGTGATTTGTTCTACTTTATTAGTACACTGTGTTAAGGGCTTTGGTGTTGAGTCCCAGTAGAAAAATCCAGCTAAAGCTTTTTAATATTGGCCCATCATTTGGCAACTATTGAATGAGGCAGTCGTTTTATTTAAAGAGAATCAGTATTCTTTTGTGTATAAGAGAGTAGTAGCCCTGAGGGTAGTCTGAATGCAAAATACAGGGCTCAGTCCAGAAATAGATGTTAGGCCATCCATTGTCCGTGCTCCGGGAAGATGTCGGTGAATGCTGTGGTTTACCATCCCAGTTACTCAATGGGAAGGCTCAAGTCTCTGTTTCTAGCTGACAGTGGACAATCAGATGTACTCTCATTGGCTGGTTTTTTTAATAACTTCAAAAGAATAGTAAATATTGCTTTGTTGTCTTGTGACTGTTACAGAAAAAAACCCAGTAGCTTTTTTTTTCAAGGTAAACAGACTAAAGGAGGGGGAAAACAGTGAAAGTCATGGACTTTCTCCTGTTAGAAAAAGCAGTATCTGAGCAGCCTGGGAGAGCTGTCAGCCGGGCACTTCAGGCTCTCTCTCTGATCACACTGTTCGAAAGCCTTTGCAACTCCCCTTCCAGTCCTCCTGCAGGCTCCCTGGTCCCATATGTCCCGCATTACCTCCCGACTACCCCATCCCTCAAACACGCCACACTTGCTGTTGATAAGAGAAAACCCAGAACAGCCGCTTTCCTTATTTGCCCAATTCAGAAAGGTTGAAGGCTCCCATCGGGGCCTGTGCACTCAAAGACTGGGGGGGGGGGGGGGCCTGGAGGAACTCACAGAGGCCATAGCAAGCGACCAGTGGTGATGTGAGGGGCAGGTGGGCTCAAGAGCGGAGGTGACCTCAGCAAGGAGCAGAGGCGGCAGACATGGTCTCAGGCAGAAATTTCAGCGAGAATGGGGAAGGGTCCCAGCCTCAATACCAAGGCCCCACTTGCAGAAGCTCTCGCTTAATCGATGGTCTCTACCCATTACCTTTAATAACCCTGTCCCCTCCAGATGCCGCCTCACCATTCCCTAATTTTCCCTTTTTAGTGGGAACACGAGATCACCCAAACTTCCTATTGCATTTTATGTGCTGCCCCAAGAGCCTCCTTTTATAAACCACCTTTGGCACATCCCTGTATCGATTGATTTTGTAAACCACATAGTTTTCATTCTCCAAGCTAACCCCTGTGCTTGCACCCCTTTGAACACAAATGGACGAGACAAAGACAGGAACCATGTCAGTCTTTGTGAATGACCAGAGCCAGGGAGCCATTAGGTAGAAATTTACAGCACAGTCTTAAGGCAGATAGATCCTCAACCCAATTCACTCTTTGAGCTCCAAGTTAGCACGTACTGCATTTAAAATGTAATAAATGCAGTATTCATAAACCTATATGTGCTTGCGATGTTGTGTCAGCAGGGTTTCTGTAGGCCTCTATTTATGTCAAATAAACTTCAAATACTCCAGAATGTAGACCGCATCTGGCCTCATTTTTGAACTGTCCCTCTAGGAACAGTTCTAAAATAGTAGATTGTTCCAATTTTTTTCCTAATGAGAAAAATCCATGTGTTCTGTGATTATTAATAATAATGGCTTCAAATAAATTATTAACTGGTTGCACTGGAATGTACTCTCTAGCAGCTTAGGGGCTCTTTAGAAAAGAATTCTGATTCCCGCTGCAAAATGTCTAAGTTGTGTCCCTCTGACCTGCCTCCTTCATGAGTTTCAACAGCTACCAGCCACCCTAAGCAGAGTTGCTGAAAGGTCAATGAGGGAAAGGACAAACATGAAGGATTCATGGTTCAAGATTAGAGTGACACTGAATAAAAATTTAAACGGAGTTGATGAGTCTCATATTTTTTTGACATATGAATTTTGGAGCTTTTCTACAAATTTTGTATTCAATAGAATTCCAAATACTGGCTCATATACACACTCACAAGCATACTATGTCTCTCTCTCTCTCTCTCTCTCTATGTATCTGTATATCAATAGAGATAGATATGTAGAGATAGATATGCCAAATGACTACCATTTCTGAGGCATTGTATGAGCTGGGGATGATTAATGTGTAGATTTATCCCCTGTCCTGGGGTTTTCACTTGCAGTCTGTTAGGGGACACAGGCATGAGCACAGTCAGCCATTCTTCATTGTGGGCACAGTGTCAGGCACCAGACTAGACTCTGGACCTAGAGAGAACAGAATGCCAACCCTTGGGATGTGTGTCGTCATCGTGGTTCAGGCAACAAACTGATCCGAGTCCAGAGAAGAGAGAAACATCGCCAGCAACGTTGGTCACGAGAGGCTCGCAGGCAGCAGTGACATTGGAACTGCATTTAAATGCATCTCCCCTGCGCATAATTCTCTGCGCATGTTTTCTATTTCAATTATCTTACATTTTGAGACATGTAAGCCAGTGATCATTTATCATTTTTAAATGTCCTATGATTTTGTAAGTATATCTTTAAAACTCCAGCTTTACTCAAAATAACCCAAGACCATTTACTGTGATTTAAAGTATTCATAAAGCAAGGTGATTATTACTCTTGAGACCATTGTACAAAGCCCTGAAGTGTGTTAGACATAGGCCAGAAACCTCTCTCCTTTGTTATATCGTATGAGTCTGTTAGGTTAAAAAAAAAAAGTCTATTCATTTTTCGTATTCCCGTTCTATCTTAGACACTTGAAAAACAGACTTTTAGTGCCGCAATCTGAAGGGAGGGTGGTTGGGGAATTCTCTTTCCGTATTGCATATGCTACCGAAGACTTGGAAAATCAGGAGAAAAACAAGCACATAAGCTTTGCTTACTCGTGTGCACACCTCCATTTTCCTAAAGTTGCAGGACTCACTGCATCCGGCAAGTGCTGTAAACACTGAATGGCTGTTGACATTGAACACTGCATAGCTGCAGAGACAGGGGCGTATGTGTTTTTTCCATTTGCTATTTCAATAGTCTAAATCGCAGTGGCAAATGAAAATACAATTGAATCTCAAGTGAATGGCCAGGAACACGGTGTATTTTATGAAATATGGCAGGATAATGAATAGGGGGTAAAAAAAAAAATATAGCCTGGCTTTCAAGTCCTGATGGTTGTGATGTGATTGAATCATAGTGCATTCTGTTTGATGTCTGGGCTTTGCTGTTCAGATACGCTGCGAAGTCTGTGCATCGCCCTCTGAAAGTGCACCTGGCAAACCCGCACGGAGGCGGTTTGTTTCGCCTGCACCTGCAAGACACAGAGACGCTCAGGGTAGAATTTAAGGAGGGCTATTTTAATTCTCCTAATTGCGATCGATTCCCCACGCAGGGAAAACTATCAGTCAGGTACAAAAGAAACTGCTTAGGATTTGAAGGAATTCAACAATTTTGTTGTAGTTCCTAGCCTGGCAGGTGGTAATAATGCCTGTGCCAGCACTGTCAAAATATGAAAATTAAAGTGACGATGGGTTTTAATGAAATCCATTTGACAAATATAATTAAGGTGTTTTAATATGAAGTCCTGTAATAAAGACTACCGGTGGACTCCCTGAGGTCCTGACTAATTGTGTAGATTGCTTTTAAGCTTTGAATAGTTTTATTGGATAATGAACTGTTAAGAAGTGTTAGATCTTTCTTAAGCAGAATTTGGTTTGAAAAAGAAGAGGAGAGACAGGCCTGAGGTGTGGCATTTTAAACATAATTAGAAGAGAGATTTAAGTTAACATCTTTGATCTTGCTGTCAGTTTTTGATTAGAGCTGTAAATGCTTTAATCAAGTATAGTGTAGTCATTACATTTCTGACTGTTTTTTAAACTGCGAAATTACTGAGACATTGACATCAATTTTAACACATTCTGAGAATTTGCAGCAGAATTGGGTTTCTCGCGCGAGTGTTTGCATTAGAATATCTGATTATCCTGACTCGCCAACCTTAAACACACCGGCAAAATTATACTAGGGCGAGGACTAGTTTCGTTTCCGTAGTAGTTAGGCATCTCGGCAAAACGGTACAATTACTTGATATTTATTTTGCTTTCTAGGAATGTGTTTGCCAGTTGCAAGCACTCATCCTATGAAACTATCCCATTAAAATGTGTAGACAAAGAAGCGGTCTCAGCTGTGCACGCACGAGGATTTTATATTAAATGTTCTTAACTTTCACTTTCCAAGAACCTTGTTTGCCTCGTAGCTCACTGCAGTCATCTGATGCCGTGTCTGGTTTTTTATCCCCATGCCTGGCGCATAGTGAGCACTCAATCAATGTTTGTTGAATGCATCGGTAATCACTTTACAATAGCTGAGTATGTCACCTACTTAAATTATTCTCCCCAAATTAAATACGATCTAAATAAGTGAACTCTAAGGGAAAAGGACGTTTCCTCTCCCCTCCGCCACCTGTCGTGACCCAGTTACTCGTTACAGGTATAAATGGGTATATGGCTGGTATCTCCCACTGGCTTCGGGTAGCATCCCTAAAGTGCTGTGAGGGAGTCTCCCTGGTGGAATTCTGCCTCCCTAGCACTTTGCCCAGGGGTGCAGAAGTGATGGGCTATTTTAAGGAGCCGTGCCTCGGGGCCAGCCATTGACTAATAAGGAGGCCACACTGATTACATGGTCTTGAACTTTCTGCTTGTGTATCGTGGGTTACATAGGATCTGAAATGAGGAGTTAGGAAGTCTGGATTCTAATCGAAGCTCTGCCTAACATGCCGTTTAGCAAAATTGCTTTTCTCCAGATGATCTAATCGAACCCCCGAGTGGACTAAAGTTCTAAATCTCTGCTGACTCTACAGTTCTGTTGATTAGTCTCTGGCATGAGTCTCTTTACCACCTTCGCCCTTCTAGCCTTTCTTGCTTTTAATGTTCTCGCCTTTTTACTTTTCTTTGCACTCCTACCTTTTTCCTCTTGACCTTCCCACCGTCCATCCATCTTTCCAGGAAGTGTGTATTCAGCAAGTATTATGCACCAGGCATTATGTGTGAAAGAAACACCACCAAGTAGCAATATATTGCTTCTTGTTTTCCTGGGCCAGAGGTGGGGAGTGGGTGGGCAGGAGAGACTACTTGTTTCATACCATCCACTTTGATATGTGCCACTGGATGATAGGTGTTGGTGCCTAAGTAGGAGTAGCTGGACCAGACGCCTTTCAACATTTTTACCTGCAAATACTGCTAGAAATAAAACCTTCCCCGTAGAATATTCAACAACCCATCCCATTGTGTTAAGTATCTGTTGTTTATAGTGGCTTTCAGGTCAGTATTATGTCGATTCTGAAGCTACAGTGAAAAAATTTGGACTCATTCTGTCCATAGGTCCTTCCCTTTGTCTTCTAAGGTTTGAAAAGAAATGTTTCACAGGAGAGTGTCCGTTATGCTATTGTAATTGTTAGGTTATCAGTAGACAGTTTTTAAATTATATCAGAACGTATCTACATTGTCGATTATGCGTGTGGGGGCAAGAAGCTTGAGGGGGAGTCATGAAATGTGGGTTCCTGGAGATCCGCAAAGATGACCAACATGTTAGTGGAGAGAACTGTGATTTTATGTGAGCTGACCCAGCACATTCGGCGCCTTCCTCTGTTTGCCACTTGCACGATGTTTTACGCTTTGTGGTGCTGGTGGCGGTTTCCACATCCTTCTGCCCCATTTAAGTGTGAGCTGCTACCTGTTGGGAACACTGTGTTCTTTAGATCTTCACAGTGCCTGCCACATGGTTGGCGCTCAATGATCTTTGCTGGATTGAATTATAACCCTACCTCTGATGTAAAATCTGTCTCCATGGGCAAATTGTTTAACCTTTCCGGGAGGCTTTATTTTCATCAGTATTTCCCAGAAAAAAATGAATGGAGAGTCAATCCATGGACCAATGAAAGGGACTGGCAAAACGTTTCCTTTGCTTCCATGGGCATATTGTAAACTACTCCTTACCCCTCCAGCTCACCCCCAAATGAAATTAAGGTTCTCTGATGGGACCATGACAGTTCTCATTTCCGGAACATGTGTCCAGCGCTTGGAGATCATGATAAAAGACCTGCAGCGTGGGGAGGGATTGTTTACGTGTGATCCCTTCTGAGTCCATACATATCATCAGTCAGCCTGCTTATAAAATCATCGGCACACTCTTTCCCACTGCGCTAGGTGTTCTTTTGAAGTCTCTCATACCAAGCTCTGTGACCTCATTTCTCAAGATGTATCCACAATTTCTAAACGGAAGATTTTGGCAAATAGAAGATAGCCCCAACATGCAAATGTTTTAAGTGTTACTTTCCATTTAACACATAAAGCCATAAGGTAAAATATGATATGCGCGCTATATAGAGTTAACTGGCATTTCATTAAAGTTGTCAAGAATGAAAGTGGGTTTTCTTTGTAAGTTATATATAGAATGATTCATTATTAGTGCATAATATTTAGGATCTCACACAGAAATTTAAAAAACAATAATTCCTGTGTTACACATTGTCTCTGCATTGTTTTTAA
Organism: Miniopterus natalensis; assembly: GCF_054644295.1. Taxonomy (NCBI): domain Eukaryota; kingdom Metazoa; phylum Chordata; class Mammalia; order Chiroptera; family Miniopteridae; genus Miniopterus; species Miniopterus natalensis. Next base: position 49,630,586 of record NC_142094.1, read on the forward strand.
AGAGAGCAAGGAGATAACCTGTAGAAGTTATGCATCAGTTACTCATCTGGATTGATTTAGTAGCTTATGAAAAAAGTGGAAAGATTTCCCTTCTCCATTGGAATCAGTGTTTAAGAGTAAGAACATGAGAAATAAAAATTAGCTCAAATGATATTCATTCTCTTTCCATCTTGCTCTCACTAAGGAAAGAAAGTTAATGGTCTGTGCCGACGTCTGCCTCCATGAAACCAGAGAGCATTTGGACGTGGTCAGAAGATGCTAATTCTTATATTCAGGGGCGGTCCCAGGACACGTCTTGCTTCTCTGTTACCAGCGGCTTTGTCGTCAGGCGTCAGGGAACAGATCTGGTACCAGGCTCTGTGCACCAGGCTCTAAAGCGCGTGTCACCCACTGTAATGACATTGAATCACCTTTAGGGTGAACCAGCGCTAAGTCCAGGAAAACCCTGCAGACAGTTCAAAAAGAGCTGCACTTTCCATGGTGCCGAGGAATCAAGAACAATTTTGAATTCGTTCTGCCTTGTTCCTTCTCACTTTTTTAAAGGCTTGTTGGTGTTACTCTTTTGGTAGGAACCTGACATATACTCTCTACTCAGCAGCCTTCTCTTTTTCTTCCCAGTATTTTGAGCCTCCAGCTTTGTAATACAGTTTTTTAAATATGGCATTTTGCTTTCAAACGGGAGTTCAGTAGGAGATAAAAATTCCTAATTAACAATTCCTCAGCTTGGGTGACATGTGTAGTGTGTTTTGAGTTTGTAAGTGGTATAATATATACCTATTAAATAATTTGTTTAGTCATCTGTTAAGACTTTGAAAGGTCTGTTTGTACTTGGCTTTGTAAAACAAATATTTGTATTTAGATGGTATTTTTGGGGGGGGGAGGTGTTTTTTAAAGGTTTCAGTCACTTTTCCTGCACCTGAAGAGGAGAATGGGATTTGCCAGTGATAAATGGGGAAGTTGACTAGCTAACTAATAAAGATTTGTCTTAATCAAGTATGATTTGTCAGAACAGGAGCGCACTGGGGTCAGGGCGCGCGCAATGAATTATACAGCATTCACAGGAGGAAAGGACCCGGCGAGAGACCTCATAAATATGCTGCCATTACCCACGGCTAATTCATATTCAAAGAGTGCTCTGCACAGCCGGCTTCTAGGTTGCTGAGCTGTTCACCGGCGTCCTGGGCGTTCTGTTTGTGTGAAGATGGAAAAAAAAAAAAAAGAAGTTTCATTATGTTTGGGCTTCGTCTGGGTTTTCAGGGTGTACCAGTCCCCAGCACCATGATACCAACCATTTGAAGTGAGTGGCTGATTCCATTACATCACATATATTTATTTAGCGCCTACTATGGGCTCTGCAACGTGCCAGGCCTGGTGGGGAGGGTACAGGTGTACCGGACACGCTCTCCGCTAGCAGAGGGTCAGGATGCTTTCTTACAACCCTTCAAGCATTGTCTCTAAACTCAAATATGGCCAAAGGAAGAGAAGCCACGTGCCTTCACATTAAATATGTTCTCCCGGGGAAGGGTTGAAAAACGAAAACCTAGCTCGTGCTATTTCCTGACGTTTGACTTACATTAAGTATGTAGGAGATATTTTCTTGTTTCCACCAAGCTTGACTTCCTAATCAATGATTCATATTCTCGTTTGTGTGTGTGACTAATTGTTTTGATAGGTTAAGAAAAGTCTCTTTTTTCAGGCTTTATCTTCTCAGTCACTTCTTTGACTTGAAGGGCATACTGTTCCTTCCCTGCGTGTTGAACGCCCCTCTAAGCACTGCTCCGCCGTGAAGCAGTGGCCAAGGCCGCTGGTCTGCGTGCGCGCGTCGGCGGGAGGGCCCCCTGCTGGGCTCCAGAGAGTCAACATGAGGGAGCGGCACTGTCTTCAGGGTTTCTTTCATGCTTAAGTGGCCTCTCGCATGGTTTTCGGATGAGATTATCGTTATGACAGACTAGTTTGGGTAGAAAGGTATCAGCATCGCCTTTCTCAACGGACTAAGCACTGTAGTCATTGGGGATTTCTTTGCTTCAGGTGGGAAAAACCCACCAATTCTGTGATTCAAAGGTGAAGCGAAGAGGTTTGGGGGGGGGTGAGCCAGTGCTTAGAACAACGTCTGAACTTCAGGGTGGCGAGCCCTCCGTGACATCAAAGCCTGCCCCCCTCACGGCCTCATGGTGACGCCATGAGGATGCTCACCAGGCAGCGCAGAGGGACAGGCAGCGAAAACAGGCCAGAGGCAGTTGGTCCTCGGAAATGAGTGGCCTTTACATCAGCAGCCCTCGTTGCCTCAGTGAGCGCTGTCACGGCGTGTCCCGCGCAAGACAGGACGCACAGCGCCCGGAAAGGGATTGGGACCCTGAAACTGGGGGCGAGGAAAGAGCGGGAGGAGCAGGCCGGCTGGGCCCGGGATGTGGGCCACAGTGTGTGGGGCTCTTGGGCCTTAGGAAACTCATCTTGCTTTCGTTTTCCTTTCAAGTAGGAGTTGTTTTTTAATATTCTCATCCTTGTATTGGTTTTATGACATTCCAAAAGTCATAAAATGTCTAGCTTCCTTTTTTGTTACGTGTTTGACCAAAGCGTGGCTCCAGATTGCCCGGCCAGAATGCCTGTGATGTTGGCCATTTACGGGCTGGTGAAAGCCCGGTGAGTGCCAGTGGCCCTAACCATGGGCTTGGGGATCCATCAGATGTGGGTTTTGAATACTGGCCAACCTTGGGCAAATGTCTTAACCTCTCTGAGCCTGAGATCCCTTGTCTTTAGAAGGGGTTCATAATAATCTATGTCTTAGGGTGGTTGTGTGAAGATTAAATGCAGTATCTGTCAAGTACTTAGCTCTGTGGCTGGCATACAATGAGGCAGGCAATAAATAGGCAAAACTAAAAATCCTTCCCCGGGGGGAGATATTCATTGCCATATTTTACACACCGCCTGTAAGCAATAAACTTTTGTTGGATATGTATTGAATGAATGAAGTCATTTTTTCATCACCAAGGTTTACGCCTGCAAGCATTTTTCCCTCAGAAAAGTCCCATCTCAACTTGTTAATACTTTTGCATGGAAGTTAGTTTTTTAAAAGACTCCATTTTAGTGGTTCCCTAATAGAGCTTGTTGAGATATAATTAAAAATTCTTCTTAGCATTATGCTAATAAGCTCAATATACAGTCTTGCCCATGAAGCCTAATAGGTTCTCTATTGTATTTAGAAACAATAGTGGCTTTGTTTTATTCTGAATTTTAGAAACTCCCAATGTCATAGTGCTGGCTAAGAAAGACAAACAACAGTATACTTCTTGAAAGGAGCTTTACTGAAAGAATTCTCTAAGTGCATATTTGGTTATGTATTATCCTTCTGAGGTCAAACTGATATTTCAGTTTACAAAATTGAATGATTCTTTACAGTCCTTCACACGATGTTCACTAACAGTTGCCATCTGATAAGCAAAATTATCAAAATCGATATTTATTTAGCCTTTCCTTAAAGTCAGAAGGATAGCCCTGGTCAGTGTGGCTCAGTTGGTTGAGCTTTGTCCCGTGCACCAAAGGGTCACAGGTTCGATTCCTGTTCAGGACACATGCCGGGGTTGCGGGTTTGGTCTCGGTTGGGGTGCATACAGTAGGCAAGCAATCGAAGTTTCCCTTTCTTTCTCTCCCTCTCCTTTCCTCTCTAAAATCAATTTTAAAAACATTTAAAAAATAATAACAAAAATAAAGGCAGAAGGATATCACAAATATTAGGGACTCTTTAGCTTCTTCATATCTTTTATTTATTTAGGAAGGCAATAATTTGGGCCCAGTTTGGATCTTTCACTGCCCATACATCTCAAGTTTAGATATAATACCAAGGTCACTTCGCCTCAAAATTTTGCCAGAATATAGCATAGAATCATCCATCCCTTTTTTGTTGGGCTTTTCTCCATTCGTTCACCAATTCCCTTGTCTTGAGTTTCCTTCATTTCTACCTCTCAAAATGTCAGTGTCTAAAGTGCACGACTCTTCTGCTTTAGAGTTGTTCAGGAATAAAATGTCTCCATCCTTTTGTCTGCCTCATGACATGGTATAAATTCCCCTCTTAGATTTTAGAGTTTTCTATAGATTGCTCTGGCTTATTTGCACGCATTTCAATTAAACTTTATTTACAAAAACAGACCACAGGATGGATTGGCCTAAGGGCCCTACTTTGCAGACTCCTACTCTAGACCAGTGGTTCTCAAAGCACAGTCCCAGGGAACCAGCAGCAACAGTGTTATCTGGAAACTTGATAGAAATGCAGCTTCTTGGGCCCCACTCCGACCTACAGAATTACAAATTGTGGGTATGGAGCCCAGGAATCTTTGTTTTAACAACCTGGCTTACATTTGTGTATTGATTGATCAATGCCCCATCTACTTCCACAAAAAGAAGTGTCTTACACTAAAAGATCAGGTAGGTATATCAAGAGCAGAAAATATTAACTCATAACAGAGGACCAGCCAAGAAGTAAAAAGATCTGGACCTGTGTGGAACAGGGGTAGGACTTGCTATATGAAAAAATCCTAGAACAATGTTTTAACAATTAAGGATTAAACTCACCCAGAGCTTCCTAGGATTCAGGCCAACGAAGAAAAAATGTTGGATTACATAGCTTACATCATTCAATAGTACAAAATGAATTATTTCCTGTACTGTCAAAAATTTTTTTTAATCAGGAAGGGGAAAAAGTGTGGCTGTGGTCTTTAAATAAAACAAACTAAGAAATGTGATGACTCCTGCCCTTGAAATCAGCTTGACTAACACAGTATAGAAATATTCCTTGTTTCACAATTTCTTAAGTAAATCTTTCGTCCGAAAGACCCAGTTAAAGGGGTAAAGTTCTGTGCCAGGTCCAGATATGTAGTGTTATAGAATGTTAAGGAAAGTCGGCCAGCGGTCCTGAACAAAGCATTTAATGTGACTTCTGGCAATTTTTAAGAAAATATATGCCTGAGCCCCACTTTCAGAGATTCTAATTTATTCAGCCTAGAACAAGGCCGACACAACTGTGTTTATTAAAAGTTCTGTAAATGTGTCTGGTCCCGAACCAGAGAAGCACCCCCACCCCTGATGAGAACCTGCGCCCTTTCCCGTCCCCTTCCAATTTCGGTCACCTCGCTGGGGGTTTTGAAGGAAAGAAATGGCCGAGAATTCCAGAATGAGAGCACCAGCTGAACGCTGAAAAGTGGGGATTGTCTGATGTGGAGTGAATAAAGACGCCCCCTCCCGTGCTGTAGCTCCAGGAGAGCAAGTCGGCCTTGTCCCCCGGGCCCACCGGATCGATGGCAGCGATCGCCTGGAGCTCTGCGCGGAGGCGGGAGTTGCAGGCGCGCGCGTTGCGGGGCCGGGTGATTGATTAATGGTATCTGCCGGTGTCGGGATTAAAGAATGGCAGCGTGATGGCAGATATCTGTTGACTTTGCTCTCAGGACGAGATATGTGGATAGCGGAGATGACATTTTGTTGGAAAATTAAAGAGACGGACTTGTTTTTGTCTCGCTGACTTTTATTTCCAGATGTTAATTTCTTTCACTTCGAAGCCGCCTTTTATCAGCCTTCTCACTTTGTCGATTTTCCCCTCGAATTTCCAACGTGATTTCCTGCCTGGCGTTTCTTGAATGTTGACCATCCTTTGGGTCAGAACTCTGTGTTTCTTAAGCTCAGACTCAGCAGCGTTGGTGGCCAAGGCCTGTCCCCTGCCTGTAGCCATCGCCCTGTGTTTCTTCAGATCAGCACGGTGCTTTTTCCCACGTGCCTACCACTGGCATAGGTCGGGGTGCTGCGGACTCATCCCCAGACCCCCACAATAAAGCGAGGATGGCAATAGACCAAGTCACACGAAGCTTTCGGTTTCCCAGTGCATGTAAAAGGTAGATTTACACTATACTGCGGTCTGTGGCGTGGCAAGAGCATTATGTCTAAAAACCAACGTACATACCTTAATTAAAAATGCTTTATTGCTAAAATATACGAACTGTCACCTGAGCCTGTGAGAACAGACGTGCTCAACACAGTGTTGCCGCAAATCTTCAAAAAAAGTGTAGTATGTGCGAAGCGCAATAAAACAAGGTATGCCTGTATGTCTGTGCCCCTTCCTCATGTTTTAACCTAGGTGTCTGCTTTCAGTGTGCTCAGAAAGGTCAAGATAATGAAAAGAAAAGTGTATAAAACATAACATTTTAATTTATAAATCAATGAAACCATTGGTCCAGGCTTTGAGTTAGGATATAAAGTGGAATTTTAAAAAATATATAAGATGTGTAAGAAAATGGTATAACTCCTTCCAGATGAATTCTAAATATTTTGTGTGAATTAGTAATAGCTCTGTGGCCTCCTCCCTCACACCATAAACAAAAATTAAATCAAAGTGGATCAAAGACCTAAGTGTAAGAACTAAAACTATAAAACTCTTAGAAGAAAACAGAAGCTTAAGTCTTCATGGCCTGGATTTGACAATGGATTCTTAGATATGACACCAAAAACACAAGTAACAAAAGAAACAATAGATACATTGGACTTTATTAAAGTTTAAAACTTCTGTACATTGAAGATACTATCGAGAGAGTGAAAAGACAACCTGCAGAATGAGAGGTGAATTTATATATCACATATCTGATAAAGGCGTAGTGTTTAGAGTGTATAAAGAACTCTTATACCTCCACAGCAAAAAGACAAGCCGATTTAAACGTGGACAAAGGACTTGATTAGACATTTCTGCAAAGAAGACGTACAAATGGCCAATAAGCACATGAAAAGATGCTCAACATCATGAGTATTAGGGAAATGCAAGCGAAAACCACAATGAGATGCTACTTCACACCTACTAGGATGGCCATACTTTAAAAAAAAAACACAAAATAAAACTATGGGTGATGGGTGAAGAGAAATTAGAAGGCTGGGCATTGCTGGTGGGAATGTAAAATGGGATAGCCAGTGTGGAAAAGTCTTGTGGTTTCTCAGAAAGTTAAACACAGAATTACCATATCATCTAATAATTTTCGCTGCGAGGCATATACCCAAAAGAACTGAAACCAGATATTCAGACAAATATTTGTACACAAATGTTCATAACAGTACTATTCACAACAGCCAAAAGGTAGAAACAACCAAAATATCCATCAGTAGATGAATGGATGAGCAAAATGTGGTTTATCCATACAATGGAATATTATTCAGCCACAAAAAAGTATGATACCTGCTACAACATGAATGAGCCTTGAAAACATTAAGCTAAGTGAAGGAAGCCAGTTCATATTTTCAAATGTATGTGATTTCAATCATTTTTATTATTTAAACCTGAAGATCACAAGCTATGTGCGTCTGTTACTCATGTGTGTGTATGTTGACATGCATCTTTTGCCACATACCTGAACTGATTCTGTCCTTTGGGCCATCTCTCTCTTTTAGTTTCAGTTCAAACTAAGACCATAAAAGGAAATAGCAAGAAAAGGAATGCCCAGGCCAGTGACTCTGGTATCATGTTGTATTCGAATATGACACTTGAGTCTACACTGAGCCAAGCGTTCTCCTATTAGTCTCTGAGCATGGGTCTGAAGCCGTGTGACTGTGTTTTATTTCATAAGTGTATGTGTGTGGCGGGCTGGGAGGGGGTGGTTGGAATGTCATCTTCTGATTTCCTGCCTTTCACAGCAACAGTAATCAACTCAAATGTATGTGGTAGTGAGGACCCAGTGAAGGCTTATCTTCCAAATTTTGAAAGAAGCCAGAAGTCCACTTTTTATATGAAATCTCCCATTTAAAAAAAAAAAAAAAGTTGCCAACCAGTTAAGAAATGCTTAAAATCGTCTTTCATAAAAACAAAGCATGTTTGCCAGTCACGTAAGTTCTGTAGTCCACCCGACTGTGACTTCCAAATAAAGAGATAATTAGAATGTTGTACATTCAGTGACAGAAATGTGTGCAGGTCACAACTCTGCCGGTAATGATTTCTCAAAAGCTTTTCTAATTACTTTCTAGTCACTTGTCAATAGTTTAGGGCACTTTTTGTTCTTCTAGAATGAGTGATTCATTCAACCCTGGGATCTGGACGATGCTGTTCACGGCTCCCTTGTCTGTTAAGTAAATACACGTTTGGTAAATTCCACAAGTGAGCCTCTGGGATGTGTTTTGACAGTTTTGCCCATTCAGGTTGTCTGCTACTTCATCGCCTGACTTTTACATTCTTTATTGGATTGTGAAAAGGGGACGGCTTTCCCCTCTGGTCTTGTTTCATAGAATAGAACTGATTCATTCTCATTTTTGAATGGCGCTGTAATTAACATGGTTCCTTTTGTTTAACAACCTCAATTTACATAGTACCTGCTCATTCCAGAGCATCATTATTGATGGTACAGCCTCGCTGACTGATGTCTGAGGGCTCTGGGAATAGTGTTTATTAATTATCTGCAGCAAACCGGGTAACTAAGGGGAGGCTCTGCTACCATGACTTTGATGAAAGTGACGCTGATGATTTTTTTAATTGCTTAATGATAGATTTGATCGTTTTAAAGCGAAATAGAATACATGCTGACCTGCTAAGGAGGTAGTGTTAAATCATAATCGCTTTTAAAAAGATAAAGAAAGAGAAAAATCAGGACTCTGGGCACCTTTGGGCTATATTTCTACTAAGAATACCTAAGTTTACCTTCAGTTTATATGAATGTATAATTTCCTGGAATAATGTCATCATCAAAGTGCTTGTAAATATTTTATACCACATAGTAAATGCAGATGTCCTCAGAGCCCAAGCAGGCTATTGTATGAAGCAGTTGGTCCAACGTTGTAGATTTGGACAAACGAGAGTATAGAACTTGCTTAAAAACATCTAAGTCTGAGTTTGTTGTTGTTGTTTTTAACTTTGGGGCCAGGGGACAGGGGATGGGACTACATCTGTGGGCCTCATTTGGCTCTTTGTGGTCTAGTTGGCTTAAATGCTCTATAGAGAAAAAGAGGCATTAAGACTTTATAGTCATTGAGTCCTAACATTGCAGAGGTGTTTCCTTCTCTCCAGAGCTTCTGTGCCTACATTGGACTTCCCAAGACAAGAATGGTAATTATTTCGTCTGGGTTTGTTTTTATGAGAGTGGTCATTGGGATCTTTCTACCTCCTATCTATAGGCAGAAGTTCCCCACTTGTCTTGAATCGTCAAATAATAAAAAACGGTGAAAGAACTGCCTTTTCCAAAAAAGGCTCCTCCTGTCTGAGTAACATCCACACTGAGGGAAACGACCCACCCCGGTCATGGTCCCAGAGTCCGTGTGGCTGGCCCAGCCGCTCCGTGAGCAGCCCCCCGGGAGAGCTGGGCATGACTCCTCTGCTTTCCCAAAGCAGTACGTTTGTCCTTTTATTGGACTCAGTGGCCAGAAGTTCCCAAGCCATGTCTAAAACTCAGCACTCCAGATCGTTAGGAAATATCACTGTGTTTTCCATCTGTCTGGTTGGTATTCTGCAACATACATACAAAACCACGTGCTTCAAAATAAAAAGTTCTTTCACAGTATTTCCTTGTACTCCGGCACTCCATAGACGTCCCTGCGTGCCGACAATAGCTGCATCTTTTCAAACGCCTTTGACCTGGTTCTAAAATTGCTAATGATGTTTTTGAGAGCCAGAAAATAACCTCCCTTCTCTTAGTCCTTAAAAGAAGATTCAACGGGCTGTTTTTACTTTTAAAATGAATTTATTAGAAACCACATCCTTGATAAATTTTGTACAAAGAAAGTTAAACATAAGTGTGCTGAGGCATGATCATTAATTTCTGGTCCGTGTACTGCTTACAGCTCAGTGGCTAAAATCATTTCTTGAATATTTTGAATTGAGCAAAGGGAACATTTTCTGGTGAATTATATTTGAGGCTTTCTCCCCTTCAGCCATGTTACTATAACATGATATGGGCGTCAGTCAATTCTGCCCTCTCATAGAGAATATTTTAGCCTGCTCATCTCCAAAATACGAGTTCAGTAATGTTTTTACGTTCACTCAGGTCAGTCTTACGGGGGCCCAGGTAGCATTACTGTTTTATGAATGGAAAGCAGTGATGCTTCTTCCAGTGATACAAGCTCCATGACCAAAGTCTTATCTTTAGTGATGCCAGGCCAGTCCTTCAGGAAGCACCCTGCTCAATTGGCGGATCCCTGATTCGTTCCATTATGGGGCAGGAAAGTGCTGAATGCCTACTGTATACTCTCCCCTCCCCCTAGCATACTGAAAAAGAGAGGAAACGTTTAGCCAAAACCCACTTTGCAGCCTGTCACCCAATAAAAAGGGCCATGGATCAAGGATATGATTCATTCTGGGTAACTGTGAAAACAAAAGCTTACTTTAGAATTGGAATGCCAAGCTCCCAGGATGACTCCCGGGACCCCTGTGGAAAGGACAGAAGTGCAGGAAGGAACTTCTCTTCCCAGGAATTCATTCATCAGGCTCACACTGACACGGAGAATTCCAGCCGGCGGCATCAGTTTGGATTTTCCCTTACGCTTCCCATTGTTTCTGCCCCTCAGGAAGATCCTCACACAGTCAACAAGGGAAGTGTTTATAAAACTTTTAATTTCTCAAACTATTTCAATAACGGGAGCACGGCTATTCCCATTCTATAGGCCCTTCGAAAGTCTGAAACTGGAAACTCTGGACTCGGTATCACGTCTGCATTGGGGTAGGCCTGCGAGCTTGTGTTCTTTGCTGGTGTTTTGGTGAGTGGTTGCATCTGAAGTTAAATTATTCAAGAAAAGTAAACCTAACAATGTTACTAATTTTTAAATAAAATAATCCCTAAGCGTCTAATACTATTCTGACCAAGGACAATCTATTTTTTAAAAGATTCCCCTCTAGGTTGTGTGTTCTGTTTGGTTTGATTGGGGTGAGGGAACACATAGTGGGGGGGAAAAACTTACATAACTGTCTCTGCATGAAATTTTGCTTTCACTCTGCAAGAGTGAGCACCTCTAATACGTTTGGCCGGGAACTTTCGTTGTTGTTGTATTACAATTGAAGGTAGCCAGTAAGAAATGAAGAAATAATTGTTTGCAACAAATGTATGTTTGTGTGTGAAGACCAGGACATGTGCACCCTTGCCAGTATCTCTCCTCTTGCCAGACAGGGTTAATACTTAGGATGCGGAGGTATTTCCCAGGAGGCCAAGAGAGTGAGGGAGGGATTTATGGCTCCTGCAAAGGCCTGAGCCCGTTGCCTCTTGTTCCATTGATTCCTTCAGTGGCAGACTATAGATCCGTCAGACTAGAGTTTTTCCGCGGACCTGATAGCATTGTGGATCTGTTCCCTGCCTTTCAACGTGGGCGTCTCCAGTGCCGCACTGGATATGCTCTGAGGGCAGGAACGGATCACAAACCTTTCATATGCTCCATTTTTCACCTTCTTCCGTTTTCTCATTGCTTTATTTCTTCCATAAATACTTATTGGGAACATTACGCTGGTGACAGACACAGTGGTAAAAATAGTAATAAAGTAGCAGTAATAATCTCCCTCCTATTCATTTGAAATTACATATATAATACCATCAATCTTGAAAGGAGAAAGTATTATATAAATAGTATTTTGCTGAAATAATTCCAGTATTGATGGTGTTCATCAATATTAGGGATTTTAAGTTATAAATTAAAATTGCTACATTATGTCAATTAAAGGAATTCAGTGTAACGGTAGCACTTGATAGAATGACAAAATTCAATATTACAGCTATTATGCAAAAGAAAAAAAGAAAAAATTCAACCCTACTTGTTTCCTCCTTTTCAACTGTCAGTATCATCTTCCAACTTTTGTGATGCCTCCCCTGGGAACCACATATCTTCTCCAATTTTACCTTAAGGACAAATCACATGGAGGTAATAATAAAAAGCTAATGTCAGTCTGAGAGGAGATGCTATAATGGGAAAGCACTACACTGGAAAGAATTTTCAGAGTTTTATAGGTATCAAAAATATATTTATGTTATTGTACTTAACCCTTTTTAGTATTTGGAGCTTCTATCCTGAAAGGAACACACAGTACATTCCTTTTTCTGATGTGCCCTGAAATACAAACTCTAATGTAACATTTGCCCTTGAACTGCTAGAGCTCCACTACCAGCACAGAAGGCCCCTCAGTGCAAGGGCCTGGTCTCCTTTACTGGCCGTGTCCCCAGCGTCTGCATCTCACACAGAGTTCTGGGCTCAATGATTACTCACTGAGTGCACTGATTTCATGACTATACGGTTACATGTATTTATATGGCACCCTCTAGCTTTCAAAGCATTTTCACGTAGATTATTTTATTTGGCTATAACAACAATTCTGTGAGAAAGATAGGACAGATGTTTTAATCAATGAGTAAAATTGCAGTTCAAGTGGGTTATGGCACACCCAGGATAGGGGGGCAAGGTCATAATAGTCCATTGGTGTGTTTTTAAATATCAGTTATGATTCAGTGAATGGTTATTGTTATAGCCCAGTCACTGTGCTAAACATTCTAACTGGATCGCCTCACTTAACCCTTCCAGCAGCCCCGTGATCGAGCCTGTGTTCATCCCCGTCTTGGAGATGAAGGAGCACAGGGCAGCCCAGCCAGCCTCAGCGCTAGGGGTTGGGCTCCAGCGGCGGGAGGTCACAGCCGGAGCTCTCCACACGGCCTACCCGCCACCCTGCAGCTTCCAGGATGTCCCTCCGAAATGCATGTCAGCATTCACACACGAATCAAAGAACGACCGTGGTGATTCCTTAATGACTTTATTGAATGATTTGCTGTTGTTATAGTAGATGCTTTCTAATGTTTCTGTAAGTTTATTAGCCAGAGAGGATTGCTGTTACAGGTTATGGATAAAGAGACGATACAAGAGAAAAAGAAAAGTCAGACAAGCTGCCGGAATGAGGAGAGAGGCAGATCATCACTCCTCTGTGATAGATAAGGCACCTCCCAGGCAATGGGGAATGAGTCTGAAAAAATGTACCAAGGCAGCGGAATCCGTGTCGGGTCTTGTAAAAGATGCTGCAGTCAGAGAAGAGCCGACCACTGCCAACCAAATGGGATGATCGCAGCGGGGGAGAACCTCATCGGAACTCAGCAGTGTGGCTTTTAATGAATGTTCCTACCTGCCTCTGCCATATACATAGTTTGGAACTTCTGCCTCCAGCTTGGGCTCTCCTCAACTCCTTATTAACAAGTGCGCCTCGTCCTGACCCAGATATCCGGAGTCGCTAAAAACACACTAAACTTCAAGAGAGCAGAAGCCTGGGGGCAGTTCTACTACCAAGAAGCTGCAGTAATTGAGCGTATGAGGACTGTTTATGTGGGGTAAATACGTTACAATCAACATTGTTCTAAACGTATGCAAACCAGAGCAATAATGAAGTAGGAAGGGTAGAATAGAATCATTAGCATTATCTACAGCCTGTGAAAACCAAAGGATGAATGTCACAATGTAACAGAGAGCCACTGGACCTGGACTCTCCATCTTGGCAAATAATATGTTGAGGTGGCCTTGGGCAAGTCCTATCACCTCTAAACCGGCATTGCTGTGGTGGTCATGTCCTGTAGGTTGAATTTTATTTATTTATTTACTTACTTACTTATTTATTTATTATTATTTCAAAGAGAGGAAGGGAGAGGGAGAGAGAGAGAAACATCAGTGATGAGAGTCACCGATCGGCTGCCTCTCGCACGCCCCCTACTGGGGATCAAGCCACAACCGGGGCATGTGCCCCAACCGGAATTCGAACCAGGACCTCCTGGTTCATAGGTCGATGCTCAACCACTGAGCCATGCGGGCTGGGCTGTAGGCTGAATGTTAAATCACATCTCATCATACATAAGATAAATAGGTAAATTCCTCAAGTACTTTTAAAATGTTTTTCAAGGACGTGAATTGAAATGTGTGTCTGATATGTAATATACACTTATTTAACATTTTGGTACTTCCTGCTGAAAGTTATTCTCACTTACACCTAAAGCCACCTCTCCTTACTCAGACTTTCTTTTTCATAGAGCAAATCGGCCAGGAGATGTTGGAAAACCTCAGCCATGACAGAGAAAAGATACAGAGAGCACGTGAAAGAGTAAGTGGAAGTGGTACAGTCTTTTCACAAACTCGGTAAATAAGGCATAAAGTCAAGGGTCTTTGGCACCTGGGTAGACAGTCCCAATCGCATAGATGTAACTATACGTGACAATGGCGGGGGGTGGCGGGGGGGCGGGTGTAAGGCCTGGGGAGAGGAAACAAGTGAGTGTGGATGGAGAAAGTATAAGCGGACTCTTTACATATCCATCCTGAAATGTCCCCACCTTGATATTTATTCAGCTCTGTCGCTGAAAAGAAGGTCATTGAGGGAGATTATGTTAGATTTTTCAGAGCAAAATCTAAAGATATTGATCTTATCTTCCCTCAATTCATTTTGCTTCCATTTATATTCCTAGAACTTTGCACATTCACAGATTGGAAAAATTATTAATTACCGACACATATCAAACTTTGTCAGCCTTTGAGACATTTGCTTTTATATCCAGTTCAAGTATCCAGCTTAAAGCTCCTGGGATTATCCATCACATGTACTTTTCTACATCTGAGAAATTCCAGAGATTGTATAGGTGTCAAAAATGTATTTCAGTGCATTTTTTATGAATTGGATTTTCTATCATGAAAGAAAATGATTGTTTGCCACTGCACTTTGAAAATAACCTTGTTGCCTGATGCTGGTCTTTTGTTTTAATGCTGGTCTTCTTCTCCCAGCTTCGGGAAACAGATGCCAACTTGGGGAAAAGCTCCAGGGTCCTGACGGGGATGTTGCGAAGGTAAGAGCAAGGTAGGGACCCATCTTCCTCTCTCTCCTTTTTTTTAACTGTGTTTCTCATCTCGTTGCAACTGGGCATTTTTCAAGCATGCAAGCTTCTGTTCTTAGTACCCTGTGTCAGGACCCTTTTGAAATGCCGGAGCACTGATATTAACTCTTTTTTTGGACAGGGACACACACTGAGCACCTTAGATTAGAGAGAAGGTTTGAGCTAGAGGGGTTACCTCAAGCTATGGGAAAAAATTAGGGTTAGACATGAAGTATTTTTTCATAGCCTGAGGAAGGCCCCATGGCAGGAGCTGAGTGATTTTATTTTCTATTTCGGTAGTCTCTTTCTGAGAGGGAATGCAGGCCTGCGGTATCGGGAGCACCCCCGGTATTAGCTCTGCACTCTCTTGCCTTTGTTTTCATTTCTTTTTTAAGCGATGCTGTTTGGGGAAACATCTCAATTTTATGTATACTTCAAGATGGTTTTTAAAATTTAAAGAATACCCGAATAATCTGAATTCACATGTGCGAGCAAACAAATGTTAATGTTTTATATGTGTAATTAACCTTTGATGGAGAATATTCGAGAGAGCTTGAAAATAATGAGTGCAGGTAATTTTCTATATTCTGCATTTTCTGAGGGGAGTGGGAATTGCTTTCATTGGTATGAAAATTGGAGCCATTTTTTTCTTAGGTGTATTCAGCATGTAATTATTTTACATTCAGACTCTACCAAATACGAGTATTATCTAGCATAACCTTCAATTTAGAAGCGTGGGTAGAAATGTGAGTGGGAGATGTTGAGAATCGCCTCTAGAATAGCTTAATTGGATTTATAAAGAAGAGAATAGTTTTTCTCATTGATACTATAGAGACAACTATTTGAAAATAAGTAAAGTCTTCTCTGATCATGAGTCCATATATAATAACTTGTTAGAAGTATGTTTGCTGTGTTAAGAGATCAGTCACATAAGAACCAATCAAAGCTGTGGTTGCTGAGTCTCCAAGGCCGATGTGATTTCCTATCAGGCTGATCAGTAGCAAAGTCAAAAGCTCTGGGACATTTTCAACCAACGTTGACCTAACTCCACACGCCTCTCCTTCTCCTAAATGCACCGTCCAGATTCAGAACCATAAACCACCCAATTCTCTGATTAAGAGTAAGATGTCAGTGACCTAGAAAACTCAAAACCCATGGAGAAGCGGTGACTGAAAGGAATGCTTCAGTGCCTATAGACAATAAGAAAGAAAAAAGGAAGCCACCCTCCATGGCTTCCCTGGGAGGCCCCCGATGCGAGCTGTAATGCGTATTCTGCATATGTCTCCATTTCGTCAAATCTCATTAAAGAGTCCCCCTGCTTTATGTCAATTGAGCTGTCTAGAAATCATTCATCATTTTTAGTGCAAAAAAAATCATGTGGTTATTTAAATAATATCATATTAATGTGAAAGTTCAGCTGTCATTGAATGGTATGGCTTAATCAGATGTAGCATTTAGGAAAAATAGTTTATTCAGGCCGTACGTGGCTTTCAGGTTGGCAGATTCAAATAAGGATTTATGAGTTTCTAAACCATGTATTTCTGTCCATGTTTCTGCTTGATGTACTTCACCCTTCTGTGCAGGGCACCGCAGACAGTCATTTCAACAAATAAAGCATCTCCCAGTATTGCGTTTGAATAAATTTGCAAGTCATTTAGGGAGGGTGAAACCCAAACAACTCCTGCCACCTCTGACGGGGCTCTCTGTAGGGAAATCACACCAGTGCTGCTGTTTGTTTCAGACGCCAGCAGAAGAAAATGACTCTGCTGAGTCTACTTGGGGTTCCCTTTGTCGGCAAACTCGGTCAGTCACTGACGCATCTCCTTGTGGGATCCGTCTAGAGTATGAGCAGGAATAAAAATCCCCGGGTGGACATCACCTTGCTGTATCTGAGCCCAGGAAACTCTTAAGCCCACCTGTGCGCCGCAGCAGTTGTGTTTTTCACTAGGCACGGCTGGAATCTTGGTATCAGCCAAGGCACCCAGGCCCTTTGAATCAATACTGGAACCGATGTGTCTTCAGAGCCACATGCAGATGGTGGGTGGGTGCTAGTTTCCAAGTACTATCCCACATGATATACAGTTTCTTTTGGAACTGGGAAAAGGCAAAGATGGTTTATTTACTTCATTATTTCTTACTGTTGCCTGGGAAACAGTCTCTAGAGAAGCGGGCCCCGGGTTGATGTGCCAGTCTTCCGTTCAGATGCTCTGGTTTTGCTCCCTCCGTTCCCTCCTCCCCGTCCCGTGGCATTCACTTCCGCTCTGCTGGGGTGTTATTCCAGGAGTCACAGCCTCTCCCCAGACTGCTCGCGCCAGGGTATGTCCACAGGTGCTTCTGATTCAGGAAAAGTTGCACTGTTGGACAGTGTGCTCACCTGTCACCCTCAGGAACGTGTAAAGGAAATGAACGTCGTTTTTGTGCATGTGAGTGTCTACCTGTATACGTCATAGGCTCCCTTATTTCCACATGGTCAATTCTGTGTGACTGCGAATAGGTAAATAGTCTATAGCATACCAAACCAAGGAATTGCTTTATTAAAAAGAAAAAATGCTTATTATTTTTAATTGTTTAAACTTAGGTTGTTTTTAAATTTGTAAAATGAAATGGACCTGCCGTGGCCCCTTAGTTGGGTCATTGTACTTATATTGATTAGTCTGCAGTGAAGACAAGTAAAACCAGTGTTCCATCAGCTCCAAAATCTGTACATGTATCCTCCTGACTGTCTGTAATACTGACCAAAAGCAGATAGGAAATAAAACCAGTAAGTGACAGCCACTACCATTTATACTTTTTTATTTTTTATTAACATAAAATGAGATTTTTAAAAATCTATTTCCTTCCTTTTTCAGCTTATTTGCTTTCTAGTAAATATTTAATGCCTATATATAAGGCCTTGGGCATCCAGTTTGATTCTTGCCTTCAGAGTGCTTCAGTCTAGTAGAGAAAATGTGCCTCTAACCTGCTGAGGGAATTCATAAAATTACCTCATTCTCAAGGAAGCTGTTGAAGCATTTGCAACTCCCACGAATCCTTCCTGGTCATTAAAGAGGGTGCCAGGAAAATAAATAACTGATAGAAAAGATTTCAATAGCTATAAAACCAGTATGTTCAGGGGAAATAGAGAAATAGAGGATGATATCGAATCATAAGAGAAACAAGATTTGAAAAGAACTGAAGTATGCAGAATATTCTGAGACACGTCTGGTATAGTGAGATGAGCAACTGATTCGACCGACATAAATAAATAATGACTCTTCATGTAACTACACACTGTTACCAGAAGAGAAAACAAAGAAAATTGGCCCATTCAAAATTATAATAGTAAAACTTGACATCAGAATAGATAGAGCTGATTTCCTGTATTTTCCTTCTGTCTTGACGTAAGACTGAGAGCTACCCAGGGACAAACGTTCATTTCCTGGCTCTGCAGACAGAGTTTAAATAAAGTGGTATTTCAGATAATAACGAAAATGCTCATGAGACAAATGACCACTCAGGTGCTGATTGGGACCAAAGAAATGGGTTTTTCATGGACCTGCACAAAATCTTATTATTTGGTCGGTTGTCTTAAAGTGCCCCAAGTAGCACCGAGAGGCCTAAATGTTGCTCCTCAGATATTTGCATGCGTGTGAGTGTCTGTGCGTTTCCTCCTGCACTTTGACTGTGAGTCTTTTTTACATCAAACAGTGCTGGCAGTGAATGAAATGAAAATGGAAGTTTTCAAGGTTTTCCGTCAAAACAAAGGACATCGTGACTCTATTTCTTTTTACCTCTAAAGAGCGAATCATTTATCAGTGATAGTGTATTTGATTCTAGACATATCTGAAGGATTCCTTAGGAATGTAACAGTTATAATTTGGGATCTCCACTGACATAAATTTGGAGGACATTTTAATTAATTTATTTTGGCTTACTGCCTGCCTGTATATATGCTGGCAAAGACTTACAAAAAGAAATGGCATATGTGATATTTTTTTTAATATATTTTTTGTATGATTACCTTAATATCAGATGCTTTTCTCTCCCCCACGCATTACCTATGTTTGCCCCTACTATTTCCACAATTTTTAAAAAATCAGAATGTTTGCCTCAAAAAGTGAGTCCTGTTCACACTCCCAGCATCTTGCAGTAACTTCTTCAAACAGGCATGTAGTTGGTGAGAGGCCTTCGGAACTGATCCGCAGCATAAACAAAGCCGAAGGTACTGAACGCGGTGGGCCAAGCGGGCGCTGCTCATGCGTCGCTGTTCAATACACAGAATTTTTGTCAGGGCTGCTTCTGACTCACTGTAGGGTAGATTGCCACCCGTCATTGCTATCACATTGTATATTTCCAGCATGGTTTTGTTGCTTTGATAGGATGACAGATAAAACATCTGGAAAATTTAAGTGTACTGTCAGAATAATTCCTCAGGGTAAAAATACCAGAAATACCCATGCCAGATCTATAAGCTACAGAAATGTAAGTGTTTTAAATAAACAGGTTTATTCCTAAAGAGATGAGCCATGACTGAATGTTCTTTAATCTTCTTTAAAAATTCATTCTTTTCCCCGCCTCATTTTGCCAAGGAAACATTTTGTTATATTTTAATTGTTCTCATTACAGTTTCTGAAAATTCAACAGTAGAGAGTTTTCAAGACTTGCGAGAAAGGTGTCCTTGAGAATTTACCCTCAGTTTTTACGCCCTGAAAAATGTATGTCCTCTCGAAGGACCTTCCACTTACACGCTCCCGTTTCTCTGTTTCTCACACGGCTCGTTCTCGGCCTGTTTTCACGAGCGCCGAGCGTGAGCCCGACCTGGAATTACCGCAGCGAAACCGTAACCCCTGAGAAATTCCTCGCCCTTTAATCAAGTGCTTATTCTTTCCGAATAAACCCATTGAATTTGCTGCAGATCCTTTAGACTTAACAGATTTACGATCCGAGCTTAAAATAATGCTACAAAGAGGAAACTTTTAAAAAAATCTTGGTCCTTTTTGGGTGAGTAAATTTGTTACCGGGCACGCAGCTCGTTGCCTTGGTCCGATGGCCTGGCCTCTTCGAGGTTGACATGGTGACGTTTTTACAAAACTGGAGAACGGCTTTGGGTTTCTTTATATGTGTTTCTCTTTAATAACCTCCTTGTAGCTTTAAACATCAAATTCTGGTCATGGGTCAAACATTTGAATGCAGCATTTAAAGTTGTCTAATCCTACGGCTGTCCTCAGGGTGTGTCTGACCCCAGCGGTAGTTTACACACATTGTCGGATTGAATCTTTAAGACCCCTGTGAAAGCAGCATCCTGTCCCCATTTTACAGATGAGAATAACTGTGCTCAGTCACGTAAACTATCCATAGTCATGTATGTTGAAAGGTACGGAATATAGATACATGTTGTCACTTGTAACTCACTGAAGGGCAGAAGCAACTTCAAACAGGGTGGAAAATTAGGGCTCAAACACTGTCCTCGGGACTGGGTCCTGCTTCTCCATCTCATCTCAGTTCTTATATGTGGGGTCCGTCCTTTGTCAGGGTTTCTCTCTGAGGAGACACAGCTCTTGGAGGCTATAGTAGCTGTAACAATTTCATCTTCCCAGTAGATCCAGCAAAAATCATAGCATGGAGTCCTGTTGATTCTCGGTGACTCTGGTTAGGTAAGAACCCCACTGATCTGTGATCTGATGTTTTAGACCTGAGGCTTCGTGCGAGGGATGGACACACGGACTGAGAGTGGACAAATGATAGGTCCCTCAGAAAATCCAGGGCTTCTACTAAGAACGGGAATAGACACTAGGTGGGCAAAAATAACCGATGCTATCTTCAAAATGTTCAGGTGGACTTTCAGCTGTGTCCCGGGTCTCAGGTGAAACACCACCCTTTCCATCCAGCCCTCGGCGGTCCCCCAGCCAGAAGTGATCTGTCTTTGCTCTGATTCTTCTCACAGTCGCCTGTGCTTCTCACAGGGCACTGGGCCTTCTGCTTTGCATTGTGGGCATTGTGTTTATTAGCCACTGTGTCTGAATTTTCTCCCAGGTGGGTTTTATCCCCTTCCGCACCCCAAAAAGGGCTTTATACAGCTCCCCACATTATTGTGCATAGGGGAGGCTACCCCGGTGAGAGAGAAATAAAGCCCGGGAGTCATTCTGGTTTCCCCAAAGCTTGGACTTTCCACGATCTCCTGTGCAGATGTCCAGACAGGTTGATATGTCACTTGAATGCACAGCAGGAAACACCATCAGAGGATCCACAGTTTTTTATAAAATGAAAATAACTTTAGTTGTGGTCAAGCTGAGCCTTTCTTGCCACTGAGCCGGGCCGTTGATAGAATGGCCTCTGGGAGGTGGTGACAGTCCCCCTGGCACATCCCCGCCCTAAGGGTATGAGGCAGTTCTATCTGACAGTTCTCTCCAGGTCCTCAGGTCTGAACTGTAAGTTGCTGCTGGTCAGGAGCCTCATGGTCAATGAATAATCATTGGAAGGAGGGCTCAGAATAGTTTCCCATTGCTGTCTAGGTGCACATGGTTGTCATTTATTGAAACCCTGCAGATTTCTCTCTATTGCACTTTGGCTGCAATGCAAACATGTTCATTCAAACATAAAGTAGGTGCCTACACAATAATGGAATACTTGTGTCCATTAATTAATCACAGTAGAAAAGCATCTTATATTTTTCTCGGCTGTGAGCCACAATCTGACCTAATTCTTGAATTACCTTTCTTTTATGATTTTTTCTTTTCTCCATCTGATACAGGCCATTCTCTAGCGCGATGTAGAATAGGATGGGTGCCCTTTACCTGCACCATCAATGCCGTCTTTGAACGCAGCCTTGAGCTGTTAGCTAGAAGCAGGGAGTCCTAGGCCTTCCTTATGAACAAGTAAAGGAGCCCCCGCCCCCCTTGTAAATGCCTACTTATTAACACACGCCATCGCCCAACAGCGTCTCGCAGTCCCAGGCCCCCACACCGTCACACCACTGTCCGCTCCGTCGTAAGCCGAGGGAGGCCTTTGGCCATCTGTTCCATTAAATGCTGCAAACAATATCTGAACTTCATGAGGCGGGAGTCGGGGCTCCCCCCCCTCGGGCCTCCCCCTTCTGCCCCCACCGCCGCCACCATATTTTTTTGTTTGAACGCTCACATTGTAAAGTAGCGTATTCACACATCCATTTTAAAAGGCTCGCTGTGTTACGAGGCGGGACAAAGCGAGCTCAGTAACAGCTCAGGCACAGTGCAGGTGGTGGAGCGAGCTGCTGCCCAGATCAAAAGTCAAGCGACTGTGAATCTCCTCTTGGAAGTGCAGTTGGGGGACAAGGCCAGGTTTATCTGCGCAGACAAGAGCGAGTTACAGATATACATCCCAAGTGCAGGAGGCCAGAGCGGTTTCAGCCTCCCGGGGGGGAAAACTTGCCAGCGGGACAGTTCCCAGGGCTTCTCTGGAATAGGGAGCTTGGAGGGCTTTTTCTTCTTGGGCTGTTTTTTTGTTTTGTTTTTGTTTTTTAAATTAGCCTTTTATTGTGCGGCGATTGATAATTATTATTTATGTTTTGGTGCCATTCCGAAAGTAGCTAAGATTTTTTTTTTTTTTTTTTTTTTTAAGCCACCTTGGGGGCAGGAAATGGCTTCTTTTCATGGTTGCATTTTATTTCTCAGCAGCATTTAAAGACAGACTCCTATTTATACCACACAGGCAGTTTTGTCTGTTGTAAACAAAGTAGGTGGCTGGGAATTGTGCTTTCCCAGAAATGTTTTCCAGGGAAGCCATAATAAGAAACAACTGTGTACATCTTGAGAAGTTGTCGTCTAGGTATTAAGAAAGAATTCTTTGCTCTTCTAAGGGAAAAATACCCCACCATTTGTAAAGAAGTATATCCGGTATCCAAAAATGTAGTTTAAGCATTTGTTAGATTCTGAAGTTTGCCGCCTTGCTGGTATTAATTGAGGTTGTTGCCATTTTTTATTTTAAATGGTTGCTAACATTTTTTGACAAGATAGAAGCTGAAATTACAAGAGGCATAATTGTTTTTTAACTTTAATATCCTATTATAAAAGATAGTAACTTCTTTTGCAAAGTTATATAGAGAACTTTGAAACTAAGTACGAATATCAGTGAAGAAAATGCCAGAATGGTAACTTTTTAAAGAGTTGAGAAGGCTTGAAATTATGAAAGAACAGCACTTAAGTTTCCTGTACAGTTGTAGTTTACCTGGGAAAACCACTCTACTTTCTCATCTTCTGGTGCCTTAATGATTTTGTGATGAAGAGGAAAAAAAGCTATTAGCTTTCAATTCCCAAGCTAGTTAAAAGTTTGTGAATCAAGTTCCAAGTGCTTTCGTGGAACCACCCACACTCTGTCTGAAGGCACAGGGCGCTGGCCCTTATCCTGGGTGGGCTTCACAGCATCTCTGAACCACTGAGTTCTCTGAAAATGTTTGTGTGTGTGTATGCATCTTTCTGGGAATTTTCCATAATATTTTTAAGAGTCCATGACCAACTCCAAAAAAGTTGAGAAGTGAGGTATTGTTATAAAACTGTGTACAATGTCCTCACTAACTACTACTCAATTACTTTGATACCCTGACTTATTTAAAATGTGTTGGTCTACCGGAAATAATTTATTTTGAATTTTCCACAAATTTTAACAAGAAACTTTGCAGGGATACTGTCTTTGGAAAATCAGGTCATTTATCCAAAGGCTTATTGAGAATTTTTTTTAATTGCAACAGAGGTAAGATTTTCTTTGAAGATATAAGAAAGACTTGACATCACCTAAATAGTTCTAATTGTAAACATGAAAAATCTTCTCCCACATCTTACCCCAATTTTAGAAGATAATGAGAACGTTGACATTCTTAACTAGAATTACATATTTCTAAAACTTAACAGCCTCTGAAATTACACTACATGTTGGCTCTACTTGCTATACATATGATCCACGAATATATGCAGAGTATTGGCATAGTGCATGAGCTATTTTATTGTGGCATATTAATTATTCAATAAGTGTATCACTTTAAAACACTGAATTTTTCCACCTATGCCAATTCAACCTTTCTCATCAAATGGGCTTATAGAATTTATTAGTAGAAAACTCCCCCAGCCAATAAAGAAAAACGTCTATTTTCTATTATGTATACATGATCTGAAACCATAGCCTTTAAGGTCTTTTAATCTGTTTGTTCAAGGCCAAACCATTTATATGGATAATTTTTAAAGCTTCTGTACAAAGGGAAAAAAGAACATTTTATTTATTCACTGGGGTTTTGATGTGCCTTGGAATTGCGTAGATGAAGTATTTTCAAGCTCATGGATCCAGAGTAGATAAAAGGTCTCCTATTTTATAAGGCTTTATGTAAGCTTTTCAAAAGTACAGTTTTCTCATGGTTAGAATTTTTCAAACAAAACATTATTTCACTATCATAATTGGGGTTTGATGTGGGCACCCTTTTTCTTCCTTGAATCACATGTTAAATTATGTGTTTAAGATCATTTTTATTACATTTTACTGTCCCTCATTGGAGAAATTAATTTGCCAGTCCTCATTTTCAGTATCTGGCAACTATTTAATAGGACTAGGAGTCGAAAACCCAAAAAATCTCAGATTTAAGAGATGAAGTGCAAGATAACAATTTGGTTTTGCAACATATTGGTATGAAAATGAAAATTATTTACTCCCCCCCCCCCCCCCCCCCCGAACTTGTGCTAAGCCTGGTGGACTGTGGAAAGGAAAAGGGGAGGCTTTTTTTTTCCAACTCGGGCAACTGAATTCAGGCCAGAGTCTGGGTGAACATTAGCTGCCGTTAGCTCTGCCGTGTCAGGGCCAAGAAACAGTCTTCCCTGGCTGGAGCATTCCCAAGCTATCACGGCCATTGGACAGGTGGGGAATGAATATTGTAGAACGGTGGGACATTTGAAGAGCAAGCTCCTGGTCCCCGGGACCCAATTTGGAGAGGCTTCAATTGGAGCAAACAGGTGTTCCTGGGAGAAACTGTCCTCAGGTGGCTGGGGGGTGCCATTCTTTCACACACATGAAAAGTGTCCCTTCCCTCTGCCCGCAGGGAAATTAGAATTAACTACAGCTTTTTCTTTTGAAATGGAAAAGAGAAATAAAAAGATGGCACCAGGTTTTGGCTCTGACTGGATTTCCATGGAGCATGTAATCTAGGAAGAGCGATGAGAACTCTTGAAGCAAAGCATCCTTGCAGTTCCCAACGTCGGAGATGCTGTAAAGACTGAATGGATGCAAAGAATCTTCTTACCGAAGGATGTGCCTATAAAATGGAATAGCCTCTTCTTCTATTACTCGTTCGTTCATTCACCAAATGTTTCTTTGACTAGCACTCACAAATTTCTGAACACTAGGCTAAGTGCTGGGGATTCAACAGACAAGGCCTTGCGAAGCTGTAACGATAGTAACTGGTTGGAACATGGCCGTGAACCTGAGCCGCCTTTGGGAAACTAAGGGGTAGCACTTGCTGGCATCAGAAAGGTTTCTTTCTGTGTAACGTCACCATATTGAAGCTATGACTAACGTGTTTTTTTTAGGGCATTCTTTTTAAATCATATTTTCCCCATAAAACATAAAATAGTAATATTAAAGGAAATGTTTAGAAGAAATACAAGCTCCTCCCTCGACACAAGCATCCTCTTCCAGTCTTTCGGTCACAATCCCCGTATAATGTTATATTGCTTTTTCTCAATAATATTGTATTGTAAATCCATAGTCTTCATAATTGTATTTTTTCCTAATTTAAAAAAATCTAATAAAAGTCTTTGAAAACCTTTTATTTGGTAGAAAAACAAAACCTCATCAAAATATAGGGAGGAAGTTATTTGTAATCACAGTGAAAGGGAGCAACTGGTTAAAGCCTTGGCGTATTTCACTCCAGTCTCTTTCTCTGGATTTTATTTACATGATTGAGATCAGTCAACATGGACAACTTTATATTCTACCCTTTGCATCAAGGTTGTACTGAAAGCATTGTCTCACGCCATTAAAAATGTAATTCTTCTTTATAGTGGTTGTACACTGTTCCCCCGTAGGAATATTTTCTTTATGTTAGGTTTTTTCTAGCTTATTGCTACATATTGCTGCTCAGGCTCAGGTCTTCCCTCTGCCCTGGGCAGCCTTTCCTTCTATCACGTCTTGTGGCTTCTCTCCCAGATTCCCTGGTTTCAGAAACACCTGTGATTCTCACATTAGACCTCTATTTTGCATCTTCCGCATTTGTCACTTTGTACCATTTCTGCTTCTCTTTTTCGTCTCGTTCTGAGTTACCTCCGGCCCCACTGAGTCCGCCCTTCGCAGCCTCCTGCCTGCCTTCGGCGGGTAGCTGTGCGCTGGTGCTGGTGCTGCAGCGCTGGTCCCTGGACCCTCTTCATCGGCCGTCGCCCCCCTCCTGCCTTTCACCTTTCCCAGTGCCACAGGTCCTTACTCTCCCGCGTGTCCCCCTCGCTCGGAAAGGCCCTACCCCCTTACTGTTTGCATTGAGAGCGCCGGACAGTTCTCGAGAACATTGTTTGGTTTCGTTAGCACTTCATTTTCCGAGCTGCGCTCTTCTCCTGACTCTTCGGGATGTCACTTCCTTACCCTTGTTCTGTGGGATTCTTTTTTTCCGTCATCCTCATGTCGTTTTGCGTTTTTAATGTGATTTGTTTACTTTTTAAAACGTCTTCCTGGGTCTGCAAATGGATGGCAGCCTCATACGCCCCACTTTGTCTGGAGGTAGGCCTTTGTCTTCGGCCTTTATGCGAACGAAATGGGCCCTCTTCCCTCCCCCACCCCTGACTCTGGCATGAGAAATGTTCAAACCTTGGGTGTACCACTGGCATCTGCTTCGCATGTTTAGCTCCCCCACCCACACTTCTAGGCTCCGTTGCACTCTGTCATACCCTGCCCAGCCCTGCCCAGTACTGATTTCTTGTTTTCCTGGGAACTCTAGTTAGTACCCAGCTACAGAAGAGAAAGAAGATGAGTGTGGGGAAGGGGGAGTAAATACAGCAGCCCCGATGCCTCCTAGGCTACAGCACCCACCTGTCAGGCAGCCAGCTGCTTGGCGTCTAGTGGTTACAGACCTTGCATGTTTTTTATCTAGTAGCAGGCTTTGTGGGAGGTGGACCACTGCCTACATTTGTCAGCCCAATTCATATATTTGTAGTAGTAGAAAGCCCTTCCAGACTCTGGCAATTTGTGATGAAAGTTTGGGGGTAAATCTCCATTGTCTTCTATTTCTTCCTTCCGATTCAGTGGGCACTTTAATAGGAGCAGCATGAGGAGCCGTCAAGCAGGCACTACCTTCAGCTGGAAACTGTGGGTGATCTTTAAAACTGCTTGGGATAAGGGGACCATACAAACCATTGCTGTGTCCCAACCCTGGGGCCTGTACGCCTGGGTGGTCTCGTTTTAACTCTTGCTATTTAATTATTGATGATTTACTGACACAAGACATGGAAGCCTTAGGGAAAACGAAATCCCATGTGCCAGTTTCTTTAGGTGAATCTCCTTTGAGGTGTAAGTGTCCCTCTAAGAAATATACTGAGGCAGGATTTAGGGAATCATTCCAAGTACCGTCAGGGAAAGGCAGCTGTGGCTTCTTACTCATTGATGGAGTCCACTGATGCACCTGGAAGGCCACCCAGGTATGCGTCGCTTCATGTCATGACAGCCTCATACAAGACAGTCACTGCAGGCCAGGCATCCTCACACATCTTTATACTCCCTCCCAGGATAAAAACGACAATGGGAACAGCTTCCTTACAGGAGCTGATTTCCCCTATTAATGCTCTCATCCTGGGACCCATTTTTATAGAAATGGTAATTCACTCCACAGATATGTGCAAGGAACTTTGCTGGGTATATACGGATGGAGGGTGACTCTTGTCTTCAGGAAACTCACATCCTAGTCAGGGAGAGATAAGGAGTGCCGAGGGAGGGCTAACTCAACATGGATGGTGATCGGAAACCTCAGTGCCCGGTGCCCGGAGCCTGGAGGTTACTGTCATGGATGACATGGCCTTTGTAGTAGCCCTTGGGGGAGGGGTAAGATTTGCCCAGGCAAAGTTAGCAGGGATTCCAGGCTAAGGAAATGGCTTGAACAAAGACGGGGAGGTAGCATCTTTCAGGCAAGCATGGCAGATAATTCAGATCAGTTCTTTATTGTCAACTCTATGATTCACGCCTTTTATTTTCTGATGTCCCCATTTTAACAGTAGATTGTGTGTCACCTCCCAACACATTTGCTGTTGTGCCCAATTGTCATCTCCTTCTCATCTGCACCCTCCGCCCAGGAGATAAAGGCTTGGCAGAGTCAAGTGGCCTGAACATGTCCAGGTTCCACTTTTTCTTGCCATTATTGTTCTCTGTTGAGCACCTACTATGTGCTCCGGGCAGAATGAATGTTATTAAAGACCCAAGTTCCTTCACAGTTTTCATGTAGCCCATTGATTTGTTTCTTTTCACAGGTTCTTATTTCCTCTTGAACATTCCAGGTTTCACAGTGTTTTTCTAATAATTCTGAAAGGTATTTCAAGTTGACTGTGTGTGTAGGTGGGGGTTTTCTTTAGAGCCATCATGCACCCCAAAATACCACCCTGGGCCAGCGCCCAAAATGCCTCCTTCAGAGGTTGTTCTTGGTCATTAGGCTTTGCTGTCTCTCCAGATGCTGTGTGGGCACCAGGGTGACCTGTTGTCACAGCTCTGCGGCATATGACATAACCAGATTATTTGCTGAGACTAAGTAGGTAAAGGAGTGGAGGGGAGCTGATCCTGGAGGCCTTCAGGAGGCCACAGTGCAGAGCCTGCGTGGGCTGCAGTCAAGCTTCACAGCATCGACTGAGCCGGGCCTGAGCATGCTTCTGCCTTTTTTCTTTTTTTTTTTTTTAAAGCAACAGCTTTGCTTTAATAGGACTTGAAATTTTTAACCCAGTTTTGCTTTGGGGGAAAATGTATTAACCATATGTCTTGTCAAGATTTCACTTTTTTTAAATTTCCCAATGAAAGTCACCTCTCAGCGCTGGGGCTCTTCCTAGGCGCGCACCTGCCTCGTTAATCAAGTTCTCTCCCCTTCTCATTTCCATTTGCAAATGGGGATGCTTAGCAGCCAGCCTCAGAAGGAGTGCCTGTCCTCATCAGCGTGACTAAAGGGCTGATGAAATACTTGCAGGTACCTGGCAGGGTACCGTGAAATCAACCCCTGGGCCTTTTAAACGCCTAAGAAGAAGGCCGTGTGAGGAGTCAACAGGGACGTTAACGGATGGGTGACAGGTGACCCCAACGTCCTGGCTGGTTGATCCAGCCTGTGTGATTTCTGATTTGTATTTATTGCATAAATACAAAGTATTTGCAAAGCAAAAGAAAATTTTTTAAAAGAAAAGGAAGAAAATTTGCTCATAGCCCAACACACCTACAAGGATCTTTTCATCACTTTTTTAGTCTTTACTCACATGTTGGTATTTTTCAGTACCCTTTTAACTCAGCGTGATGGCTTGCGCTGCTCTAGTCTACTTGATAGTGTAGTTAGTCTCTTCCTTTCTAATCCAGTTATTGTGACATTCATAGAGGTTCAGGAAAGCCCAGAAGGAGCATGTGGTCCGCATTCAGCTGTTTTTCAGGAAGCTGACGGGCTGACGCTAGTAAGCCTTAGAGCGCCTCGGCCTAGGATGTAAGAGCACTCGGAGTTCTGATGGTTTCTCTACCACCCACACGGGCCACTTGCATATCTTAATTTCCAGGTGCTTTCTAATAATATCGACGACAAAGTGTGTATATAAACAAAGCAGGCAGGTGGACATAGATGTGGTGGGTTCAAGAAATAGGCCCATTTCCCCCCAGTATTCCCTCCTGGACGGAAAGGCGGTTACTGAACTCAGGTGAAGGTCTCATGAGCCGTCAGATGTCAGTACTTGATCATTTAATTAGTGTCAGCCACGGCACCTGCTTGGTGGCGTGATCGCCAGGTGAAATTTGCGTCCACCTGGCACAGAGCACTGAGGGGCCGCCTGGAATAAAGGAGGCGGGAGGAGGGCTGACCGGCAGGCGGCGTGGGAGCTGCCCGGGGAGATGCGAGCGGGGTGCTGTGGGAGGAGCTGCGGGGCAGCCAGGGGGCAGCATGGGAGCATTTTGCACCTTGAGGAGGAGGAGAGACTGTGGAAGAGGCAGATGAACACAACTGCACCGCTCTTCCTGAGCCCAGCCTCGGGGAGGATGATGGATGACGTCTTGTCATCTTTTGTATTTCTCCAGGGGCAGCTAGAACAGAATCTCCCTACTGAGCCCAGCGGTTGAACACTGGAAGTCTAGGGGCCATAAGCGGCCTGCAGAACTTTTTTTTTTTTTTTGGTCTTCACAGTTTTGTTTTGTTTTTTAAATTGAGATATGATTCATCTATAATAAAGTTTACGTGTCCTAAATGCAGAGTTTGATGAATTTTGGTCATGGCATGTAATTGTGTAACCATCATAACACATCAAGATGTAGACCAGTTCTCCCACTTGGAACGGTGTCCTCTAGTCCCTCTGGACTCAGTTTCCTCCCTCTATCCCTGTCCCAGGCAGCCACTGATCTGCTTTCTGACAATAGACTTTTGCACTTTCTAGAATTTCTTATAAATGGAATCATGCAGTGTGTGTCGTCTTTTGTGTATGACATTTTCACTGACATAGAGGTTTAGAAATTCATCCGTGTTGTTGTGTGTATCAGGATTTCATTCCTTTTCATTGCTGAGTAATACTCCATAGTGAGGAATATTCCATCTATTTATCCATTCACCAGTTTATGAACATGTATGTTACTTCCAATTTGGAGCTATTATAAATAATGGCACTGTGACATTTGTGTATACATCTTTTTTGTGAACATAGGCTTTTATTTCTCCAGGGTAAACATCTAGGGGTGGGATTGCCGGGTCATATGATAAATAGATGTTTAATTCTATATGAACCTGTCAAGCTGTTTCCAAAGCGGTTAAACCATCCTGCATTTCCATAGCAATGTACGAGCATTCCAGTCTCTCTGCTTAGTTACTCCTAAAACATTCAAAATGGCTATCAACAAAGGAAACTCAGAATTCTCTAGAGAGGCACAGGGACTCCAGCCCACCCCCGTTCCTGCCTGATCCATCTTGGTCATGTATATTATCCACCTCTCACCTGTGGATGTGTGGCCCCTGCCTTAGAAATTCTTCTGAGCAACATTATGGCCCATGGTGTGTGGTAAGACATTATGGTTAAGTGCGGGATCTGTGGAGAAAGGCAAGTCAGGGTTGGAATCTCAGTCTTATCATTTATAGACTGTCACTTTGAACAAGTTATTTAACTGCTCTCAGCGCAAGTTTCTGCACCTGTAAAATGCTCAGGTTAGCTTATTCAGTGCTCTGTTGTGAAAATGCAGTAATACACAGCATGTCAGGCACAGCACAGGGCCAGGCCCATGGAAAATGTGCGGTGGGCATTGTACATTTAGTACCTCTTGGTATCATGGTATAGTCCAGTGATTCTTGTATGTGTAGTGTTAGGTGCCAGTATCATGGTATAGTCCAGGACGTGTGTGTGTGTGTGTGTGTGTGTATGTGTGTAACATAAATACCTGTATTCCTCCCCCCAGTCTCCCAATTACAGTCTTCTGGGCCAGACCTGAGGGTGCGCATTGTTTAAAAGTTCCATAGACGATTGGGATGACATCCCTGGTCAACAAACATCGGTTGACCAGGAAGATAGTAACCAGGGGCCTACATTCGAAACTCAGTTCTACCGCTAACTAGCTGTGTGACCTTGGGCAACTCACTTATCCTCTCTGAGGGAGCGAGTTCACCTGAGATCTGACTCTCTAGTAAATTTGGTCTTTCACTATTACAGTACTAGCTTCCTTCTGGTAAACTGTGGCTGCCGTTGGAACCAGATGAGTTGGAGGTAATTGAGGGCTGTGCCTGCTTCCCAAGTAATATGTCAAGGTGAAGGCAAATCTCAGAATGACTTCTGCCACAGCTAGAAACATGTTTTAGGAGACGGGCACAGAAACAGCCCTCCACCTTGTCCTGCAGGCCCAATGAAGTCCCAGCCTTCTGTTCTGATGGGAGAGGGTATTGACAGCAACTTGCAAGAAAGATTCACTTGAGGCAGATGTGAGAATATTCTAGCGACAGGAGTCGGCTAACCTAGTGAAAGCCGGGTAGTAGGCTCCTCCTGTAAGTGATAGAAACAGGAGTCAGTCCAAATCCTGGGTTGAGGACCCCATCCAGGGGAATCCATGCAGGCCGTGGGAGTGCTGAGGACAGTATTCCTAGCCAGTCCACATAGCTTCAATGCCATTTCTAATATCTTCATTAACAATTACTAGTTATGCTAATTAAGAGTGGCTAATTACTAAGATAAAGATAGCTGCCACACTGTTAGGAGCTGCTTCTGAAATCTGGTTTTTCATTAGTCTTTTGAATGTAAACAGAACACCCCGACGTGTGTTCTCCTATGAGGCCACTGCTCTGGGGTGTGGATTTAAACGAATATATACATATATGTCACACTATCTACAGGGAAGTATTTTACAGTTAATTACAGATTGTATGGCACATGATTCATTCCCAAGGTTCCATCCAAACTGAAGATTCCGCAGTTCTACACGAGGAGGGGCTTCGTAAGAGTACTGTTTTTCAGCACAGCCTCTCCTTATCCTAAGTTTGCTTTTTCTGGAAACTACCACGAGTTCCCCCAGCTGTGGGAGTGTCCTGCCCCTCCCCCTGCTCTCTCAGCCTGCGTGCCTCTTTCATGGCTGCTTGTTTCAGGCCAGGGGGTGTGCGTGGAGGATTTTGACATCTGTAAAATGGCATCTTTATTTACCCGTGTTGGTCTGCGATATTTCCCAAACTTCAGTGATTTGAGTAATACCATCACAATTTTGGGGAGGGAAGATCCTATCTGCCTAACACCTCCACTGCTGTTTTTCTTTAAATGGACAGACACCCTTTTGTTTTAAACTTAAATACCTTCTTTAGGTATATCACGCAGAGAATTATCCATGGTTGGAACATGCCAATTATTATTTTAATTCACATATTAAAATAAATGAATAAGTAAATAAAATGTTAAGAGAGTTCATGAATATTTAAAACAAAAAGTAATCATCTTTATGTGCCTAAGGTCAGCTGTGGTACCTCCAGTGGACTGCACATAGCACTGTGGGAACCTGGCCGGGCTGTACTTGGGGGGGTTCCCTGCCCATCTCCCCCTCAGACTGTGAGTCCCTGGAGGAGGGGACGGGCTTTCATCTGTCTCTTCATGTCAGTGAGCCTGGTGCATAATATGCATTCGATAAATGTTTGATGAATGAATGTCTTTTACCACCACTGGTGAAATACCATTAGCAAACAGAAATACTTACTATCCTCTCACTTTGAGTCCCCAACTCTGAGCAACGTGGGCACCCAAACATGGAGTCAACACATAAAGAACCAAAACCCATGGGAGCAAAGGGATGCCTGTTCTTCCACCTCCTGAAACTTTTCTGAACTGACAGAAGTGTGATTCATTTCATTCCCCTCATGTTAAGATTCTTAGAGAAATTTTCATCTTAACATAGCACCTACCCTCAATTTTTCTGCCTGGTGTTTACTGCTGTCATTTCAGATGAAAACATTTGCATTTAATTACATAAAGCATTTCAGAAGTTCCAAATTTCTAATTTGGGGGTTGATTAGTTCTATAACATTGGTAAGAAATGTATTGAGTAGAAGAAAACGGGCATAAGTATTTAGATACATAAAAAGCATCTAATTTTAAAAAATATTTTTCTTAATGTTTAAGGTGAGAAAGATAAACAGATTTGTTGATCTATTTGCATTGGTTTTGCTTTTTCCCCATAATTGCTGAGGTGGTTTTGTTTATAGAAAAGGAAGTGGTACCAACCTCAAGAGGCAATTGCCCAGTCTCGATTTGGGACGTTGTGAAAGTTTTCAAGCTTGCTTTAAATGCATGCATTGCAAATATGGCACCAGTTAATTATGGATAGTTCCTTCTTACACTGTTTATTTTTTTAAATATGCTTTTATTCATTTCAGAGAGAGGAAAGGAGAGGGAGGGAGAGAGAGAAAATCAATGAGAGAGAAACATCGATCAGCTGCCTCCTGCACACCCCCTTCTGGGGATTGAGCCAGCAACCCAGGCATGTGTTCCGACCGGGAATCGAACCGGCAACCTGCTGGTGCGCGGGAGCCACACTGGCTGGGCCTTCTCTCACTGTTTAGAAAGGCACAGAGCTGAGGGCAGAGGGAGGGAGCATTGAGGGGGCATCCATCGTGTGCCCGCTGGGCCAGCACCTCCCCGCACCCGGCAGCCCTGGAATGCAAGGCCCCTGGTGATGGGGAAACTGACTCCTGCAGGAGCCTTTCACTCCGCATGTGGCCGGTCCCCTGAGGTTAATGACAGTCACTTCCAACCGAAAGCAGGAGAGGCTCAAGTCTGCCTTTTGCAAAGTTGGAAAGTCCGCATTGTTATGCAGGATGTAAGCACCGTCTTGCTCCACCTAACGTCACAGCGGGCGCCCTGAGGACGGATTGTGGCAGGAGGGGCCTCCTCCCTCTCCTTGCCTCAGTGTGTTTGTCACCACGTATTCCACGTCGGGAGGAAAATGTAATGAAGGAAATTGGGATCTGTTTTCAAGCGGCCCCATGCAGGGAAAGGCAGAAGCATTATCTCGAGGTCCGGGTATCTTACTCTATTTTCATCAAGTGGGGTGCGCTTGCCTGCTCGTTTGAAGGCTGATTGGCCTTCAGTCAGCTGGGCCCGAGTAACAGTTCAGCTGGTTGCAAGGGCCCGGGAACACGCTGCCTGCGGCTCTCTGCCCCAGCCCCTGGGGTCGACAAGTGGCCTGCAGTGTCTGCAGCGCACGTGTCCTTCCTGAGCCTCACCTGGGTGAGACAGCTTCAGATTTCAGGGTGCGGGGCACTGACCAAGTACCTGGGCTCCGCTCTATGTTCGTTTTTGCCCTCTTGAAAGTGAAATGTCTTCATGTTGAAGAAGCGTGGCATTGCTGAAATAAACGTGCTCACCAGTGACTTCGTGTTGGTCAAAGTGAAACGGTGAGACATAAACCGAGCAAACCTGTGCACAGCCATCCTCTATTATTTCCTTGGTCAGACGCCGGTTCCTTCGTTTTCTTAATTTGGGCCGAGTCTCCGAGAAGAGATAATAACCGGCCTCTGTCCCTGTGCCCCACGGAAGGTGTTTAAGCAAAGGAGTCGGGTCACGGCACCCAGAGACCCCGCTTCTCTTCTGCTGAGGAATTGTGCTTCCTCGAGTAGGTGCGGAACTGCAGGAACAAATCATTAAGGGACACGGGAGAACAGGAAGAGAGAAGCATTCAGAAATCCTGTGACCTCTGCTACGAGGGTGGCTGGCAGAAGACACTCGCTCTAATTGCTTGTTTCTCTCTGGCCAGTTTTGGTTTCAATAAAACATTCCATGATCTCGAGGCAAAAGGTGATTGGGAAGGCAATATTTTTATTTTAATGGCTCTATCGATTTTTCTTTATTCAGAATGATCAAAAAAACATTTTCCTACGTATAATCAAATAGCATTCATGCACAAATCATTCTAGCGAAGCACAAAGAGCCAGATCAATTAGTACTGCAGAGGAAATGGCATGTAGACACAGACCTGCAGATCTCTTGCCTTTCTTCTGTTCCTAGTATTTTTAAAAAGAATATTTGATTCTATATATCCGCTCTCAACAGAGAAACAACAGAGCTCTGATTCATAACAAGAAAACAAAGCTGCTACCTGAACATTTTTTTCTCGGTATTAGCATATGTATATTTGTTTTAAACTGTCTTCTGCTCCCCGTAGCACGGCACATTCGGATTTTTGGTCTGCCTTCCTTCTTTTTAAAGTAACATTCATGTTTGTGCATTTACATTTTAAAATACGAGGGTTCGTTTGCTTTGGAATGGAAGCTTCCAGCAGCATTGCAGATTCATAAGCTAATAGATTTAGCAAATAATGTCAGAGAAACCTTATAGCCTGTCTCCATCGCATTTCACTGTCAACAAGAACTGCCAAAATCCCTGTTTCCCAGAGCAGTGTTATTTATGGATATGCATTTAAAAATTAGAAATAAAAAGCAGAATCCTAGCTGTGGCACGGTGCCCTAGTTGTGACGGTCACCCCACGTCGATGGCCCACGTGGCTTATCAAACCTCGAGATGAATGTATAAGCCGCTGTTTTCCACACTCCGCATATTGCCTCCCCACACGGAGCGAGGTTTACCCCTCGACTCTGACTGTTGCCTTCCTGCCCAGGGAGCCTTACCCAAGTTTTTGCTGACGCCAGGAGAACACCACTGTGTTTATTGAAAACTATAGATGTAAATTCTTCCTGATGAAACCAAGACAGGAAAAAAAAAAAAAAAGTCCAGCTTCAATATTTTAAGTTTAATAAATTATTGCGTTAAGTTAGGACAACACAGAGCTATTGCCTAGCAACACTGGATTAGGCAGAAAATAATTTAAGCTACCAAATGAGAAACATTTGTAATCGAATCTGCTCTAACACTTGTTTTACCACATGGCTTAACACCCTTTCGCTCACACATGGTTAAACACATGTTTGAACTGATGTTTTAACACCCGCCTCACACGTCTTTATGCTCTTTGCTCACATATGCTCAGACACATGCTCTGACACCCTGTGTGCGCTCGTCGGGGAGCACAGGCAGAGTATTGTCTCGGGCCTCGTTTTCTAGAAAATGTTGGTTAGTTGCATGCAGCCAAAGACTGGTGCCTAGTGAAGCCACCACTCTTTCTGCTAGATGACCTCCACTTTGGGGCTTCTTCCGTCTGTCTGGAGGAGAGTCCTCGTGGAGATGACCATCGCCGTGGTCCTCTGTGTCTACTCCACCCCTGAGTGGTGGCCTTTTCAGGTGTTTCAGCGATGGGTGTGTCATCTCACAGGGTATTGTTTTCCACACTGGCCAGCCTACTTGTGTTTTCCCAAACAGCCAAGTTCTAAAGGCTTACTCGTGGCCAGATGTGGAATCGAGGTGATTTTTTTTCCCCTCTTAAGTTTCACTTGGCAATTTCAGCAGAGTGGAAAATATACATACACCAGAATAGGGAACTTGTGTTGCAGAAATCTGAATGTAAATGGAAAAAGGTTGGCCTGGCCTTTCATGAGGCTGATTGTTTGGAACCTCTCTATTTTTTCTCCCCTTATGGCATCTGCCATCACCTTAGGCAAGGTGACTGTCTCCCATTCACTCTGCCTGTCTAGACCAGCCATTGACAGATTCACAAAAGGCTGCCTCTTCTTCCTAATCTTACGGGACTCAGTATGTGACAGCAGCCTAGAGTGTAAGCTTCTGAGCTGGACTGCTTGGGCTTGAGTCGGGTCAGGCTTCCCCATCCGTAAAATGGGTTGTTGAATTGATTGGCTCAACACTTACAGATCCTTACACAGTATCTGGCATATCATAAGTGCTCAAAAAATAGTAGCTCTTAATTCAAGTAGAACAGAAGTGTGACAATAACCTAAATTTAAACAGTGCTCTACAGTTTACAAAATGTGTATGTCCACATTTTTTTTTAATTTCTATCAGAACATTGGGAGGTAAAACAATATCCCCATTTTACAGATGGGCAAACCAAGACCCAGATAGCTTAGGTACTCTGCCAGGAATCACATAGCTAGTAAGTAGTGAGGTTGGATGTTGAACACTGGTCCCCTGACATCTAAGTCAGTGTTTTTCCTACCACGTTACAAGGCTAGTCCTATAAAATGTACAGAGAAGTATCGGAAACAGCCCTCCCATCAAAGAGCTTACAGAGGAGGAAAGATGCTGACAAATGAAATACAGCTTCCATTTATTGAGAGATAACTATGAGCCAGCCCTGTATTAGGTACTTTATAATAAATCATCTCTCTTAATCTTTACAACAAGCGATTTGACAGGTAAGAAAACTGAGGCCCAAAAAGCATAATTAACTTATCCTGAGTCCAAGAACTGATAAGTAGCAGAACTAGAATTTGAACGCAAGCCTGGTTCCAAATAAAACCCATACCTTTAACCATTACTCATATTGGCTCTCGACCAACAACAATAAATGAGTTCAGACACAAACTATAACTATTGTATAAATCAGTTTTGGATGAAGTAGATTCTTCCCTTAATCATTCCTGGTTATGCTGCTGTGTGATTGTTTGATTGTTTTTTTTTTCAGTTTTTAACATTATAAAGTGGATAAGCATAACAAGAAATAAAAGTTACAGCTATTACATGAAAGCATTTGTAAATTAAATCCACACTGAGTCTGTACCGCCACCTTGGTGAAGTTCAGGGCTGCCTATCTAAATCTTCATGCAAATTTTCCTTCCCAGGTAATTGTGCTCACAATTATCTGAATGTAAGAATCATTTCAATTCTGTGGCTTTCAGGTCCCAAGGAGTGTTAATGGATGCTAAATTAAATTATTTGAAAATAAATTCTACTTCATTGGCTGAACTCTAAAAGGTCGGTATTAAGGAAACGGTGCTAAGAATGATACCCTTGAGTTTGGTGGGTGGCAAGAGCATTTTTCATTATTGTGCATTAATAACTCAAGCTGTCTTCGTAGCTGGCGTTAAAGATAACTCAGAGGTGACTGGAATCCTTGAGCTAACTTTCCATGTTAAATTGGTTTGGACCCAGATGCAGAGACTAACAATCAGACCATTTAACACAGAACAGGATCAGCCAGGAATAGCAGCACTTGGATGCCTGACTCGGAGATGTAAGCAGGAATTAGTGATTACTTCGAATGGCTGGAAGGTCCCAGAGGAAAATTTGGGGGGCTCTTCATTCCCTTCATTCCGTTTTTGCCCTGAACACAGAATTGTTAGTACAAATACCTGGCAACATCCAAACACAGGTGCAGATTTGGAATCTAGTGAGCCTCACTTGGGTTTCTTTGTAGTTTAACTGAACTTCAGTATGTCGAGGTTCAAGATCAAATACTCGCATTTTCGTGTAGCCTTTGCCAAATTTCCAAACCTCTAAGCACAAAATCCTCAGCCTTCATTTCTTCGCTTGCCTGGAAATCTAGGTAGCACTGAGCCAAAAGTAGAAGTTATGAAGTGAGATTATACTTGATTAGGAACAAAACAACAAAAAAAAGTCCTATGTCCAGAAATGCAGATGTGCGCGGCGTTCCTAGGGGAATGTTGGTATTTGATCTCCGAGTCTTAAAGGTTCATGTTCCCAACGTTAAGAGACGCAGGGAGCCAACTTGTATTTGTAACTAATGCCGAAATGACTCTGGAGATTCTAAGAGTATTACATTACGAGTCAATCGGCTTTGGAAGTCCTACGACGCGTGAGTTACAGATATCACCGCGCAAAGGAAGGGGCCGCGCGCGAAGGAAGGGGCCACGCGCGAAGGACGCCGTTCACGCACTCGGCTGGCACGGGGGCGGCGTGAGCATGAGCGTGTGTGAGAGTGCTCGGTTCAGCGAGCGAAGGAAGGCAGCCTGGGAGCTCCGGGGCCCGGGGCCCGGGGCCCGAGGAGAGGGCCCGGGAAGTAAGGCCTCCTTTGTGGAGGGGGGTTGATGGGGGACAGGGGGCTGCGGTGGACTTGGCCGCAGCATTGTCCTTTCTATAATGCCTGACTTTATGACTTGGAGCACATCGCTTATTTATTGAGCAGGGCTTCCACGCTGCTGAAAGTTAAGTACTAGGTGTTCACAAAATAGCGCCCTTCAACCAACACAGTGTCTGTGGCCATCTATGAAAAAGACACACGTCACCAAGATTTCACCTCAACGAGGGGACTTTAGTGGCACCAAATCCAATATTAAAATCAAGACTAGTCACAGGCATTAATGTGTCACACAGCTGCCTTTTTTAAAACCTTAATAAACTGTATTTTTATAATAGGTACCTGGAACTCTCTGGTATTAATTCACTGGACTTCCTTTTTGGCGAGACCTTTTTTATTTTAAACTAAATAGTGATCTAATTATTATTTTTAATGAATGACTTTGATTCCAACAACAACAAAGAAAAGACGGGTAAATCTGTATCGTGGTTGCAGGAATAAGCTTTTATGGGCAAAATTATACCTTTTATACTTTTCGCCAATAATATCTACTACTGCATGTGTTTGCTTTCATTGTGAGGTTAATCGGCCCTTGCTATGAAATATTTTTGCTTGGGAATTAAGTCTATTAAATCATCAGACTTTGCGAAGTGTTTTTAAAGTGATCAGAATATATGCTCTTTGAGGTATTGCTAAAAGTTGGAATATAATGCATTATGTAAAAAAAATTAATGTACAATATATTGTAAAATAAGTATAAGCATGCAGTATATTTTCAGTGGATGATATAAAAGTAAAATTTAGGAAAATGAAATGCCCGTACGCACCATTTACATCACACTGATAAATTCACATTCAGGTTGTGGCATCTGAACATTGGCTACTTCACTTAGCCTCACTAATGATATTTTTCAGATCTTAGATTTTTGATAGATGCACTGTAGAGGGTAGAAGTAATCATTATTTGGGTTGCTGAAAATAGCTCGCCAAAACTGATAGTGAAAGTTGTTCAGGATGTTCTGTCAAAATCCTTTCCAATTAGTGTTGAGGTCTTGAAGGGCCAGACTTAGCTTTTTATTAATGTAGTTTTTTGATATATGCATAGTGTGACTTTCTAATGCATCGCATGATATTGCATAATTATGGTGCTTTTAATTTGTTATAACCCAGTTTATTCTTCGGCCTTATTTAAAATTCAGAATTACGTACTTCCTGGCTTCATGACTAACAACTCATTAGGGAGCCATGCCCTGTTCTTGAGGTTACCGCTGAGGCACTCCGTACTTAGCAGTAAACTAGAGAAATGTCCGACTGCTTGACTGTCATTGACCAGTTTAAATATTTAAAGTTATCATCTGACCCTTTGTCCAATCACTTGCAGAAAATAAAATAAACCATGGGAAAGGGGGTTTCTTTCAAATAGTGTTTTCTAAATGAAGAAAACTAGTTGTGCTCTCAATAATGAAATACTTATATATATATATATATATATATAACTTACATATATATATAATACTTATATATATATATAAAATATATATATATAATACTTATATATATATAAAATATATATATATAAGTTTTTGCTGACAATCTGTTATTTTTAAAGATAAAGAGCCCAGTTTTTCTTTCCTTCTGGTATTTTTCACAAAAAACATAAAAACTTAAGCTTGTCATTCTACAGTGATCAAATTCAGATTCATTGTTAATTATCATAAGGATTTTATATTCCTGTCTCTTCTGTTGTAACTTAAATGATAGTTTGTGGCTCATTTCTGTCCTTCCCTCCAAATGACGAGAAATTGAGATTGCTGTTTTAAATACCTTGCTTTCTTTACACAGATAAGTGAACATAGTTAAAGATTGCAGTGGTTCACCCTTGCTCACTGAGCGTTCCTTACCTATATTACTTAGACCTTGTCTCACTGATAAATAGCTGAATAATGTTCGGAGTGGTCCAGCGTGACGCTGTCGCTGGAGTGCTGTGATTTAACCAGCATTTCCTCTGTACCTTCGTGGGAACAGTAGTGTTCGATTCAGTAGGGATCCAGTCCTGGGGCGATGAGAAGACGTCTCATACGAGGCAATGAGATCATTAGGCTCTGCTTGGAGATGCTGCATTGGTCACGGTTCTTAGGTTCAGGAGGGTGGAATCATCTGGCTAATTTAAGCAGAAAGACATTTATGAGAGGAGCCAGTGAAGCTTTTCTGGATGCTACACAGCAGCAGAAGAGGCCAGTCAGACGGCCTGGGAGAGCTCAGTGCTATAGGCTTACCCCACATGTCACCCAGGATACGGCCACTAGCCTCCATGTCTCTGCCAGAGCTGCCCCAGAAGAGCCCTAACCCTAACCCTAACCCTCTCCCCTAACACGCACACACACGCACACACACGCACACACACCAGAAGATGCTGTCTCTTCCCAGGCAGCCGCCTCCTGCTGCTCACATCCACTTTCCAGGTCTTATACAGACATCAGCCTCGCGGAACCTGGTTACAGGAGAAACTCGAAAATAGTTCTTAGCTTTCTAGCCGTTGCAGTCAAAGAAAGCTGCTAAAAGGGATCGGAATCTGTGTGGAATGAGCCGATGCACAGTACCCCCAGGGATGCTGTGAAGTGGCGATTCTCAAACTGGGTTCCAAGGAACCCTAAAAAATCCAGCCCACCCGCCTGAAGGTTGCCAAGGAACAGGAAGAGACCA
This sequence comes from Miniopterus natalensis, assembly GCF_054644295.1. Lineage (NCBI taxonomy): Eukaryota > Metazoa > Chordata > Mammalia > Chiroptera > Miniopteridae > Miniopterus > Miniopterus natalensis. The sequence goes on from NC_142094.1 coordinate 49,672,633, forward strand.
AGCAGGAGGACTTCATCCGGAGCAGCTCCACGTTAATCCTGCACATATTCCTCAACCTTCTATCGACTGCTTTTCATGAGAGGCAGATTCACGCAAATGTAGCCTAGAATTTCATTCCACAGCAAGCTTTTCCATAAAGCATTATCACTTTCTCGACCGATATTTGAGAATAATTGCAAATCACCCTCTCCACGCACGTGCATTATTAAGGAAAGCGCTGCTCACAGGCCCATTCATATTAGGGTTTTTCCTGTGAAGTCACCACCTCCTGAGAACATGCCTTTGAGTTGTTTCAAAGCCTTTCCAACATCTTCTCAGAAAACCTCAGCAGTGGAGGGCTACCCAGTCATCACAGCCAGAGGGATGAAGAGACTGGACACATTTAATTACTCTTCGGCTACTTTATTTCATTGGACATCAAAAACAGAATTAGCAGTAGGAGAAGACAGTGGTTACAGGGGGTTAAGTTCATCAGTGTGTGCTAATTAAATAACTATTGTGCCTGTCGTTAATGCCTGTTCCCAGTGGTGAGAGCGTGGTCTTGGGAAGTCTTACCTGCTTTGGTCTCTGTACTTTCAATATTTTGCCATGCGGACTAAACTGAAAGGAAATAACTGCTAAATGAAGTAGGAGAGGGACAAAGCTAGTACCTGAGTATTTACTGTTCTTCATGAAAGGATTTGGGGTGAAGGCCTTTTCTCCTATAATCTCTCTAAAGCATCTCCAGCCATATACCCTCTCCAGCCTTTCCCATTCCGAACCATAACTGCTTAAAACCAACAGACACTAAAGAAACCAGACTTTTGCTACCAGTTCACTCCACCACCTTTCCTGTGTTTTCAGGACAGCCTCGCCTCACCCCTACCTGTTACGCAGCAACAAAACCCAATCTGCATTCCCACCCAGCAGCAGCCCCACAGCCCAGCAATTCTTTAAGGCAATAGAAGCTTTCTTCATGCTTAAAATAGGCTTCCGAGCATTTTGTTTCTGTTATAGTTTCCATAGTTTTCTTCTGAAAAACAATGGTGACTTTGTTGAACTATTTGTAATTTAAAAAATAGAACTTAGGCATTTTTAAGATATTAATTGCATTTATTGCTGACTATCTTGAAACTTCAGAAAGGTATAGAGAACGAAATAAAACTCGCCGTCAGCCTTATCAGCCGTGGAACCATTGCTAACACTTTAATATGCGTTTTCTATGCCTTTTTCTATGCATTTTTTACATACGAACAAATGAACAGTTTATTGGCACCTTCAGTTTTAGAAACCTGTCTGTGATTTACTGCTACTATAAATAAATTTTTTTTAAATTATTGTCCTAATTTGGCAGTTGCTCTATTTTAACATAAAGAATATAGAATTTGCCAGATTACTTATTTGAATTTGGCTTATAAACTATAAAAATCTGCTCGGCTCACATAATTGCCTTTTACGTTGTTTTCTACCTTCAGCTGTAAAGCATCAAAACCAAATTAGCAGCTGCAGCCCTGGTTGCACTTTATTAAGTACACGGTCAACTTTCTCACCCCCGTTCCCGGCGAAGTTTGTTTAGATAGGAGGTTGGTAACAGTCTGCACCCCGAAGAAAGCAGCTGTGTCTTTGCTTCCTGCTAGACGGCTCCGCCCTGGTAACACCCAGAAAGTTCAACGTGAGGGCCGTGGCTTCTCTCCTGTAAGTGGGCCGTCCTTCCCGTGTCCCCGGGCTTACAAAACAGGCAATTTCACGTGCAGAGTCGAAACCGTCTGTCGTGCGTGTGCAGGGTACATGCGTTACCGTGGCTTTGCTGAAATATAAAATGATCCAGAAACACTTGCATTTGAAAAAGCCGGGGCTCCACCGTGCTCTGGTATGCGACGTTCAGTTTGCACCTGGCGTGTGGAGATGCGCGGAGCCGCGGGTCCGTATATCGTATATCATGTGCCCTTGATTACGAAAGCGCAGGTAAGCTCGGGGGTGTTTGTGTTGATACTTAAGTGTTTTCAAGGAAGGCCCTGTATATTCCTTACACAGAGAACGGGTTTTCTAAAAGTCATAAAAGTGGGCCCTGGCCGGTTTGCTCATTGGTTAGCGCATCAGCCCACGGACTGAAGGGTCCCGGGTTCAATTCCGGTCAAGGGCACGTATCTCGGTGCAGGCTCAGCCCCCGTAGGGGTGCGAGCGGGAGGCAACCAATCGATGTGTCTCTCTCGATGTTTCTCTCTCTCTCCCTCCCTTCCTTCCACTCTCTCTGAAAAGCAGTGGAAAAAATATCCTCAGGTGAGGGTTAAAAAATAATAATAAAATAAAATGGAAGTCATAAAAGTGGCAACAGTCGTCTAATATTTTATGCCACGCCAGCTACGTCTTGAGGAGACTCTGTTTTAGCTATCCTTCTTAGAGGTATTTCTGAAGGAATGTGTTCTGCTGGTAACTGAGGCATTACACAGTATTCTTGACAGAAAAGAGTCCCTGACTATTCCAAGTAAGAACTGAAGACGTTTTCTCATGACATGGCACATTCCAAATATTTCCCCCATTCAGTGATCTCGTTTTTAACAGCCAAACACACCAATAAATGCTACGCGTCACATTTATGCCCGAGTGCTCTACATGTATACACGTATCCGTTGCGTAGCCTTTCCCACTCGCACTTTCCTGTGCACATTGCCCCTTGACATCAGATATTGTCCTGAGAGGCTGCGGAAGAGTCACACAGTTTCCCTCACAGGAAGTAAGGAGCAGTCCTTGGTAGATGGGTAGAAATCCACAGCGAGCACGTTGGTGCTGTCCCCAGGGTCGCTGGTGGCTTTCTACACCACGTCCTTGCCGGTCCTCAAATGTCTGCAGTACATTTTCTTGGGGATTCTGCACAATCTGATGATTTGGGATGTCATCAAATTAATGTCGCTAGATGTGCCTTATAATTGGGAAAGATGCTACTTTTAAGTAGTTGATCCTCGTGTGTTTCTGATTAGATATCACCTTTTCTCCGCCGTATTTCCCCTTAACCTCACTCACCTCTCTCCTCTTAAATGCCTGATTGCGCCTGACCTTTGCTTTCTCAGTCACCACTCCTTCCCAGTAATGGGCTCCCTTTTGGGGGTCTCCTCATTTGTGTCTGGGTGCTGTGCTAACAAAAACCTCAGGAAAGAGACAAAAAGTTGGAGCCCTGTATTTCTATAGATAAAGACTTTATGGATGAGATTTTTGACCCAGGTCCAGTGCCCCAGCAGTGTCTGCCCTCCGACAGAACTGCCCCTCCGTGCCTGGGCAGGCCCCTGTGGGCCCCGGGGTCCTTCCCAGCTCCCCGACTGCTCTGCACCTGCACTCCATCCAGACCCAACTCCTCCCCTCCCGGACAGGCCTCAGGCCTCACCTTGCTCATGCTTTCCTCCTGCCTGGACGTTTACCTCCACTTCTCCCCCGTCAAAATCCTGCCCATCTTTCAGCATCACATCCCCTGAGATGCTACATCCTCAAAGAATGGGGGTAACGTTCTCCTGCTCCCTCCAACAAGAGAGGCTCCATGTTGCTTTGATTGGACTGCTCCTGTTGACGTATCTTGTGTGGCTTAAGTTTTACTTATGTCAGTACCTGTCTCATTCACCCCACTACATGGCGAGCTGCTTAAGACCAAGGAGTGTATCCTCTCATATTTGACTCTCGAAAAGCCCTGGACCCAGTTCCCTGCGCAGAAAAGATGCTTGGTAACCATTGGCCCATGAGAATTTTTAAACTTCTGATTTGGAACTATTGATTCTTCCCCAGTTAATGTCTTTAACTTTCATTCCTTTAACGATATTGCCGAATGAGTTTAGAAATCGTAGGTGGTTTGTATAAAAGCACGCGATGACCTATCTTGGTTGTGTTTTTAAGCCATGCCTAAAGAGAGGTCAACTTCAAAATGAGGTTTACTCAGAGCTCATGCTCCCACCTGTTGATTTTTTTCCAGATCAGTAACATAACGTACCTTGGAGAGCCTTGAGCCGTATGCCTCAGCTCTGACTTCCAGAGTCTTCCTCGGCTCCGTCAGTCTGTCCGCAATGTTGTTCTTTTGTGGGTGTGAGCATGGGGACCTTGACTTTTGGAATAATGCTACATTGCAAATCAAATTCTGCCTCAAAAGAATTTTTTCCCACAATTTTCTGCATTTCTGAACAGGTTACAAAATGTCACAATTCAGTTGGGCCAATTATTAGATTTTCATTTAATGGGCAGTTTTAATGTTCTCAGAGAATCAGAATAGTAATAGCATTTTAAACGACTGCATTCCATTTAAAGACTCGCAACCCGCTCCTCTCTCTTTGAGCTCACCTAGTTATATTTTTGGGTATCATTTAAATTCAGGTTCCCAATCCATAGGAAAATCAATGAGTTAATGAATAGCCTCATTTTTCAAACTTTTCAAATATTGTATCCTAATTATAAGGCATATCTAGTGACATTAATTTGATGAAATCCCAAATCATCATATTGTGCAGAATAGCCCTTACCAAGGAATAATTTACAGGATTTTAAGTTTAACAAATGTACTAGGTTTTTTAGGACCAGATCATGGCTTTTCTTACTATGAGAAAAACTTTCTACCGCTAAGGTTTGGGGGTCATGTCAGTGTAGGTCAAGTTTTGTGCTTTTTTTCATAGTTGTGTTTGTTTAGCATGTTTTATTTAGCCCATTCAATGAAAAGCATTCCTACCACTAATCATAATCGCTCCTGACATTTGTATAGCAAATTCTTATGAGTAAATCACTCCCACATGTACTGTCCCCAAGCTCAGTGAGGTTCAGGATCACTCCCAGCCATAGTGAGGAAATGGCAAGGCCAGCAGGAGACCCGGAGCTGGCCAAGTCCAAGACCAGTGGCCTGGCACACACGACTGGTGTGTGTTCATGCGAACCGCCCTGGATCCTGGGGAAACCAGATGGAGAAGAAGACAACACAGTGATGGCTGCTTGAGTCACATCTTCTGTGTCATCCATGACTCATGAACTGTCCTCTGGGACAACAGCAGAGAGTGAGTTCTCCAAACAAATCAGGTCACGCTTTGAGAGAAACCCACACGACGGGCATCACCTCAGTCCTTTGCACGATCGAGTGGACTCTGGGTGGTGGTCCTCTGTTTTAACCCCTGTCCCCCTCTGTCCTCGTCAGTTCTCTGCCCATTGTCCAGCTGAAGGCACCTGACACTTGCAGAGCCTCAGGGAAGTAGACATCACGTACAAACACTGCTTGACCCATCCTCACAGCCACCAGTAAGGGAGCCCCAGAGCAGAGATCCCCAGCCCCTCTCTGTTCCTTCAGTATTTGAGTAAATGACCAAATTAGTCATCAAGCCTGCACCTCCTGCTTTCCTGTCCAGGACCTACACACTGCTCTGCCTGCTTCAGCTACATCCTGCTGAGGATCTTCCTTCCCTTCCCCTCCCTCAACAGCCTGAAAGGTGTAGGTGTCACATTGCATTGGTCAGGCCAGGCAATCACCCGAAATCTACTCTGGCTTCTCTCCTTTTATTAGACCGGTACAGAGCAAGTTGGAGGTCCCTCCTGTATTTTTGGTAAAAGCTCCTGACTGTGGAGCCACAAAAATCAAAGTCTTCCTGGAAATTTCCATCTTCTTAATGATGTCTCTGCTGGACCCACAATAGGACTCAGTATTTATATGTGGGCTAAGTGGTATAATCGAACTGCATGGGAGAAATCATTGTATCACACACATATGCATATGTAAGTGATACAAATCCAACTGAATGTATAATCTAGAAAGGAAGGAAAGAAAGGGAATAAATGGGAGGGGGGCTCAGTGGAGAGTCATTCCCTTCCTCAGGCAGTTGTGGTTAGTGAGACATGCGCCTATTAAGGAAAATCGGGCATCAGGATAGACCTGCCCACCCCAGTTTTCACTTGAACTTCACTCCCATCAGCCCTCCCCCAACATGAACCGATCTGCTTCCGTTGCCAGTGGAGACTGGTGCAGGTTCAAGGGATTTCGGTTACATAACACCTCACTGTGCTATATGCAGACTTAATGGGTTCAGGATGTGCTCTCCTGTTGTTGTTTTTAAATTCAGGGTGACAGACGCTGAGCACCTTTAAAATTCAATGGAACCAAAGCTGCAGTCCGCTGCCCCAGATGCGAGGGACTCGTTCCACTGACCTCCTGTCTCCTGCTCCTGATGTGGGACCCCTGTGCCGCCCCTAGAGAGGCCCATGTCTTCCTGAGACTTTCTGGAATGGCCCCGACTGCCCCTCCCGTTCTGACCCTGTTAGATTGGAGGGTGGCCTGTGGTCCAGGTGGGTGACCCGCCCTTCCTAGTTCCTGTCCCTGTCTGACCATTGTCCTGCCCTCGCCAGCCTAACGGAGCACCAGTACTCACAAAATACTAGTTATTACTGAACACTCTGGGGATCTAGAAGCCAGGGCTTTCCTTCTTGGCTCCAGAACTGAAGAGCCTTGTGTGTGATTTCTTAATTATCGTTACCATCATGATTACTGGTGGCATCTTGATTGCCATTTATTTTAGGAGTAAATGCTCAGTGCTACATAACCATGATCTCATTTTGTTTCACTTAACCCTCAGAGCAAGCCTATAAGGGAAGCATCATTTTCTTTTCCGAATGAGGAAACTGGGGCTTAGAAATGTTCAGTAACTTGCTCAAAGTCCCACAACTATCACATCTCAGCCACGATTGCAGCTTCTCACGTCCACCAGCCCTGAGAGCCCAGCTCACCTTTCCTGGAACCTGGTCCTCATCCCGCAGTCAGCTTCCAGGGAACATGAGCAACTACGTGGTCAGAGGAAAACATCTGCTTAATAATCAGACTATGCTGCTATTTATTAGCATGTTTCATCTATAATATCCATGATGTTTTCAGTCAATCGCTTAAGAATCAGATTCTTAAAAAAATATTTAAGGAACAAATTTACCAGCTGCTCTCACTGTAAATGGAGAGAAATGCCACAGTGAACCTCAGCAACCCTTGGACATGTGCTAAGTTTGGCACATGAAATAATTTCCTTACAGCACATGGAGATTGCTCTCCAGGCCATAGAGAAAATGCCAGAAGGAGCCCTTTGGTGCTTTCCACCTCTTTTGACATTTAGCCCCTGCCTTTAGGTCTTCCCCTCTCCAGAGCTCTTGGTCACCTTATGTTCTTAATCTCCCCACTGTAGCCCCTCTAAGCCAGTCTGTCCCAGAAATGCAGTCCCCAGTGGAAACTCTTAGTCCATGAGAGACTCATTTCTTCACTGGGAGGGAAATCACCCTAAGACATCTTGGAGCATAACTGTTTTATAAGAGTGAACATGGCACAGGTGATGTTATGACGTCTCTAGACCTTTACCTGTCTGTTGGATCTCTGCTCAAACAACCCCCTGGCCACTCCATGTCTTCCCCCTGCTTCATTTTCTCCATAGCCCGTGTCACTACCTGGAATTATATTACATACTTGTTGGTTTACTGTTCCCTCCCTCTATAGAATGCAAGTTCCAGGAGAGCAGGTTTATAGTTTGCTACTATAAACCCAGCATCTGTGAGAGGGTTGGGCACATAGTAAGTGCTTAATAAATTATTTATCAAATGAAAAGATCAACCACTTGCCATGCCTCTTCTGAGCAGGGCAGCCTTTACTTGAACAAATTTAAGTAGCCATCAGACCCATGGTTTGACTGCTATTATTGCTTAAGAAGAGGTAAATTTTTTGTTGTTGTTAAAAGGCCAATTTCAAATTGACATACAGAAAACAGTTAAGTAAATACTAGCTCAGGTGGTTCTCAGATGTGCTAAAGTCAGGAAAATGGTATCTGAATGTCTGGAAAACACTGTGAGATCAGAAAAAAAAACTGATCTAAGAAAACCCACCATCATGTGAGTAAGAAATTGTTGTGGTCTACACGGTTCATCTTGAAATAATTATGATCCAATCTCACATGATGTACATTGTGTTCATGGTTCTCTTAGAATTATCTTTGGCTTTGGGAGTTATAAGTAATGTGCATAAAATTAAAACCAAAACCTACCCACATTTGAGTCCAAATATTTCCTCTTTTAAGGTGTACCCATAACCGTGAAGTCAAGCTTAAACCACAGGCTTATGTTTCCTTATAATTATTTTTTTAATATTTGGGTCCCGTGATACTTGGTAATTTGGCATGTAATAATGGGGTAGGCTCTAGAATATTCAAGAACACATTGTACCATATTATTAAGTACTCCCTAATCTTACAAAAATGGAAAACCACCGATTTCTGTGTCAATAGAAGTTCTAAAATTGAGGTCAGTTTCTTTTGGAAGGGTCTTAGTTGGGGGAACAGGGCAGGTGAATGGACAAGGACATGATAAATAGTGGGGGTGGAACCCTCTTCTTAATAAAAATACTATTTCCCAGATGTTAAGAAAAAAATACCTCCTGCTCCCCCTCTAGACCTGTCATCAGCGAGCCTGTGTTCTTCCTTTCCCTGCCAGATATTTGTTCCTGGCTGGAAGACATTTTATGATATTTATTTGATGACACACACCTGCTGGGTAGATGAAAAGCAACTGCTCCTGAGGATGACCTACTTCAAGGGCACAGTGAGCTCCTGAGAACTTTGGCAGGTTCCCCTTAAATCACTTGAGTGCATCTTGATATCACCTGTTGGACGTATCTAAGATGAGTGCTTGGCAGACTCGGAGGCAGCGTTGCTGGCCCCAGGGAAGAGACTTCAGGGTTGGTGATGACTTTGTAAGAAACTGAGGCAGGGAAGATGCGCTGCTTTGCCCAACCTACCCCGAGTGTGTGAAGCACCGGTCTCGGCACTTGGGATGGGGATCACCCCAGGAGCCCGCCACCATGGAGTGGACCATCTGGAGAGGGTTCAAGGTAAAGAGAAGGCCCAGGGTGGAAGGCAGGGACAGTGAGGGCCCAAGGTGGGGGAAAGTGCCGTGAAAGAAATCCTGATTGAGGATTCTCCTGGGACTTTACAGGACAGAGGAAAATGTCCAGTTGAGGTAGGGAAGAGCTCAGATGCTTGAACTCCATGGAGACCCTGTCACCAAATTCATCCTTTGAAGACTTGTCTTTACATGTTCATTTGCACAAACCTTTATTGAGCACCAGCTTGGGACAAGGCAGTCCTCTAGGTAATAAGCATACAGATATAAATAATTCATATCTATTTGTCAATGTACACAGTGTAGTGAGAAAACATACCTAACCAAGGATTTGATTATAAAGTTAAATATAACAGTAGATGCGCACGTGGAGTTCCTAGTCCTGTTGGGCTTCCTGGAGTTGGTGACGACTGGCCTGGGCTCTGAAGAGTAAGTGTGAGTTAGCCAAAGAAGGGAAAACAGGGACATGGGGGCGTGAAAATGATGTGTTGTGCTCAGGAACTATAAACTGTTCAGTTTTACTGAATAGCAAAAAAGGCAAGGTGGGAACCAGGAGTTGTGCCAGTGTGCGCCTCGCCAGCGCTGCCAGGGACACCCAAATGTGTAATTGGAGTAAGAGGACGGCGTTTGCTGTGCAAATGCAGCTTCATAGCAAGTTCCCTCCTACCTCTCGCTGCCCTAAGCTCCTCTGTAGAGAAAACCTAGGGCTTCCACGGAGGGGACGTTGACCCACCGCTGAGGCGTTAAGGGCTCTGAATCATGCCTGAGTTGGGCGTTACTTGGTGATTTACAAGGAGTCTTTCTCTCTTACCTTTATCTGCGTGTCTAGAGGTCATGGTTCAAAAGACTTAGCTCCAAATGATATATGCTCTCTGTATTATTTATGGTGTGTGTCCTTTCAGGCCCCCTTTCCTCCCCATCTGGTTATTGCTGTGTAACTAACTCACCCCAAAATGTAGTGGCTTAGGACAGCAATCATGATCTCTCACAGTTTCTGTGGGCTTGGAATTGAGCACCTTGGCTGGGTGTTCTGGCTCAGGATCTCGTGAGGTTGTCTTCAGGTGGAGTCTGGAGCTAAAAGAGTTGGGGAGACAGAATCTCGGGGTAGCCAGGGACTGGCTGGGCATCTCTCCCTTTATCTCTTCTTTAGTCTCAAAGACTTTCCTGGTAGACTCTCTGCATGAGCTAGTTTGAGCTTCCTTACAGCATGGCAGCTTCAGCCTTGGCAGCTCAGGGCCCCAGTGAGGAGTTCCAAGTGCAAGACTGGCAGAAGCTACATGGCCTTTGCTGACCTCACCTAGGAAGTCACCCAGTGTCACTTCTGCTGCATTCTCTTCATCAAGACAGCCCAAGCAGTTTCAGTGGCATGGGGTGTAGACCTCTTGGTGCAGAGGTGACAAGGCTGTGGGAAACCAGTGGGACGGGAAACATGGCCAATTTTGAAAAAATGCAATGTGCCCCGCACCCTTCAAGAACGTTTTCCTGTACTCACATAACCCTTTAAATTACCTCCATTATCAATTCACCCATTGTGGTGTTGCTTGCTACTTTTCAGGCTCCCTTCCCACCCCAAAACCCAAGCTTCAGTGCACACACGCAAACCAGGAAACTTCCACTGAATGAGTCAGTCGCCTCGGTGGGTAGTGTTCCCCTCAAGAAAATGACACTTGGCGAGCATAATCCTGTTGCCCCTTCGAGGAAGTTACGCTTCCATCAGGCATTGTCAAAGCCAAGTGTTGCTTGTATCTCTTACTGAGAGGATCCTTCTTCTCTAGCCACAGAAATCTGGAAGGTCAGGAGTGAGTGATTTCAAATCTCTTTTATTTACCATGCACTTGATGGTCCTCCCATGACAAGGTTGGTCAGCAGCATTTTGTGGAGTTCTGGATGTTTCTGGGAGTGAAAACAAATAAGTAAAAGAACAGCCCCGACTTTGGGCTCAAAGAACCTTGAACATGGAAGAATTAACCTGTTTTCGGCAGAAAATCTTCTGAGGTGAAGTTAAACTATTGATGTAAATTTTGCAGTTTTAAGTAAGTACTATTGCAAGCGTGTTATCTTTAATAAGGACTTTAATTTGGTTTTTTTGCCCGTATATAGTGAACAGAAATAGAGTTCTTCAAATATTTTCTGTTAAAAATATGTGGTCCATAAACATTGAAATGGAGGGGGTTTTTTCCCTTGGGTAACCCAGAAAAGAATATATCTCTATTTTAAAATCCCTTCCAGTTCAAGAGTTATCCAAGCAAATGGTGTTGACCAAGGTGTTGTATGCACTGCTAATAATACCCCTACCCTTTTATAACACTAAGTAATCAGGAATAATGCCGAAAATAAGAAGACAGTCATTTATTTACCGTGTTTGGCATTGTTAGTACTAATAATGCATTTCAACGCAGTGGAATTGCTAGATAATGCTGTGTGACTTTTATGCAGGTTATTGTTATTTAAATGAACAGTCTACTGCACTGTAATGAAGAAATGCACTCTCTTCCCAACTCAGTTATCAACCGGGGCTCTGGGAAAATGAGAATTTGCATCTGCCTTCATTCACAGTGCAAACTGGAGGTCACTGTTTCCAATATGGACCTTTTCTTAGCTTTTCAACAGTGAATAATTAGAAGCTGCTGCTTCTGAAATTACCTGTATTCACCGTAGAGAAGGGAAGACTTTTATCTTCCACGATGAAATAACATTTTCTCATTCAAACTTTGTCATTCTTTTCTTAAATGGCATTTTACACCACCGAGTGAATCTTAGGTAGTAAAATAAATGTATTTCATGTGCCACCATAGCCCGGGTTATTCCATTTTACTTCCTTAAATTTCAGCTCCTCCTTGAAAAATGATCCAAATGCAAAGATGGTTTTAAAGGAGTGGAACATATAAAGCAATTGTCCTCATAAAGCACCATGGCACTGCCCAACTGGCATGGCTCAGGATTGAGGGTTGACCTGTGAACCAAGAGGTCGCAGTTTGATTCCCGGTCAGGGCACATGCCCGGGTTGCAGCTCAGTCCCCAGGGGGCGCGTGCAGGAGGCAGCCGATCAGTGACTGTCATCATTGATGTTTCTGTCTCTTTCTCCCTCCCCCTTCCTCTCTGAAATCAATAAAAACATATTTTTTTAAACAAAGCACTATGACACAAAAACACGTTTTTTGCACTTTCATTTAAATTGAATTGATTCTTATTATAATTTAATGATTATGTGCCTCTATTTTTTTAACAGCTTTATTGAGATAGAATTTACATAGTATACAATTTACCCATTTCAAGTGTACAATTTCATGGCTTTCGGGATATTCACTGAGTTGTGCAAATATCACCACAATCCATTTTAAAACATTTCATCACCCCCAAAAAAGAAATCTGGTACCCATTAGCAGTCACTCCCCATTTCCCACCAGCCCCTGACAACCACTAATCTCTTTTCTGTCTCTATGGATTTGCCTATGCTGGACATTTCATATAAATGAAATCATACAATATGTGGTCTTCTGTGTCTGGCTTCTCTCACTTAGCATAATGTTTTCAAGGTTCATCCAAGTTGTAGCATATATCAGGACTTCATGTCTTTTTATTGCCGACTAATATTCCATCCTATGGATATACAAATTGTATTGACTCATTTATAAACGAATGGACAGTTGGATTGTTTCTACTCTGGCTATTATAAATAATGCTGCTATGAACATTTACATACAAGTTTTCGTGTGGACATATGTTTTCATTTCTCCTGGCTGTGTACCAAGAGCAGAATCGCTGGGTCATATGGTAACTCTATGTTTCACTTTTGAAGAACTGCCAAAATGTTTTCTCCAGTGAATGGACTGTTTTATATTCCTACCAGCAATAAGTAGGTGTTCGTTCCAATTCTTCGCATCCTCGCCAACACTTGTTATTGTCTTATCTTTTTTATTATAGTTATTCCAGTGGGTGTGAGGAGCTATCTCCTTGTGGTTTTGACTTGCATTTCTCCAGTGGCTAAGATGTTGAGCATCTTTTTATGTGCTTATTGGCCATTGTATTTCTTCTGTGCATAAATGTCCGTTTCTGTTGAGTTTTTAAAATTTCTGTTACCTCGTCTCAGGAATGTGGCTAACAGAACTAAGTTGGAAACAAACATATCTTCGTAAAGGGAATAATTTTCAAACAAACTTACAATTGAAGATGTTTTTACACTGGTAGTATTTTTGGATTATGGAATAATTGAATCGCTCTCAGGAATCAATTTACTTCTGAAACTTTTTCCCATTTGATTAGCAACATGGATATTGGTGGTCCCAGAATCACACCTAGGAAGTGTCTTAAAAATCAGTTTGTACAATTAACTCATTTTACAGATTAGGACAGTGAGAACCTAAGAGGTGACATATGTAGGTTCCTCAGAGAGTTAATGATGGAATTGGAATTCTGTCCAGGTGGAATCCAGATAACTGGGAGAGAATATAATGCACTTTTCAAATGGGTTCTCACTGATTAACTTTTTAAAGTAATTTTCCAATGCTCTGAAATTAGAACCCATAACATTTATTGTTGTACTTAACAAATATTATCTTACTTAATCTTCATAGCAGCACGTGTAAGATGGATGTTATTATTCTGTCCTTTTGTTTGCGGGGAAACAGGTTGGCTGACTTCTTCAACGGCACCTACCTAGTAAATAGAAGATGCGAGCCCAGACCCTCTGATTCCAAGTCCATAATTTTGGTTGCTCTGGTCTGTCAGATGACTGAAAAATAGCACCAGCACATTGTTACCTGTGTCCTCTTGCTAGACTAAATCTGATCACGAAATCACTGTCGCAAGTATCCAATAGGTGGTATCATGACTCATTTACCATCATTAATGATATAGTTATTTAGCAAAACTAATATACCTAACTTTGGAAATAGAATATAAATTTCAATTGCCAGAAGAATTGTTTGAGTATAAAAATATGGTACCTAAAATTGCCTACTAATATAACAACATAGTTGTAGAACCCTTTTCCATTACAAAGCACTTGATTTATACTTTAATGTTTACAGTTATGCAGGGCTGGTTTTTCACTGTCTTTGTTTTTTATACTCATGATGACACTAGGGCCTGAAGGGCTTTGGTTGCTCCAATCCAAGTGTCTCGGGCAGAGCCAGATCTCACATCCCAGTCTCTTGGCTCCTGTGTAGGCCTGGGTTCCCTCCAGTGCACCATGCTCCGCCTTAATGATGTGCTGAAGGACACTCATTTGAAAGAAGAGGAGACTTTATGCCATTATTCCAGACAACAACAGAACTGTGAACAAGTAGAAGTTGTAGGGAGGCAATTTTGAGCCCGTATAAAGAAGGCTTGATCTGCCCAACAATGAAATGTGTTGTCTGGTGAAGGAGTGAGGTCTCTTGTCACTCATCTCTTCAAGCCAGGGCTGGATGACCATCTGGGAGGAAAATCTAGGAGGGATTTCTGCATTGGGGGGTGTGGGGGGGTGGGTGTGCACTCACACGTGCGTGCCTAGAGAAATTAGATGCCATTTAAGGTCCCTTTCAGCTATGATGGTGGGTCTTTTTTCTTGGTTAAGAGAGTGAGTGTTGGCTTAAAAGGGCCTCTGTCTCCTTATGGAAAACTAGACTTTGGCACTGATAAAGTCATCCTGCAGAGCTAAAGGTGCAGAGCTTTCTGTTTAAATGAGAGTAACCAGATTTATTAACTTAAATTACTGGTTTTCAGATGGTTGTAACAGCAACTCCCTTCCTTGTTTGCAGATCCTCTGCACGGCAAGGGCTCCATATTCCAGTAAGTTTGACTCTGGACCTTTAATGCACCATTGTCCTTGGTGACTCTCCAAGATGAGAAAGTGCACAGCAGCTCCAAACTTGTGTTTTACTTTTTGCAAATCACTCCAGAAGTACATTTGTCAACCTCAGCCAGTGGGTCTCAGCTCTGATTGCCCCTGAGAATCACCTGGGGAGCCTTGTAAACATACAGATGACCAGCCACAGCCCAGACCTAGGGAATCCAAACCTCTAGGGCTGGGTTCCCAGCACCAGTATTTTTTCATAGTTCCCCAGAAGATTCTTGTATGAAACCAGGGTTGAAAAGAACTTGTCTGGTCCAAGCATAAGCTCAGGCAGAACCTGGACGTTTGCTCTTGTCATTCAGGTCGCCGTTTGAAATTCGGATTACAGTGGCCTCCCTGTATCTGTGATTTCACCTTCTGTAGTTGCTATCACCCACGGTCAACTGTGGTCTGAAAAATTAAAGGGAAAATTCCAGAAACAAACTATTTATAAGTTGCAGATTGCACACCATCCTGAGTCGCGTGTTGAAATGTCGCGTTGTCACACTTCATCCCACCTGGGATGTGAATCATCCCTTCGTCCATCACATCCAGGCCGTGTTCACTACCCTCCTGTCAGTCACTGAGTAGACTTCTGGGTTATCAGATCAGTCATTAGAGAGAGACCACATTCAAATAACTTTCCTTACAGTATATTGTTGTAATTGTTCTATTTTATTACCTGATTTAGAAATTAAACTTAACCATAGGTATGTATGCACAGGGAAAAAACATAGTACATATAGGATTTGGTACTGTGCGTGGTTCCAGGCACCCACTGGGTCTTGGAGCATATCCCCTGTGGATAAGGGGCTCTGCTCTACCAATTCTGAGTCAATGCTCCTAAGAATGATGACAGACAGTAACTCCCAATGACTCACACTGCTGCTCTTGAGTCAGACAACCTGGCTTTGTCCACTTACTAGTTCTGTGACCTTGGCCAAGTTTTTAAAATCTCTCTGTGCCTGGGGTTCTGAATTTGTAAATGGAGATAGTAAGAGTACTTATATGATAAAGGCTAAGAAAAATTAAAGAAAATTAAAAAGAAAATTAAAACTCTGTGTATTCTGATATTACAATCATCATCCTCATCGCTGCTTTGTTCCGTTAGTAGTGGTAGCTGTGGCAGTGGCCCTACTAGGCACAGGAGCGAAGCACCTATTGAGAAGATGGTGCACTGTGTACAGGCTACAAACAGGACTGGCCTCACTTGAAAACTGAGGGCTCTTCTGCAGCGTGAAAGCGCGCTTCCTCAGATTCAGAACTCCCCAGTGAAGTGCAGTCTTTTTCACCAGGTTTTCTGCAAGAAGCTGAGGCTGAAGCCAGGTAACCTCCTGCAGTTCCCTCCAGTCCTTTATTCTGCATTAAGCACCAGCTGTAGTTGTGCCAGCGGGGGGCCTGGTGGAGGGCGATGCTTTGTTCCTGGTGGACAGTGGGAAAGGCGTGTGCACCATGTGGCCGCTGACCTTCTGCAGCTTCAGGACAGTCTCAGTTCCCGTGACCCTCCCTGCCAAATGGTAGGACCTGAGGTTCAGAAAACACGGTTGCAATTCAACAGGAAGTGGGGGCTGCAGAAACCAGCGTTCCAGGCTAATGGTGTGAGAGATCAATGCAATCTGAGCATATGGGGTAGCTGCAGAGAAAAATTCAAGTGCCCAGCCAGGCGTGGTTTTTATTTAGCATAGCAAGAGTCCCTGACTCCGGGGTCTAGGACGAGTGGACATTACGTGGATATTACAGGTTCTTTAACACAGTTCCCATCAAGACAGCCTCCAGCTGCAGTTGGGGAAATTGGTGGAACATGCCTGGGAGGAGCTCAAAGGACTGTAAGCTGAGTAACATCTTTGTCTCAAGAACTTGTATGAGAAACTGCCCCCCTCTTTCCTTCTACAAGCATTTTGTGGCTCACCATTGCAGACACTGCATATCTTTGTATCCCACACAGTCCCCACGTTAATAGCTGTTTGCTAGTTGTGGTCATTTAATTGAAAAAAGCTGGCATGAGATATTGCGGGTCCCAATAGGTCATTTTTGTATCAAGTAGGGCGTTATTACCTTTGACCGAACCCCTTCCAAGTTCAAATTAATCACAGTCCTTTAAATTCATTAATAACATGTAAGAGGATAGACAGAGGGCTGGAGAAAAGATGTGTGTGGCCTTTAAATGTGCCCGTCACCCACAGTTCTGAGGGTTACTTGACTTGTTCTTGGAAGGGGGTTGAAGGGGATGCTAGACTGAGGCCAGGACCCTCTCCCTTTCCTTCCCAGAGTAGATCCTGGAAGCCTTCCCTCTCCCACCAGTCGGAAAGCTGCCCAGCCTCTCCTGGGCATGTGGACTCGGCACGATCCCGCTCTCCCCACAGGTTCCCAGGCACCTAGTCACCCCGCACCGCGGAGGCCAGTGAGACTGCGCTCCCCGTGTGACCTGGGCTTGTCCGACCTCAGGCCCCAGGGCTGGGCCAAGTATGGGTATGAATGCAAAGGCCCGGTAGATAAGGACTGTGCTTTTCATCAGCTTGCCTGTCTTACTGGCTTTATTTGTGTGAGATTCTCTCTCTTTGAGAAAAAATTATTACAGAAATTTACACACAGACACAAAGAAAATAGCATAGTGAACCCACATGCCCCAGTGCCCAGCTTGAACAGTTACCAACATTTAGCCTTTCTTGTTTTCTTTCCCTTCCCTTTCTTTTCTCTTTGCTCTGTATTTTAATGCAAATCCCAGATATCTGATATCTGATTTTACCTGTAACTTTTTCAGTATGTAGCTCTGGTACATACAGCCTAACTTTTAGAAACCTAACTACAATACCTTTAGGCCACCTAACAAATGCAATAATGATCGCATATCCTGTCCAGGTTCAGTTTTCCCTAATTATCTCACAAATGCTTACCAACAGCTGGGCAGTTTAGTTTAGTTTAGTTTTTAAGTGTGTTTTTATTGATTTCAGAGAGAGGAAGGGAGAGGGAGAGAGAGATGGAAACATCAATGATGTTTCTAGCTCTGGTGATTGGGCTGAAGTCCGATATGACTTCACAAATAAAATAGCTGATAACCCAGGCATAGCTACCATGTTCTTTCGAACACATACATCACAGAGCTCAGCTTCATGACTGTTTTCAAGTACAAACTTATTTCCTGAAATGGAGGAGCGGGAATAGAATCACACCGTGTGTATGTAAAGTGGGGGACAGTTTAGGGTAACGGGGGCTTTGGTTACCCCCAGTGCTCTCCAACAGTATCTACCGGTAGACGTTCCCTGTACCAATGCCCTGACTCCTACATGGGAGTTTTATGGTTATTGAGAGTAACATGATTATGGTGACCATTTATTGAGCACTTCTATGTACCAGGCATGGGCTGAGCACTCTAGGTTAGTGGGTTTTTAAAAACCTTCACAATGCCTGACCAGCATGGCTCAGCGGTTGACCATTGACCTAGGATCCAGGAGATCACAGTTCGATTCCCAGTCAGGGCACATGCCCGGGTTTTGGGCTCGATCCCCAGTGGGAGGCATGCAGGAGGCAGCTGATCAATGACTCTCATCATTGATGTTTCTATCTCTCTCTCTCCCTCTCCCTTCCTCTCTCTGAAATCAATAAAGATATATTTTTAAACATAAATAAAAACGGAAACCTTCACAACAGACCTAAGGGATAAGTGTTTTTATTGCTCCATTTTATAAGTCGGGCAACGACTTACTCAGATCATGTCCCTCGTAAGTGGCCGGGCTGGTCTGGGCACCAGGCCTGTCTTACTCTTCAGCCTTAACGATCATTCGGCCTTTAGAAGTGTGTTCATTTGTTTGATTGGTGTTGTTTTTTTCTAAAAGTTTAAAGAGGCTCCTTTGCTTTTTGACTAGAAAGGCTCCAAACCAGTTTTGATCCAAGAACTCCCATAAGCCACCAGAGGGAATGGACCCTGGCCACGCCACTGTCACCGAGAGGCAGTAATTAATAAAAAAGGTGTCACTTAAGGAGGCCAGCGACACAAAGCATAGGTTCCTCTTGGATTAACTTTTCTAACACTCTTAAAATAACTGTTGATATCAGCAGAGACCAGAAAGAATGCAAACAGACTTGAACGGTTTTAGCCTCTGGGGAGAAGAACATGGAAATAAAACTGTCCTCATGGCCTTCAACAACGACTTACACTCCTTTTCTTGTGGTAATAATTGTGATAATCACCACTTACTGGTGCCCTTTTTTGTGCCAACCAGTGTGCTTATCTGGAATTCTCAACAATCCCAAAAGATGGAAATTGTCTCAGTTTTACAGTTGAAGAAACAAAGCCTCCTTGAGGTAGAGAAGTTTATGTCTCTGTATCTTAGGAAGACTTATGCTCCATGACCTTGAGCATATTAAAATATATATATATACACACAAAAAAACAGAAGTAACAGGAAAGACATCACAGACTAATGGACAATTCCAAGGGATCTATACAAAAATACCCTCTAACAGGCACAAGCAGTGTGAGAATAGCACTGTGGTGCATCGCCATTAATAGAAACATTAAAATACAGCAGGGTCCATACTCCTTTTGAAAACTGGCTGACCGTGGACACCTCTGGTGCAACCTATGAAATGCTCTCTCCAAAGACTTAGAAAAGGGGCCTGTTCCTTCTCAGGGCTGAAGTGTTACTGCCAATGATTGGGTCTGAGTGTCATTCCAGATAGTTCCTTCAATGCTCTTTGCGAGGAGCAAACCTGATACTCCCCCAGAAACTTCTAGGATCAAGGGCTGGATGGGAGCATCCTGACCTCAAATCCAGAAGGTCCAACATCAGGGCTTCTCTCCCCAGCAGCATTATTTAACTTCTCTGGACCTGGTTCTCACTGACTATAAAAAATAGCAATCTATTTTTTCACCAACATGGTATGAAAATAATGCTAGTAGTTCGTCCAGGCCACACTGAGCTCCTTAGAAAAACGCATGAGCTATCTGGGTTACTCTAAAGGTGGAAATGGGCTTGTTAAGGGAGAGAGGTTACAGCCACCAGCAAACCATCAGTTTCCTCCCTTCTGTGGCCCTCATTTCTCTGCATCCTTAAAGACTTTCCTGGAACTTGAGTTTCCCATTTCTGCTTGTGGAATGTGTCTCTACGTTTATTAATAATCCCCACCCTCGGCACACCTTTGTAAAGCAGAGAGAGGACCTGCCGATTGACAGTCACACTGCGGCTTGAGCCTGTCAGTGCAACGGAGCAACTGTAAGTGGCACCTTTAAGTTCATTTAGAGTGAGGATGGTCGGGCCAGCGGGCCAAGTGTCACTTCCCGCCGGTTCACCGGCACACGGAGCCCTGTGGCAGGTTCCCGTTGACACTGTCAGTTCTTTTCTTCTCGTTTATCAGAGTTGCACATTCAGGGTTTTTGACTTCTGTCCCCCTTTCCTTCCCTCTCTTTCCCCTTCTTTCTTCGCCCCCTCCCCTCTTACCTTCTCTGTTCTCTCCCCCTTCCCATGTTTAGTCCCAGCACCTTGCTCAGCCACCACGCCGGGGAGGCTAGTGAGTCCCCATGAAAAGACCGGTTCCACCGGCGAAAATGCAGCGCAGTCAGCGGGGGGAAGACTTCGGGGGGCGACCTGAAGTCATCAGGAACTCGGGGAGAGGGAGGGAAGGATGGAGCTGCTGGGGGACAGACCTGGCAATGAAAATGCTGCTCGAAAGAAGAATCTTTCTTATTTTTTCCCTGATAAGCCTGAATAATTTATACCCAATGCCAAGAAATTATATATAATTAGTCTGGGGGATGTATAATTTCCATTTGATTATATATATTAAAGCGATTAAGGAACTTCGGTTTTTCACTAGTAAATATCTGCCTTCTTTGTTTCATTCTGGGTCTGTAATGACTGTTTGTATCAAGTGTCGGACTCGTTCAGAACTGGAGGGAGCAGGAGCTGGAATGTTTGCCCAAGCCCCATTGACTGGTGTCTGTGAATCCGGGAGGTGACACGAAGTTAGCCACCTGCGAGGGGAGTAGCAGAGGGAGATGTACATCCGTCCTAAACCCTCATGTGATTTCGCATGACTTTCCATAAGAAAATTCAGTAAAACAGTGTAGATTGAAAGCCATGTTTAAAGGAAAGTTATCCAATAAAGTGTATGAGAGCACTAATATTTGTAATTTTGCATAAAATGAAATTCTTGACATTTCAGTTTTTAATTAATGACTTCGCTTCGCTTTTTGTAGCTCATATGTTTATTACCACGTATTTTATAGCAATTTTTCTCTTTTCAATTAAAGGATAGATTTCACCCTTTATCTTTGCAGGTAGCTGATCCAAGACATTTTTATGTAAATAGATTAATTAATTGGTAGCCTTCATTTGAAACTTAAAAAGAGAGTAATCCTTTCTGAGAGGCATTGACTGTTTTTTTAAAGCCGTAAACAATTCTTCACTTAAGCACCTTGTCACACAATTAGAAATTATTTGACAGCGGTAATCATAATAAAATGCATTACTCCTCACCAAATCACCTTTTTTTCAAGGTAATTAAAGGAACCTGTTCATTAGAAGACTGTGCAGAATCTTCGCTTGTAAAAAATCACAATTTTTAGAAACTTAATGGTACCTATTGACAAAATTTCTGAGCAAATAACATCACAAGTTCAATTTCCTACTATAGAGCGTTTGTGGGCAGGCAAGTAGCTACCAAAATGTACCAGACTTGAGGAGAGGCAGCCACACCCGGCCTCCTTGGGGAGCCCTTGCGCCCCTCTGCCGGCCCGTGATTTAGGCAAATGACAAGGCCCCGGCGGCCCGCGCTTCCTGCCGGGCCAGCAGCTCCCACTGCCTTGGGCCCCTGTGACCATGCGACTGTGAGCCCTCCTGAACAGTCCCCGGGGGCTGAGCCTCCCCTTATTCCTGCCCCACCCTGGGCAGTGCAGGCTTTCAGGCACTGAATGAACAAGGGGTTAATTACTCACCACATGTCAGATCAGATTCAGCCTGAGGATGAAGGGGACCCAGACAAGCCCAGTCATTTCCTTGCGATGCTCATGGCCAAGGTCATCCAGCTCCGGCTGCTGGGGAATATTTTCCGTTCCTCGTTTCACGACCCTTCTGGAAGACGGGGACTCCAGCTTTATGAGATCCGTTACTGGGCCTTGCACACGGTGTGCGGCCTTTGCAAACGTTAATTAATCTTCCCGATGATGCTCTGAGCATCGGGGAGCCCTTTCTTCTCAAGGGGTTACTGGTGACCACTGTGAATGCCAGAAAGTTTTCCTTACCGTTTCCTGACCGACGTGCTCCTCTCCCTGTGTGCTTTGCTTCTGCCCCCTCCCCTCATATGTCTCCCACATGACAGATTGACTACTCACATTACCGGGTCAGCCAGAGTTTGACATAGTAAAGGCGGACGGTCCCCAAGTAGAGGCTGTCCCTACAAGGAATATGTTGTCAAGGAACTTATATGCATAACCCATGGACACAGACAATAGTGTGGCGAAGGCATTGGGGGCGCGGGCAGGGTGGAGGGTGTCAATGAGGGAAAAGGGGGACATCCGTAATACTTTCAACAACAAAGATAAATTTTTTTAAAAGGATTAAGGTTGTTTCAAATTAAATATTCCTAAGACTGTCCGCCCAGGCCTTCAAAGGAAAATGTCCGTGGTAACAGGTAGGGAGGAGTGTGGCCAGGGAACCAAAGAGACAATTCCACGTGGCGAAGGGGCACCATCACGCCTTCCCTCCTTGTGTTAGTGTAACTGGGGTTGAAGAGATTCTTGGTATGTGCAGCTCAGGAATACAAGGCTCCACGGATTGCCCTGGTGTTGGGGGCGGGTGTTTTCATTTTTGTTTTTGTTTTGTTTGTTAGTGCCATCACAATGTTATACAACAGTCACCTCTATCTAATTCCAAACATTTTTCTCATAGATAAAGGAACCCCTGTAAGTAGTCACTCCCCCATGCGCCCAGCCTCTGTCTCTGTGGAGTTACCTATTTGGGGTATTTCACATAAATAGATTCATACAGTGTGTGACCCTTTAGGACTGGCTTCTCTCACTTAGCCTCATGTGTCTGAGGTTTTCCATAGTGTTTCCCTCGGGCAGGTTCGGGGGGGGCGGTGTTTATCATTCTCCCCCCTCACTGCTCCTCTCCTGCGTTCTCCGTCCTGGAGAGTGTCATTGCCATCTGTGGAAGCCTGAGAGTCGTCTTTTCTCACCTCCCTTGTCTTCCTGTTCTTTAGGTTCTGTTGATTCCACATCTGAAATTCCTCAGATCAGTTCTCACGTGTATTCTCCCCGCTCCTGACCCTTTTCAGACACCATTTACCCGTCGGCCCGTCATTGTCAGACACAGACCACCCTGCTCAGGGCTCTCCGCGGCCCCTCCCTACCTGCAGAACAGGGTGTGAGTGCTTTACCGAGCCCCCCAAGGCTGTCCACGCGTGTCTCCCCGCCGCCCTCATTCCCACCTCGCCGGATCCCCCGTGTCCTCCCAGCCGCACTGGACTGCTCTTGGGCCTGCGGCCGAGGTGCGCACTCACTCCTGCAGGCCTTACGTGTCCCGTTCCCTCTCCCCAGAGTGCCTTCCTCTCTCCCAACTGCAGGAATCCATTTCTCCTTTGCCATCTATCGCGTTTTACCATCTCTCCTTCCCTGCCCCGCTAGTCAGGATAAATTCCTCCTTTCTTTCTAGTCCCATGGCCTCTTACGTATCATAATACTTACTCATCCCAGCCGGTCTCTGCTCCATCCCTTCCCCGCTAAACCCTGATCCTCCTGGGCACAGAGACCTCGCCTTCCTCATTTGGTAGCATCCCTAGCACCAACCCTGTGTAGGTCCTCAGTAAATATTTTGCTGAATTATTTGAATTTTCTTCTCCAAAGAAAAAAGGGTGGGCCTGTAAGGAGCCATAAGTCGAGGAGAGAACCCTTCTGATGCAAAGTTAACGAGGTCTAACATTTAAAATTATAATTATTTTAATCTTCTATTGAATTTGAAGTTACCCTCATTGGTTTACCAGTTTCAATTAGCAGAAAGTGCAACTTTGCTTTTTCTTTCCCCTCCTCCGATTATGTTTCTCATTACAAATCTCAAGAGTTTTATACGCAGTTGCCAAAAAATCTCCTTTTTGACAAATTGCACAGGAGGCATTTGGGGATCGTGTGATAGAGTTGATTGAATCTCGGCCAAGTCCTGTACCCTGATATCACGCAAAACAAAAATACAGATGTAGAGCTACTCAAAGCCGTATCTATTTATTTTATCCAAACCTTCCAAATTCACTGTCTTTAAAAATAATCAATCGGATTCTTTCTAAACTAAAGGCCGAGTAAACAATGCAAATAAAACTATTTTGTTTGCTGAGAAGTAATTGAAAATCTGCAACTAATTACAAATTGGCAAGCGCGGCGCCTGCGAATAGCTGAAGCACTGTGCCGATGCTCTGTTTACGGCGGGGTTCAGAACCGGTTTCCCTGCACCAGCCTTCCACAAGTTATTAATCAATACTCTGCCAAGTTCTATACCTCACCTTCAAAAAATGGTAATAAACATTTGATTTTCAATATGGGCTTCATAAACAAAGCTGTTAAAAACGAGAGGAGGTGGTGTAATTGGTTAGAACACACGAAGCCTGTTCTTGAGTTACGTGAATGGGCTCATGGTCTGAATACCCTGTTCTTCCCCGACGACTCAGGAATCCTGCAGCTTAGTTGAAATTAACATTTTGTCAGTCTGGCCATTGAGTCCCCTGTGGCACTCCACTGATATATTAAATGACATTTTTAACTGACATTCTAGAGAAAAGCAACATATGCATGAACCACAGAGAGACAGGGATCAAGGGATTTGATTTGCCGTTGCTACAAGCGGGTGACGTTGAATTTACAAATGACTCTGATCCGAGTGGTGAAATTTCAAGTGAGTGTGTGTGTGTGCGTGTGCGTGTGTGTGTGCACGTGTGTGCGCATGTGTAGTCTGGCCCTTCCATACCTTTCCAACTCCATCT
Source organism: Miniopterus natalensis (assembly GCF_054644295.1). Classification (NCBI taxonomy): domain Eukaryota; kingdom Metazoa; phylum Chordata; class Mammalia; order Chiroptera; family Miniopteridae; genus Miniopterus; species Miniopterus natalensis. The sequence continues at coordinate 49,697,267 of NC_142094.1, forward strand.
CCTCTTGTCCTTCCTCTCCTAGCTGCCCTACATTCACTCTTGCTCTGCTGTTCTATTTTCCTGCAATGTTTTCCTCTCCATGGTCCCTTGGCTGGCTCCTTCTTTGCCTTCAGGTTCTGGTTTAATGCCGCTCCTCAAAAGGCCTTCCCTGTCCACCTTACCTAATTTATTCCTTACTCTCTTCCTTCACTTACTTACTTGATTATCATGAGATGCCCCCACTGGATTGTTCATTACTCCAACCTGATCCCTAAAATAGTACGTCTCACATGACAAGTTCTCAAGAAGTACTGGATGGATGGATGGATGGATGGATGGATGGATGGATGGATGGTAAGTGAATGAATAGATGGATGGATGGGTAGATGGATGGGTGGGTGGATGGGTGGTAGGTGAGTGGATAAATGGATGGGTGGGTCAGTAGAAAGATGGATGGCTGGATTAGAGGGGTGAGTGGAGGAATAAAAAAAGTTATGTTGGTTGGGACAAACAGCAGAGTTGGGATAGAAGTTGAGTGTCAAGAAGGGCTTGACTCTACAAGCAGCTCCCTCAGTAAGAAACCAGAGCCTGTCCTAAATTTCAAAATCGGATTCATCTCTCCAAACTGGGGTGCATTCAGAGGTGAGAGACCGTGAGAAGTCCTACATGGTGAACCTCAACTTTCCCAAGGCTTGTTCTGTAGAAAAATGATTAGACCTGTCTCTTTGACCCAGGAACCAGTGGGTGGAAAATCCTGGAACAAATATTGTGGCTTAATATGAGAGAACTTTCTCACTGAGAGGGCTGCCCTGAATGGAAAACAGTAGCCAGATGAAGTTGGTGGAAATATGTATACACACCGCACTCAAATACTTGGCGAGGATGCTTATCCCGGGGATACTGGTATCACACGTGCTTGTGGTTCTAGATGACTTGTCTGGCCCCTTCCAACCCCGAAGCTCTGTGATTCCATAGTGATCAAAGGAGAAGCCTGCTCAACAGTTGACAATTATTTTCAAAAGGAAAAATTCCAATGAGATGTGGATTATTCATTTTGTCCCATAAGGAGATAACTTTTAAAATGATAAAAATGAACAGAAAGAAAATGTTCTAGCAAAATAATAAGGCTGAATTCAGAAAGTCTCTTTCCCATCTTCTGTCCCCCAGGATGCCTTCGACAGGACGTGCAGTATTTTAGGCACATTGTGAGCAAGGAGCCTGCATTCCCCGGGGGTGGCGGGGACGGCCTGCAAGGCCTCAGTCCAGCTCTGTGATCTTAACGCAGAGCCTCTATGTGTGAAACGCAGTGGTACCTCCAAAATAGAACAAGAGCTCTCCACCCATGTGAAGATGACAGTCAAGGTCACTGAGACCTACAGCGATCTGGCAAATTAAAGCTGTCTGTGGCTGCCTGGCCTTTCAGGACATACTTTTGAAGATCAAAAAAAACAATTTTTTTATAAATTGGTGATGTTCTGTTGCTGCGTCATTATTCTTGCAGTTCCTTTTGCTTTTCCTATTTGTCATTGGTTTGGTACCTGAGCCATGGAACTGCTGCCTTCCCGTGGATGTGAGCGAGAGCTGAGACCTAGACGTGGGTGTGCCAGCCCTCCTGCAAGCCCACCAAAGCCCAGAGGTCGGGCTTGATGTTCTGTCTGTTTAATGAAGTTGAGACTGTTCACTGCCCCACAATCCAGCTCTTTCCCTTGCCCGTGACTGGGGTGCATGGAATACTGAGAATGGAGCAAGGGAAGGGCATTTAGATTCCTCACCTGGTTTCTGGCCCGTCAGATTCATCGTCTTACAGGGGAGGGCTCAGTTGGGCTGCATGCGAAGCACAGTGGTCACTGGCAGAGCATCCCTGGTGTTCTTCCTGCCTGGCCTCCCCTCATCGAGGCACAGCTCACTCACCTTGCAAGGCCCAGCTTTAGCGTTGCCTTCTGCCTGGGGCTCTCCCATGCCCCTCGGGCAGAATAACCATTCTCTCCCCTGTGCCTCCTCCCTCCCCTCTTTCTCACACTGATCAGTTCATGTCATAGATTATTCTGTGCAGACTTGGCTCTCCTCTGAGGCTGTGAGATCCTTGAGGGCAAGGAATGTGTTTCCTATTTTGTAATATCTCCAGGATTCAGCACAGTTTCTTGCACACAGTAGGTCCTCAAGGAATGCCTGATGCATTGGGAAGAAAATGACTAGACACCTGAAATATCAAAAGGAGTAATATTTTGTGGGTAGAGAGTAATCAAAACACATGAAGTTCATTGTGAAAGGAATCTTTTCTCCCCAAAACAACCTGATTAAACAGTGACAGTTTCTTTCTCTCATGAGCCACCTGGATCTTAATGGTTATTTTATTCCAAGGTTGTTGAGTTCCCAAGATGACAGAACCATGTTTACTTTGGACTTGGGGCTGTCCTCTATTAAGAAGCTTTCAGCAGAGCCCTAAAGTCAAGTTAGGGCATTGTGGGCAAAAAGCCAGCGGGGAAAGCCCTCCTGGATAAGAAATGTTTTATCATCTGGTCCCGGTGTCTTGTGGAATTAGCAGTAACCTAGCTGAACAATCCCACGGGGAGGCCTCCACGTGTTCACGGCCCAAACTTGCCCTGAATGGGCTCCGGATTGCCAGTGGTGCATGCAGCCCCTCAGGGTCCGGGGCCACCCTGCTGTCACTCAGGCAGGGCAGGTGGAATGTGGCCCAGCTGCACCTCTGGCTGCATTTCCCAACACCTCCCTATCCCACGATGATCGGTCTTTGGCATGCTGTTTCTGCCACCTTGTTGTCTCAATGGCTTGTCCGGGATCTCAATGGCTGTGCGTGTGGAGAGCCTGTCCCCAGTCCTCTTTTTTTCCCCTCAGGACAAGCTCAACTTCACTTCCTCCGGTCTTATCAAACCCTTTGTTTCCAAAATTGTTACTCAGCCCTTGGGGAGCTGAGCTGGACTCCTCCTTCCCTACATCCTTCCAGCTGAAGAGTAGTGAGAAAAACAATGCCCATCCTCACCAGGCCACCATGACTTAGACGGGTACGCCTGCAGAATTTTGTCAGCTGCATTTTGTACTGCTGGTGGCTGTTTTGTTTGGCCATCTCTGCTTCGAGCCCAGCTTAGAGAAACATATGGGCCCAGATTCTTCAGCGCTACAGATACGGGACTTTCTCATGTTAAGAGACTTAGCAGATGAAATATGGTTTTCTGAACCTCTTTTCACTTGCCGTCAAAATAACAAGTGATGTCTTGTCTTTCAACAGAGAAGCTCTTTTAGCCCAGCTAGTCAACGAAGAATGTGCCGTTGTCTTTGCTGTCGATTTTTTATTTTATTTGTAAATTGTGCGTGCTGCATGCCACGGAATACTGAAAAGCCATACACCCTGGCTTGTTAGCTGACACAGAGTACGTGTGATTACAAATTGTTTAAATAACAGAGGACTATTGAACTGCCATCCAGATGTGTGTGGAGTTAACTGTGGGAATGTCCACAAAGGAGGATTATCTTTCTTGTGGCTGGGTCCAAGCCCCCCAGAAAGTGGAAACATAAGCGTGGAAGCTACTCAAATAGAACAGTAGCTACAAATGGCTCCTCAGAAACAAAATTAATCATTTTTTTACATTGACATGTTGCAATTAAGATTGAGTTTGTTCTCCTAAAGTAAATCAGGCAAAAAAAAATACCAAACAACAACAAAAGAAATTGTGGCTTTGAATGGCCTTCAGAAATGGTTTAGTCATTTTATGTTTTTCAGTGTCTAGAAATTCAGAACATTTTTCTTTCAAAATAAGTCCTTGGCCATCCCAAGTCTCTGAGCCTTCTTCTTGTATACTTTGTGTTTCCTAAACTTCCTTCCATCCTGTCTGCTGTACAAGATACCACAACCGTATAGAATGGTTGGCATTCGTGGTCCTGGCCATGGGAAAACAATACAGACATTTTCTGTGAACATTATTTTTAAAAGATGTTTGAACCACAGTCAGATGCCACTTCATACACACTAGGGTGGCTAAAATAAAAAAGGCAGACAGTAACAAATGTTGGGAAGGTTATACAGACATCAGAACCCTCATACATTGCTTATGAGGATGTAACATGGCATGGCCACTTTGGAAAACAGTTTGGCAATTCCTTAAAATGTTAAAGGTGGAGCTGCCATATGACCCAGGATTTCCGTGCCTAGGTATATATATACTCAGGAGAAATGAAAATACATGTTCACACAAAAACTTATCCATGAATATTGACAGCAACATTCTTCTTAATAGTCAAAAAGAAGAAACAACCCAAAAGTTCATCAACTGATGAATGGATAAATAAAATGCAATATATGATTCAGCCATAAAAAGGAATGAAGTACTAATGCAGCCCAGATGAACCTTGAAAACACGCTAAGTGAAAGAAGCCAGACACAAAAGACCACATGTTGTATGAATCCATTTGCATGGAATGTCCAGAATAGGCAGAAAGTAGCCTAGTGGCTGCCTAAGAGTCGAGAGAAAATTGAGATACTTCTAATGGGTAAGGGGTTTCTTTTTGGATGAAAATTTTCTAAAATTGATTGTGACGATGGTTGTATAACTTGGTGAATATATGAAAAAAAAATGCATTTTATACCTTAAATGCATAACTTGCATGGTATATGAATTATATCTCAATAAAGCTGTTCGGAAAATAAAGTCATTTTCGGGTAAAAATTTTTAAAGGTATTTGAATGTGATTTTTTTTTTTTTTCCCTCCAAAAAATCATGCCTCAAATTACAATATCTTCAAAAATCACATCTGAACTTTTTCGACAGCATGAAAAAGGAGGGGAAATGGTGTTAAATTTAATGGCTTATACCCTTTTTTTTCCCGGAGCGAGAGATCTGTTACTTGTTCCACAGTGTCAACACTTTCTATCTCTAGTTAGAATCTACAGCAGTAAGTTGGCACCCGGCCATCCAATACCTAGATTTACCTTTGCGCAGTAAGGCTCCCTTTAGCCGTGCACATTGAAATTTATCATTTTGAGCCTATTTCCAATTCTGTAGCAAGCAAGTAAAAAGAAGATTTTTTAAAAATCATGAAACATCAACCAAGCCAGAAGAAACAAAGAAACGAATAGGAAATGGGCTCTAGATTCTGTTCGCACTCCACTTTCTATAGTTTAATCTAAAGAAAAATGTGGAATTTCCTGCAGAGTGATTAATAGGCCAGTGCGGTGACATACAGGAACTTTGAGCTTGACCTTGCAGGTAAAGGCTAACTGGTATGTTAAGTTGATTACACAATTTCCTCTAAATAAGTTGACAAGTGGTTTGCACAGTTGCCTTGACTTTTGCCCTTATAAATGCACACTTATGAATGACCTGCTTTTTCAGCTAAAGCAGTCCTTATTTTAGATGTGACATGTGTTAAGTAAACAGCCTGATAGGGAGCCCGAGCCTCCTAGCCTTCAGAGCCAGGCCAGATTATCAGAGTTGCTAAGGGGCCGGCGTTTGGGGAGCCTGAAACTCGGCTTCGAGACGTTGCTGCATTTGTAGGCCATGAAAAACCCAGAACTGTTTTCCTCCTTCCAATACAGTGACGTAGACCGGCGGATTTGAGATGATAATTCCACAAATGGCTTAAAATATTGCAGGAGTGGAGGCTGCTGAATGGTTTTCGGTAAATAACAAGTAGACTTAATTTGAGTGTTTTATGCTGATCTCCTTTCAGGGTGTCAAGTCTGTGAGAATATACAGTCTCTGATATTTCTTCAAAAATATCATGGAGAAAAGTTTCTAGTCAGCATTTCTGTCCTGTGATCATGGCACAGGTAGAAAATGTAGTCCTTTTATACTCTAGGGAATGTAGTCTGTTGAGGTATTTTTGTTCACAGATATACTACTTTTACTTAAGGGGAAAGTTACAAATAGCCATTTAGGAAGGAACAGGAAATGTTGTTTCAGATGATAAAATGCGGCTTAGGGAAATAACTGTTTATTTGTCGATTTGTAAGTCAGGCACCTTTACTGAACCTAATACATCCTAATTTGGGGAGCGGGAAGAGCTTTGCTAACATGGTTGATTTATCTGGGATCTACTCGCGGGTGCGTGCGCGGGTGCGTGTGTGTTCCTGAATAAGTTGAACATTTGGAAGATGGATTGCTTTTTATTTGTCTATACAAAGATAATAGCATTTATGCTCTCCACATCTAGAATATGACAAGGCTTGAGCTCATCTGGGAAACAGACCATCATTAGGGCTCGGAGGCTAAATTCACCAGCCCACACTCAAATCCGCGATCGTTCCTTCGAAACAACACGCAGACCCCGTTATAAATCATCTTTATTCATGTTAACTCTTACATAAGATGAGCTTCGTCCGCCCGAAATGTTTACTACTTGCCAGAGATGACTCATCAGGGATCTTTTCATTTATTTCATTATTTCACTCAGCTGTCTAGAGGTATTTGCAACAAAAGGACGGCCATCCATTTTCGGGGGGGCTGTGTGCTCGGGCAAGGACGGGAGCCAACCCGCCCGGCCCTGTGGCTTTTCCGTGCACATTGTCGTTGCGAGTTGTCCAGGCTCAGTGATCATTAACTATTAGCAGCATCCTGACTCAGGTTGCTGAGCCATCTCACCCCTCCTCAGCTGCCCAGCGCCCTGCTCCACGTACCCCTGAGGCAGGGGGAGATTTCGCACACTCAGCCCTCTCTGCCTGTGCAAAGTGAGGCTCAAGGTCACCTGGGTAGCGAGTGACAGCTAAGACGTGAGCCCAGCCCGAGAGGCCCAGCTCTTCCCTCTTCAGTTATGTTAACTCGCACTGCGTCCTGTAAAACTTTTCCCTTCCCTCTCCTCGCCTGGCACTCAGCATCTAGCCACTGGTCAGTGTTTGCTACACACAAAAACAGGCACCCAAATCTCAAAACAGATTCGCTATATTCCTGAGCACCCTTGGGCCAGCTTCCTTGAAGACTGGAATTCAGGGTCTGTTTGAAACAAATGTTATCGTGATAGAGAACATCAGATAACCGCGCATTCCCCGCAGCTCACTGCCTCGACTCCACCCATGTTCGAAAACTCACGCTCCTCCTTCTCCAGCTGGGAACATTTCCCAGTCTGCCCCCAGGGTTGATAAATATAGTGCAGTCCTCTTGCATGTATCCCGGTGTCCCTAAGAGCCGTAGCTGGGAAAAGGTGGGACAGTCCTAATTGGGAGGGGACAGCCAGCAGGCCCTGCTCTCCATGGCCCAGCACCTGGGAAGAAAGAGCTCCTCTGATAAACCCTGCAGTGTCTGCCACCCGCGCTGTGCACACGGGCGGAACTCTCTCTCACAAAACAAGTGTGTTTGCCAAATCGGGGCTGAAGTATCTTGCAAGGCCACTTGTTCCAGAAGAAAGACAGGATAAGGGAAGTGGGAGAAGCAGCGATAGGAAAGGAGTTTTTCACCCGAACAAGTGTGAACTGATAAGCCTGACCTGTAAGGCAAATGTTGAGGGTCCTAAGTACACCTCTCAGGCCAAAATTAGCTGAGCAAATTTGATCTGGCTTTCCATTTAAAATGGGAAACAATTCCCGGGGAGAAAGCAAGCGCAGCGTGTGTTGCTATCGCGAATGACAGATGTGACTACTTCTGTGCTAGACTTTCCTACTAAATAAGTCAATGGAATAATCTTTCTAATGTGCCTGAGACATAAGGTGACGGGATAAAAATATAGTGATAATAATATCATAGTCCTTCCCATGCTCCAGCCCCTGAGCTGAGTGTGTTTACATTGCTTCTTTCACTCAGTCCTCACGAGAACTGTATGAAGTTGTTTGAATTTACAGACGAAGAAATTGAGGCTCAGAGAGATCCAGCCATTCACCCAGCCCAGACACACGGCCAGCAAGTGGTGGAGGCCAGACGCGAACCAAGGCAGCCAGACTCAGGAGCACACACACTTAAAGTCACCCTGCCTCTCTGAACAGCTCCCATAAAGGGTGGTGGCACTTGGAGAAACTCTCTGAGTGTAATTCTATAAAATGTGTAAAGCAAACAAGGCTATTTCTGTCATCTGCCACAAGTACCCTTATTAGCTAATTTTTTTTCCTTTGGGTGCCTAGAATAAAACATAAGAAAATTGGTAAGGGGAAAAGTAAATATTCACTGGATCCCCGAAAGCCTTGGCACATGCCTGATTCCTCTCCATCCTTGCTTGGCAGCTTGGGCTGTGCAAAGGGAAGTCTCAACAAGGATTGAAGAGCGTGCTTCCTCTGGCAAACTCAGGCTATTGTGAAGTATTGAGGTCAAGGTGCTGCCTCCTTGGGGGCTGAAATGGTTCCCTGTGTGTCGCCCATTTGTACATATTAAAAATGCCACCAGGAGAGGCAGCCATGTTCACATAGCCCAGGTACAGGCCACAGTGGCAGTGTAATGCCCATACCAAGGGCATCAAACCAGGGCTCATAGTCACCTTGGAGAGGAAGTGATGGGCAAGGCCAAGGCCAGAATGTCGAGAGGAAACCCAGAAGAACCTGTGTTCAAACTCCTCGTCTTATAGAAGGAGAAACTGAGGCCCAGGGACTGACTGCAGATCACTCAGCAAGTGGTAGTGAAGCCAACGTTAGGATTCCTGCTGAGACTCTTTCTCCTGCAGGCTGCTGATATGCCCGCCTCAGGGCAGCATCGCCCATGCAGACGGGCACCTTCCATAATGAATCCCAAAGACTTCACATCCGGTTAGTCACGCAGGGATCTGACCTGGGGGGTGCATCTGAGGGTTGCAGCGAGAAGACCGACTGCCAGGAGAGGCTGGGCCCTTCTCCTCAGGTGGTTAGATTCTCCGAGTATAGCAATCAAAGAGCTATTTCAATGAACTCTAATTTAGTCCTACAGTTGGTGACTCATCTACAGCAAAATGTGTTATCCTGCTAGCCGAGCCAAGCAAGTCTTCTCTAGACTTTCAGTCCTCAGCAGAGATGCAGGGAGATTGCCCAACAAGTCCTTTATTGCTTGCTCTGAGAGCAAGTGTCCTGGATGAGCGTATACACGCGCGTACTAGTATTTCACACAGGTGACACTCGTCACTCTTTCTGTCTTGGAGGTACCTTGTTGAACTAAATATACTTGGAAAGGGTTGGGAGAACCCAAACTATTGTTCATGTAAATCCATCTTGCCAATAGAATCTTTTTTTAGGAAATGCATCTATCTTATATGCTTTAAATACATTCTTTTCAAAACCACAGAACAACAGATTTCTCTACTTCAATTTATGAAGCGTCCACTGTGTAACCCAAATAGCAAAACCAGCCTCCACTGTCAAAACAACCGAAGTGGACTTGTTATCTGATAGAGCAAACCTGGCTTCATTTTCTCAACCTAAATAACTGTGTTAGTACATGTCCCTGAGACAACTGCGTCACTCCTGAATTCTAGTTGCAGGCTAAGTGGAAAGCTCATAGGGAGGGCTCAGGCAGATGTACTGAGCGCAGAGCTCAGAGCCTGTCTGTGAATTTGTCACGTGGGGGACATAAGGTGCTGCCACCATCAGTCAGTACATCTTACTGAGATTCTCTTCGCTTTGTCCTCACAAGATTCTCAGGAGAGCTGCGTTCTTTGAAAATAAATTAGGAGATGGAAGAGGTGAAGTCCTTGCATTCTCAGTGGACAAAAAAGATGAAACCTTGCACTGTTCCACTCCGCAGTGTATCTGAACTCAGACCATCCCAGCACAGGGTGAGCACCGCGCTCCGCCTTCGACAGGACTGTGTGTAAAACAGGGAGAGAAAGGCTGTGTGGTCCTTGATGGAAGGGGTAGCTACTTACAGCAACAGATAGGTCATATCGTCTCCGAACTTGGCACTGTGGAGTTCTTTACACCCAGGGCATAGCTCTTAGAGAGTGGGAGGAGACAGTGTGCAGAAGTGGTGGCCTGAATCTCAGGGGATCGGCTGTAGCAGATAACTCACATCAAGCGAGGGCGCTGGACATAGATGCTCATAAACTCAGCTATACCCTGATCTGAAGACTTGAAGAAAAATCCCTACAGGTACTGACAAGGGACATGTATCAGAATGTTCATCGCAACATTGGAGCAGCAGGAATTTAAGAGCTATATAAATGTCCATGGATATGGGGAGGGTCAGTGTAGAATGCTATACACCAGTTAAATGACACACACACACATCTTGGAACTGCTGTGTTGATTCAAAAGATAATTTTCAAAGTGCCACATATGAAGTATTATGTTAAAAACAGTACATACGTGTATAGGTACGTAAGTATAAAAGCATAAATACTGGGGAAGGACTGTCAATGTATTTGTAGCCTGTTATCTTTCAAAGGAGCAGCTTCGCCTTCCATGCTATTAAATTGATTATTGTATCTCAAGAGGAAACAAAGAGACAGATTTTGGAACCTGTGTCCTGTGCAGCATTCCAGTGGGAGAAAGGGCTTTGGAGCTTCGACTCGGGCTTTTGTCGGAAAATAAACGAAACGAGCTGACCTTTCCACCTAGGTCACTCCAGCAGCCCAGCTACAGGTCTGAGAGAATTTCCATCTTGGACGGGGCGGACTCCGCTTAGGCTGCTTATCCCAAAGTCGCCCCTGATTTTCGTTTTTAATGAAATTTGACAAATAAAGCCCATGCACGAAGGCTCCTGTGGAATGGCCTTAATTTGTGCTTAGGAATGCATAATTTTATCAGGGTCTCTGTAATTAGATTGCGCAATAGAGTAAAGAGCAAACACGGCTCATTGCATGGCAACCGCGGCCTTTATACCTCGCTATCTCTGAGATAGGAAGGTTTCCATAGACACACGTGGCACGTGGGATTTTCTTAAATAGCTCTCCAGGAAGAAAATGGAAGTTTCCCGACTGGTTTTCCCCTGTTTAAGGATGAGTGTTAAAAGCGTGTGCTGTGTTCTCTTTTCCTACTGCCCCCCAGATTTGCGTTGTCCCCCCCACACCCCCTCCTCGATCTGGCTGAAGGGTCCACGTGGATATTGAAGGTTTCATGGTTCTGCAGAGTAATGTCCGTGCTTAAACTGGCGTTTGGTGTAAAGCGCTTATCTTTTGAAGGGAGAGGAAAGAATTAAGATCGTGGTCACTCTCTGTAAGGATTGAAGCAAGATTTGCTGGGAATGCGGCCTGTGTTTTGGCAGAGAGAGCGCTGACGTGCCAGGGTGTGCACGAGAAAGCAGGCTTCCAGAAGGCAGGACGTGGCCTCCCTCATCTCTGTGACCGGCATCTCGCACTGCAGGCACACAGTAGGTGCTCAATAATTAATTCTCTGCTAGTCATATGGAGAGAAGACAACAGTGTTCAATAGTTACTAAGAAAAGACCCCGCAAGGTGCACCTTTGCTTCTAGACCTGAGGTCAGATGCCTGTGGGAGCAAGTAGGTGACATAAATATGTGGGGTGAGGCATCACACAACAGGAAGTGGGGGGCCTGGGGTGACTACAGTGTGCATGGCCTATCTTAAAGCATTCAACCCCAGCTTTGTTCAAACACTGACTAAGCCAAACAGAACACATTAATTTGCATTTCTGCCTAGGCCATTAGGAAAGCTAATTCCAGTACTGTGTTGTTTCGGTGAGAGTTGGCCAAATACCAAACAGGTTAAGGACCATGCCTACCAAGAGCCGGTTGTAAGCAGGTAACTATGCAGGCAGGGGTGCTGCTCTGTACAAGTGGTAAAACTTTGGGCCAGGCCAGCTTTGTGCATAGGTATCCAGTTGAAATCCATTTGTAGTGTTCACCAAGAGCAGCCTAGAAGAGGGAAAGAATACCTTAGGAGGAAGGTTTAGTGGAAGGCAAGAGCAGCCCATGGGGTTGTGGTCTGCTAGCACACACGTGACCTTCAAATCACCCTTTCAAACACCAACTGGTCAACCACTGCCTTCTGCCCAACCTGCTACCCCTCTGGGGTGGTCTCCTAGAATCTGTTTAATGGCACCACCCACAGAAACCCTGATTGGTTGTACATAAACATTTTTAATACAAATCCTCTAGGCCATAAGATTTTTGCTTCAAGAACTATTGGCCCAAGTACCTCCTGTTGGAACACATGGCCTCAGGTATTTGTAGGTGTTCTGCCCAAGATACACCTGGGCTGAATTCTGGGAACTATTTCTTTTATCTCATTCATTTCATTAATTACATTTAATAGTATGATTGGAATTGTTAGGGCAAAGCCTTTTGCAATTTAATTAGCATTGAGCAATTTTATATGTGGCAGTGGAGTGTGTGCCTTGAGAGATTTATTAAAGACATTTAAAGAGGCGAAGAGAGATATTGATATGGAGTGAGGGGGGTAGAGGAACGCATGTTCGTTCTCTTCTAAACAAACCAAGAGGCAGTTAGGGGTATTGTCTTTTCTTCATACGATCTGGAGAGAAAGGGAGGAGAAATTGTAAAACAAACTATTCAGACCTGTTAGGCGTCATGGGGGAGCATTAAGGCATCATTTAAAATAGTGTTCACTTTTTCTAAAATGTACAGTCCCATTGGAGGCAATTATAGTCACCTTCGTAAATGGGATCGATAGAAGAACTAAAATTGTCCACCTCTGCATTAAAATGAAGAACCGGAATAAGAGTCTGGGACTCCCGAGTGCCAACCTAGAGCCTGTGGTCGTAGAGTGGTACCGCTGGGCAGGGTGCACTAAGCCACGTGCCTGCAAGTAAGGAGTTGGCCTCTACGCTCACTGGTTATACAATCACTTCGACGCATTTAAACCCTTACAGGTGGCAGCTCGTGCTTCCTTTGCTCGACAGGGAGTTGTCATGATGGTAGAATAAACAGAGTTGGGCAACATTCACTAATGGGTACAGCTTACCTGGTTTCATCCAACCAGGTACCAGGTGCATCTCCTTAACTACAACTACAGAGTTCTTTTAACCCCAAATTCAGAGAGAAGGCAGGCCTGTCTTCTCAGGTTGAGAAGAACCAAAGCCACAGTGTAGACATAACTATGCACAGGTAACATTAAGAACTGGAAACTGGAAACAGGTATGGAGAAACTGCAGTGTGCAGTCATGAGGAGTTTGCTGGTGTTAACTGCCAGTGCCCGGCCACGCGCTGTGGTGAAACCCGCGCCAGGAGCCCCCGGGGCTGAGCCCAGCCTGGCTCCATCCAAGCAGAGCCTCCCCCTTCATGGTCACACCGACTCCGTTTCCATCCTCTGGTCCTGCCCCGCATCCCTTCCTGGCTCGTGCTATTTGAATTACACTATTTACTCCTGTGAAACAGAATTAATGTCCTAATTACAGAGGAGTCTCCAGCTCACCAGCTGCAGTTCCTAATGGGAAAACTCACAGATGCCGTCCACTGCATTTCTGTTGCTCCAGCACTTTCTGACCTTGGGGCCATCTGAGAAATCTTTGAGAATGTTGAAGGGATGAGTCTCCCTCGGTGAGAATATTCTTTGGGAAAATGCCCACTACAAATGCATGTTGTCCCCTGCTGTGGCAACCAGGGTTTTCTAAGGCCTGCGTGCTTTAGGCAGGTGACGAACTGCTTTCAGACTAAATGTGTCTGACCCAGGGGTTGTTTTCTGTATCAAACTGTCCAATCGCAATATTAACTCTGCTGTCTGGTTGGTGTTCTGCTATTTACCTCCTTAAACTCCATTCCATGGGGGTCCTGGGGGTTTGGCAGTCTCTCCTTTGGGTACAGTGCAGGCTTATTTTTGGTCCTTCATCTTGCTAACATGGACTTTTCCCCCCCACTTACCGTGCATGTGTGTGTGTATGTGTGTGTGTGATAGAGGCCTATAGTTTGTGGACTTTGAAACCATATTTTACAAATCAATAAGTTAGATATGTAGCCTGGAAATGGATCTCTTTCTCCTGATTTGTATGTGTATTTTACAGAAAGCTTTTGATAAATTAAGACTGTTATACATTGGAAAAATCGCCTTTTAAAAAGATAAGATTGCATAAGATAGATACTGCCCTAAGAAGATGGCGATATGTGGACATTCTACTTATATTCAGAGTGAAATGTATGGTCAGCTGTTAAAGTTACAACTTATTTTTGCAAAAAGAATTCCTTCACCAGGTTTATATACATGGAAAAAAAACACACCAAGGAACTTTAATAATACAACCCTTAGTCCTATAACTGAAAAGAACAAATACCCCCAAGCCACTTTTCTCAACTTTGGAAAGGGAATGAGTTTGGGGTGGAGGGGTGGTTCAGAGTTACTATTCTCAGAGTGGTAGACAGTGTACAAATCCTAGAAAGAGTTTATTCTGCTCAAAAAAATGAGCATTTTCCCCCCACAGTAAACAGCATTTTGCTGTGGAGACCAAACCTACAATTACTATTATCTAATAGTTTTATAGCATGGCATGCACTATTTGCAAGGAATTTTTTCCATCATTTTTTTCCATTGGTTATTCAGAAATGCAGTTTGGTGATGAAAATTAGCTATTTTCCCTTAGTATGGGAAAGCAGACTGTGCAAGGGCAAAAATAAACTCTTTCTGCCCCCACCTCCGATTTATGCTCTGCCTACCCAGGAATGGAGTAAGATTATTTCTGTAAAATGTATTGAAAGAATTTAATATTTCTTTCTCTTATGGATGGGAAAGCCTCCATGTCAGCCCATATCCATGACTTCATGGGGATTATAAAAGAGAGAGAGAACCCTCCCAGGAAGAAACCCTTCAGGTCAGAGTGAATCAAAGCATCCGAGAATTTCCATGTGTGCTTTCCAGGGTCAAATCTAAAACTGAAACAAATAGAATTCTACACGCTGCACCGGTGGGAATCCAGGAGCTAGGGAGAGATGAAGCACACGGGTATCTTCCCAAAATTTGATGTAGCCCCTGTTGTTACATAAATGTGCAAGCTGGACCACCAGAGAAAATAGGCTGGCCTTCTGTCTGGGGCATTGCTCTTCTGTGTAGACAAAGAAATCTTTGGGGGAAAAGTTGAGCCAAAAGCAAGAACGTAGACATTCCTTAGGAGGGGACGACCAAGGGGGAAGGGACTTGTTTATGTCTCAGGAAGTTATGAAATCTCATATGTAAAACACGGTCATATTTTTGTTATTACTTGATTTAACACTCCAGGGACTTAGCCCAAGCCAGCTGTGACTCTCAAACTGCCCTGCTCATTAAAATTCCCCACTTCTCATTCAGACCCCCTCCAACCATTACTGGATGTCGCCCGGCCTATTGTCCCTAAGTCGACTCCGTTTAATTCAGGAATGTGGCTGTTCCGTCCTCCCAAAAAGTTTCTTTTTAAAAGCATGTTCTATACCTACAAAAGTAAAAGTTCATTATAGAAATTTTGGAAATTTCTGTAAAGTACAAAGAAAAAATACATGGCCAATATTTCTATCACCTGTACATAGTGCCACCGTTAGGACTTTAATGATATCAAACTGTTATTATTTTTTAAGCATTCAAACGAACCTGGAAGATACTAGGGACAGAGGTAGGTGTCCAGACCCTCTCCTGGAGGGCAAAGGTCACGTCTTTTCCATCTCGGTGCCCTGGCAGCTGGCCAGCGCCCAGCATTCAGGAGGCACCTGTGCATGTGGCATCCAGAGACGCGGGTCTGGGGAGGAAGAATGGGTCTAGGAAAGAGGAAAAGTGTCAGTCCTGTTACTCAAACAACAACTATAAAATATATTTTTCAATTATGACTTTTTTTCTGGAAGTGTCTAGAAATGTAAAAAATGTGATCCTATGGTGATTGAGGGGCTGGGGGTTGAAGAGAAGGTGAGACGGGTGGGGAACTCCGTGCGGAAGATGAGCTTCCCTAAAATTCTGCAGCGTGTCTTTAGCAGCCATGACTGGAAGATGCCAGCTTGGGACAGTGCCCCCCCCCCCCCCCTGCAGTGAGCCCAGCCCCCTGCTGTGAGGAGGGGCAGGGTCTGCCAAGGCTGGGGCAGCTCTCCACCTTCAGTGTTTGATTGGAGGTGGGGTGTGGCTTTAGGAGGGGTAGCCGGCTGGGGAGTGGAGTAGCCAGGCCCTTTTACCCACCAGAGCCTGTTCTTGGGCCCAATGTCCCTGCCCCCAGCCGAGCGGTAAACACATTACAGAACTGCCATTCGTTAATCCCCAAACAGTTTTCTGTCATTAAATTAGAAAATTCATCTTATTTTGCCTCCAGGCCTTGTAGCCTTATTGCATTTGCACATATTTCAAAATGTTTCAAGTACTGACCAGATAACATTAATGAATATATTAGATAGGGCAAACAGTTTTAAACAAAAAATAATAAACATACTTGTGTGCGTGTGTATATATATTAAAAAAAAAAAAAAAAAAGTTAATTCCGTCTGGAGCCAAACAGGTAATTTTCCCTTCAGCGTTTTTTCGTCGGCTAAGACAGGTTGGCCTAGGAGCGCAGTCAGCCTGTCTGCGACGGGCCGGACCCGCATTCCAGGGTCAGGTTTGCCGCAGAGACAGCGAGAGGATCTGATGGGCGCGGGGCCAGGGCATGCGCACAAGGGCCTCTTTGATGAAAGGCTTCTTGGTAAGTCCTGTACCAAAAGCAGCCTGCCACCCTCCTTTCAAAGATACCCATTTACAGCCATTCCCAGAAAGGCAGAGAGCAGCGAGGAGAAGCGACAGGGAGGGGAGGAGGGAGCGAGGCCCAATCACCGCAGGAATAATTACGCTCCCCGGCGTGGAGAGAGGGGGAAAGTTATTACAAGTAAACTGCTGGATGTTGAAGTAGCTGGTTGGCAAGTCTGCAAGAACATAAGGAATGTGCAATTAAGCTCATTAAAACATCATCATTATGCTTATCAATCTTTTTCCAGAAGAGTGGGGTGGAGCGGTGTGCTAAGGCATGACCGCTTTTGCAGATAAAGATCCTGGGCTGCCTGGTTGCATCTCTCAGCAAACAGTCGGCTCCTGAGCTCCACGCGGCGCTTACAGTCGGAAGGCTGGTTCCCACCGACTCACGCTGGAGTCCAGCCTGAGCCCTGGCCGGGCCTCCAGGAGGCCGGCTCCTCTCCACGGGCACGCTTTTCCATGTGATCCCCATCAGACAAGCGCGTCTTTATTAAGCACCTACTACATGCCCGCCTCTAGTGTTCAGGGAACTCAGAAATATTATGTATGATGTGAGCCCTGTTCCCTAGGCACCGTTAGCTTCTTTGGGGAGGTGAGACCTACATCATTCATCCATTATGCCAAAAAAATAGGTATTGAAAGGCAGCCGCCAGGTGGGAGCGCCCTGATAGGTGCTCTGGGTACAAGGGTTGCCACAGAGGAAACAGCCCTCCCTCACCATCTAGCAGAGAGTCAGGCGCAACGTCACCAGTGAGGTCAGCAAGGTGGAGCTGCTGCGTGACAGGGTCCGGAGGGGGAAGGCCAAGGAGCACAGGGTGAGGGTGACAATCCGGATACAACTTGTTCATTTGCCACATTAAATGTTAAGCTCCTTGAGGAGACGCTGTGTCTCTCTTTTGCTTTCACTTTTTCTTTCTTTGCTGCTATTTTTTTTTTTCATGATAGTTTAATATAATGTAGTTTCATGGAGATCAGTTGCATACTACAGGAAAATATAAAAAGAAAATTTAAATTACCTGTAACCTGACCACCCACTCCAGCATTTAGATACAATTTCTTCCAATCTTTTGTTTTTATTTTTGTTTTTCACAAAATCATATGGTGTTGGGTTTTGCTTTTTTTAACTTTTTCCACTTGACATAATGTGAGCATTTTCCATCTCATTAGATATGCCTCAAGCCGTTATTTAGACTCTCTGCACGGTTTAATCTTCTACGGCTGCACATTTTGTTTGTTTACAATTTTTCATCATTCTGAATAATGTTGCCCTGAGCATTTTTGTATGTAAGAATCGCCACTGACTTCTTACCCCCACAGTTACTTGCAAACGGCATTTATGCAGTAACCACCCGTCAAATAAAGGAAAGCTACGTAACGAAGCAGGGTGTGACCGTGGGGCCCGCACTGGAGCTGAGTCTGGAGAACAGCGAGGCTCGTGGGGGAGGTGGACCTGAACTGGGGAGGTCTGATCTTTTAGAGTCTGGTATTACTGCAGATCGTCTTAAACCCCTGGCTTGCGTTTTCTTCTGCACATCTGTCAGGAACACGCCTTTTCCTCCACCACCTCGGTCCTGGCAATTTCCTTCACCCACGTGTACACAACGTCTAGTTCAGTGGTCCACAGACCTTTCTCTGCTTCAGAATCACCAGGGTCCTGGTTAAAAAGACAGTCCTGGTCAATCCCAGACCTGCTCAATCAAAACCTATAGCGTGGGGTCCAAGAATGTGAATTTTTAAAACATACATGCAGGTGATTCCAGTGCAAGGGGCCAAAGACCCCTGGATGCAGGAGGAAGTGCTGGCTGCAGCCGTGAGCTGGGCACACGGAGGTCAAGGCGTGGACTCAGGCTCTGGCCCTGTGCCCTTGGCCAAGTTACTTTGCTTACTGAGCCTGTTTCCTCATCTGTAAATGGAAGAAAATCGCTAACAGGAGATCCCTCCAAGTGTAGTTGAGAATTAAATGAAGTGCCTAAGACTAAGGTGCCTAGCCCCAGGCATGGTCAGTTTTCGATGAGTGTTTTTGGTAGTTGTTGTCCTTAAGCGTCACTTCTCTCTGAAACACGAGCAGCTTGTAGGCCTCCTTCCTTAGCCTTGTGTTGCAGCCGAGACCCTGTTTGCAGAGTGGCCTCAGAGATCAGTGACCCCGAGAGGCTCCCGCCATGACCCCCGCCGTGCCCCAGCGGATGCCTACTCTCCTTCCCCGGGCTCCTGGCCGCAGGAGGGGAGTTGTGGCATCTGATTGGTAGAAATGCATCCTTGGGCTGGAGCCAAGTTAAGCTAAGGTGGGAGGGAAAGATAAGCCCGAGGAAATGCTGATGTGCCGAGGTGTGACTGGAGAAACTCCAGTGCCCTCCAGGGCTGCAGCGAGCCAGCCTGAACTTTAATTCCTGGTTTGATCAAAGTCGTGTAAAAACGGACCCCAAAGGTCTTTAGATGGAAAACTAGGTTTTAGGTTTCACATATTAGCCGTAGTGAAAGCCAAATGTTCATTCCTCTCAAATTGTGTGGGTGGATCACTTTCCTCCCACTGTTGAAGTATCGTGTTTTTAGCTGCTAATAAACTTAATAAAATCCATTTCTGGTTTCCCCCAGCGTATTAAGTTCGTTCACATGCACCGCCGAACCAACGCGTGGTGACACTGTGTTAGAAAGTATTTTTGTTGGAAACAGACAACAGACACAGTTCAGCTGCAAAAGACTTCTCAACAGGGCCCCTTTTCTGCAGTCTCAGGCTTGCTTGCATCCAGGGAATCCTCCCGGTCAACCGTAGCACCTACACCCAGGATGAAGGAATTTTGTTTTATTGGTTCAAGAAGCAGATTCAGAGGAGCAGCGTGCTTGCTCGACTGCTCCCTTGGAAGCTCCCACCTGCCCCCCGCCCCAAACTCCCAGTGCTGCCAAGGGCCCCAGGTCTCCTTGCTGGCCCAACCCTCCGAGCTGCCCTGATCAGAGGAGCCGGGCTGCATTTCCAGGGTCTAACGACCCCCCAGTCTCCTCAGAGGGTTTGGCGACTGACTGTGATGCTGTAACCAAGCAAGCAAAAACCCACTTCTGAGAAGTGGGGTGTAGAAAGCAGCGTGGGGAATTTTCTGGAGTCTTCTGAACCTGCGTTGCCAAGAGCCAGAACTAAAGAAGGGGGGATGGTGAAGACATAAACAAGGAAAAATATGCAGAAGTTCACTTGGGGAAATAGAAACTAGGGAGATAGAAATAGATGCTTGACAGTTTCAATAGTTCTGTTCTAAAATGTCGCCACGTGCTGCTGAGGTCGTCGCCAGGCGTTCCGTTTGCGGTATGCAGATGACTGGTATGTGTGTGCTGGAGCGGGGACAGGGGTGAGATTTTATTTTAAGAAAAACCAAAAATTTGGAAACAATCCAGATGTTTGTTGATAATACTAAGTCAGTTCCCATTTGATTTAAGAACGTGGAAATTGGACGAATGCCCCTCCTTGTCAGTTCTGCTCTATCTTAGCGACAGGCGAACCCATTTTACAAGGGAGCATTAACTTATCTCCTTCACTTTGAAGGTCTAAGAAGGGAAGCCAGCCTGGCACTCGGGCTTGCGTGTAGCACAACTGTCCGCCTTAAGAAATCTGCTGCTTTTTAACAAAATGCCTGTGAGGTCCTTGCTCTTCTGCCAGCTGAAAAAACTAGAAAATCACAATGCCAGGCCTGTGTTTGCTGAAGTGATCACCCTTAGACTGTGTGGGGCTGATCTCCTGGTTTAATCAGCGTGGCCCTCTTAAATAGAGCTGTCTTAAAAACCCAGATCTACCGGTAAGATTTGTTTTAATTTCAGTCTAACAGCTTTAGGATTACCCCTCAAGACTCTAACGTCAGCTTTTGTACAAACAAGGAGCTTACACAAACCTCCCATTATAATGGTGGCTTGAGGGGGGGACAGGGGGGGAGCCTTGTTTGGTTGATTGAGTTATGATTGTATAGGGAACAAATAAAGGCTTTCTTTCCTTAAACATAACAGTTATGTCTTACTCTGGCTAATAATGCCACATATTCTTTTAAAAAAAAAAAAAATTACGCAGCCTGACATTCCTAATGTCAAGGCAATGTATTACCTCTGGGTTGAAATCCAGATTTAATCCTATAAGCTAGAAAAATAAGTTCGATCCTGCTCAATTGAGTTTTAAAACCGTTGATTCTGTTGCTGTATTTATTACCATTGATGGTGGCTCTCTCCTTGACTCCCTCCCCCTTCCCTCCTCCTCTCTCTTCTCCCCCCCTCCTCTTCTCCCCCTGTCATATATATGAATTAAATTAATTAGATGTCTGTATGTACATACCTCTCTATCTATGTGTGTCTGTACACATGTAACAATTTCATATAAGAAACGTTCTTACTCCATTTTTTGGGTATCTACTCTCTTTTACAATGAACTGATTTACTGCAGACCTGGGCGGTGGTATGCTTTTTCCTGCCTCCCTCCCCAAAGAAGTTCATTTTCTTTGACAGTTGTTGCACCAGGTACATTACAGTTTTACTTGCTGTCTATTAGGCACTGATCGCTTTTTCAGTTCCCTAAATCCATCTTTAAACATAGGTTCTGCAAGTGCATTTGGGCTGGAGGTTTGAATTAGGATATTATAACTTCAACAGGACTCATTTTAATTAGCTAATTTGCCATTGTGAAAGCACTTCGGGTCATGGTAATTATGCAGAGGCTGTGCAATCATTAGCTCTCTATCCCAATTTCTCATTAATACCTACCTGGAATAGAGTTGATTAGTACAAGGCTATCACTGCCTAAAAGTGAACTTTCTCACTTGAAAATGTGGCTTCTTTTCACTCCCGGCTGCTCCCAGAAGTGATGTGAGTGCTGGGCCTGGACAGCACGGTGCCCTTTACGGTTCAGGACCGTGTCCCCCACCCATGTGACAGATAGATCAAGGCATGGAAATATCATTCATCCAACTCATCACAGCCTAAGCAGCTGGAGGAAGCCCAATTTAAAAAATAATAGTAAGAGTCACAACCAGAGAGCGGTTTGTGTAACCCCACCCCTGCCCTCAGACACCGCAAACTCGGCACCCAGACAGCGCCTGCCACTGGGCACCAGCCTCAGAAACCCATGAGCGGTGCCACTTGGTTAGTGGAGAATGAACAGCTGAGCACGTGGCCTCTTGGTGGACTTTAAGGTACCACTGGCCTTTGTTACAAGTCTCACGTCCACGCATAATTTTACACGCCCCACCTGCGCCAAGGTGATGAGGCTGAGTCCTTGCTTTTCCCGCCTGTTGATACGAAGAGCGTGTTGCCTGCCCTGTAGCTTTGAGCGGTGACTGTAATAGCCTAGTGGCAGCTGGGACACTGCTGCACTGAGCTATGGGACTTTATATGTGGGAGCTGTTGCATCAGGTCGATGTAAGTTCTCTGTGTTTAGAACCTATTTTATGCTTAAACCTCATCTGAGTGTAAGCTCTCAGGCGGTGTTTTATGAATATATGCTATGAGGTCATTGAGTTTCTGCCACTGCCTCCAGCCTCCCTCTTACCACCTACTGCCGTGTGACACCAAGGACATGTAATGATCCGGGTGCCAGTCAGACACCTGTGCAGTGGCCTCTCCAACCATCTCAATGATTTGCTCATTCGATTCAGGCCGTAGCACCCTTTCTGGGGAACAGCAGGCCAAGACTGTGTATGTTTTCAGGGAGAGATGGAAAGATTTTTAAAAGCTGCAGGTATGCCTGCCAGTGAGCATCTCCGGCATCCCTGGGACTTCTTTTGAGGTTCCCTATATATGGATACCCAACCCGCAGCACTGGGGATGGGCACTCGCCCTCCATGGATGTGGCAGCCTCGGGAAGTCCTAGTTAAGGTTAGGGGTTTGTCCTGTTCTGTGCCAGGAATTCTTGGCTGCCGTTTGCATGCACACTATCAGTCACCAGCTACTTAATCCCAATCAGTGCCTGGAGTACTTGATGTGTTGGTCATTGTAGCCAGCTGCAGGCAATTCTTGATTGTCTGTGGGAATGGAGACGACCCGCGGCGTGGTTAATCCGAAACAGTGAATCATGCAGAAGAGCCATATTGGGGGAATTATCTTCGGTTGGTTTTGTTTTTATAAAATCACTTTACCTTCCTAGTTCTGTTTTGCTTAAGCTAAACTTGATGTTTAACGTGTTTTATTTTAAGTCTTCATATTGTATAATGTATTGAAAAAAATTGGGGCCCGGCAGGGCGTGGCTCAGCAGTTGAGCATCAGCCTAGGATCCAGGAGATCGCGGTTCGATTCCCAGTCAGGACACATGCCCGGGTTGCGGGCTCGATCCCCGGTTGGGGGTGTGCAGGAGGCGGCTGATCAATGATGACTCTTTCATCATTGATGTTTCTACGTCTATCCCTTCCTCTCTCTGAAATCAATTAAAGATATATTTTTTAAAAAATTGGAAAAATTACTGTGAAGAAAATAAAGATCACTTATAATGACAGATTAAAAGCCTTTTGCTGAATATACATCTACACATTTTTCTCTCACTCCATACACATACAGATATAAACTTTTTCATGAAGTTGAGCTTTTTTCATTTTACTAAGTGTTGTGATCGTTGTGATTATGAATTGTGATCAATCAGTTCATCTCAGCAGCAGCATTTTTATTGGCTGCGTGGTACTCGGTGTTCTGAACGCACCACAATTTACTTACACAAATGCCTGTTGAGGAACATCTGCATTATTTCAAAGTCATAGTTGCAGCGTTACGGTGTTCGCTCCTGTACATCCACATGCCTGACGCACGTGTTCAAATACATCCTTAGAGTCCATCACTAAGGGTGGAGGTGCTGGTTCATTTTCAGTTTTCAAAACGATTCCAGGCTGCAGTGCAGAGAAGCTGCACAAATGCACATTCCTACAACCGTGGTCATGTGTCCTTGCTGGTCTTATAATTGCCTTTCTCTTCACTAACCTGATAAATGCAGGGGGTGGGGGAGGATGACATCACATTGTTTAACCAGTTTCTTTGTTTACTAGTTGAGGTTGAGCATGTTAAAATATTTTCCACCTCTTTCTTCTTTTGCAAATTACCTGTCCATCTCTTTAACCCATTTCTTCTATTACAGTGTTTGTCCTTTAAAGATTACATTTATTTATTTTTAATTTACCAAAAACATATTTCCTGAACACGTGTCCTGTGCTAAGCACTGCTGGGTGCTGGGAAACAGTGGTGACTAGGAAAGACAGAGTTCCTGCCCTCCGTATAGTGGAGGGAACACATTAGTCAGATAATCGCACAAACATGAGAGTGTAATGGTCATGAATGCCAGGAGGGAGCGCTTCATAGTGCAATGGGACTATGTTAGCAAGGTCTGAGGGGAGCCTGAGACCCCAGGTGGCACTGATGACGCAGGTCCAAAGACCACATGGTCTAGAGATTTCACCTCAACACGGAGGACAGGGCAGCTTTCCCGAAGAAGTGATGCGTGAGCTGAGGTTTGCGGGCATTACCTTCATGAACATCACAGATGTTCCCATCCTAGAAGAGAGCTTGTGCAAGAGTCCTGTGGCAGGAGGGAGCATGCAGAGAGCAAGAGACCGGACAGTGTGTCTGGAGAGGCAAGAGAAGACAGAGTGTGGTATGAGTTAAGGTGGAACTGGTGTCCAGGGCCAGACCACATGGATGTCATAGGACGTGAGAAGGAATGGAAAGGAATTTTGATAAAGCCGAGCATAAAAAGAAACCTTAGGCAATAAAGTTGTTCCGTAGGAATAAACAAAAATCGTAGTTAAAAATTGACACTAAGCAATGGCCCAAGTGTGTCAACTATACATAAATAATGAAAAGCTAGAACTTTCGAAGATAAACATTATTATTAGCATGTTACTTGGCATTTCTGTTTATAAACTTTACTAAATTCCATTAAGAGTTGATTTATAAACTTAAGTTCAAATATCGCCTTAAACTGAATAGCTAGAAAGAGGCTGTTTCTGTCAGCGGTTGGTATCTGACTCTCACCTGCTGGCTGCTCCAGGCAACCTCACCTGAAGAGGAAAACGTTGCATCCACATGAACAGTCAGAAGGAAAACCAGGCCTCGGATTCCCACTGGAGAGAGGGAAGTGCTAGTGCCCTGCAAAAAGGAGGGACGACGCCTTGCTTTGGATAAGCAGAGGATGCTTAGCGCGTGGGACAAAAACGTCCCCGTGGATCCGTCACAGGGAGAGGGGGCGTGCGGCTTTTAGCAAGGGGGCGAGGGTGCTCTGTGTGTCTCCTCACCTCTCTGCTCCTTGGGAACTTAAGGTGGCGCAGGTGTTCTCACTGGTTAGAAGTGTTTTCAGAAACTGTGAGACTGGTATAGGAGCAGATCAGTTGAATGAGATGGAAAACAAGGGTTTCTTTTTTTTTTAATATATCTTTATTGATTTCAGGGAGAAGAAGGGAGGGAGAGGTAGAAACATCAATGATGAGAGTCATTGATCAGCTGCCTCCTGCACGCCCCCTACTGGGGGTCGAGCCCACAACCCGGGCATGTGCCCTGACCGGGAATCGAACCCCGATCTCCTGGATCCTACCTTGATGCTCAACCTCTGAGCCACGCCCGGCCAGGCCAAGGGTGTCTTTCTTTGAAGCCATGAAGGGAAAAACGAGACAGGACACGATCCCCACCAGTCGTGTTTTAGTGGGAAGGGGTAGCCATAGTGCACTCAGGTGTTAGTTCTGAAGTCTTGCTCCATGTCTGTTGCATAGAGTATGAAGGCTACTGATTTCTTAGCCATTCGAGTTTTTATTCTTTAAAAGGGAACCGCTTTCCACCAGCTTCACAACCTGTGCCTTAAGCCTGACATTTCAAACCGTGTTATAATAATAATAATAGTAACAGTAGCTAACGTTTGTGGAGTGCCTGCTATATGCCAGGTACTGCGCTAAGCTCTTCCTAGTGTTTCCGTTTTAATTCTCACAACCACCTGTGGGGTAAGTACTTTTATCGTGTCCTGTTAAACAAAGGCCCAGAGTCATACAACTTAGGAAATGGGGGTTGGGGATTCGAACAGGGATGGTCTGGACGTGGAGCGCGTGCTCTGCACCATCCGGCTGTTTCGCTCCCCCAAGTCCCTCTTTACTTGGGGCAGCGAGCAAATCCTAGTTGCAGACTTAGTGCCGAACAGTGCTAAGTATGAAGTAAATGCTGTCAGAATAAAAGCATAATAGAGAAGTTATTCTGATATGTAATACAAAATATATTTGTCCTAGTCCTGAAAACAGGGAGCATAAACTAATAACCACAGTGTGGAGTATGCCGGAACAGCGGGAGCAAAACCCGCTAATGTTAAATGCATTTGTTTAAGGGTACTCAAATACGGGGTCCCTCCCTCCCTCCCTTCCTCCCTCCCTCCTTCCTTCTTTCCTGTATTCTCCCAATTTCTTTAGTTACAGTGAAAAAATAATAATTTTATAAATTGTTTGAGGATCAATGGGACATTTAACCAACTTGTTTTAAACACTAACTCCATCCAAAACACAGTGAGATGGTGTAAAGCCCGGAACATTCTGGGCACTCAGCCCCTTCCCGGGAGCAGTCTAATCACCAGGCACCTTGGGGGAGGGTGGCGAGCGGGTCTGGGTGACTGTAGCTCCTCTTTCTGTTGAGTCCAGCGAAGCAGCCGAGCGCAGGCGGCTGCCGAGTGTCTGCCAGGCTGAGGCTGCGACACCTGTTGGGGTCCTGCTCTCCCCCGAAGCTCACATTAAACGCGTCACCGTGCTTTGTGCCGTGTGCCGTGTGCCACGGGTGTCAGGAAGGCGTGACCTCCTGTTTCTCTCCCGCTTGCGTCCCGAGGCCTTTCCTAAGACTTCTGTGCCCCAGTCTCCTCCTGCACCCCAGCCACGTATGGTAGGTGACCACCCGGACAAGCCGGGCCTCCCTCCGCCCCGCTGGTCCTGCCCCAAGCCTCCCACACCCCCAGTCTTCCGACCTCAGTGGCTTCCTGCTCCCTGCAGATATTTGCGGAGAATGAAGTGATTTACATAATTAAAACAAATTGCTCGCCGAGTGTGGGAATCCATTGTTGTGGTAGAAGGGACTGATTGGGGGGCTTTGTGAGACCCAGGCTGGGGGAATGCTGCTCTCCCTGCTGGAAATGTAGTTAGGGCTCCAGGAGCTCTTTCTGGAGAGACTTTGGGTGATTAGAGCAGGACATGGCAGTTGTCTCTGGGAGAAAGCATGGACCAAAATAGAAGACTCTGAACTTCGCACATCTGCCTACTCAGCTTTAACCGCTTGACCCAATGCCTGGAGCAACTGCTGAAGCCTGAAGGAGCGTTGGGTTTTCCCCCCCTCTGACCAATGAATTTCATCATTGCATTGGGGGATTTTTCCCCTTTTTGGCATGTTTCCACTTTCTACCTATCTGTTCTGTTTTTCTGGTGCCACAGAGAAAGCCTCTTTTAGACCACATTAAGATTTCAGATTATAGGACACTGAGGGGATGTAAGAACTAGACAAGCAGATAGATGCAGTTGTGCGATCCTAAGTTGAATCCTGGGATGGGGTGAGGGTGGGGTGGCAGGAATCTATAAAGGGCATTGTTAGGACACTTGGCAGAGTTGGAAAGCAGGCTGTGATGTTGGTATTATATCGCTGATAAAGTTCCTGATTTTGGTAAAGGGGTATGGTCTGCAGCTGATTCTCAAATGGCTCCCAGTGAGATATGCGGAGAGAGAATGGTAAAGCTTACGGGGCAAAATAATAGCAATCAGTAAATCTCAGTGAAGGGTATAGGAGCTCGTTTTATTCTTGCGACTTCCTGTTAAGTTTCTAATTATTTTAAAATAAGAAAAATTTTTAAAACACATGAGGAAGTAATGCTGGCCTTGTAGGACTGAGGATTACTCATTTCTTAAAAGAAAAGCTAGGAGGGCTAGAAAAGATAAACAACACGCCTGCTCCAAATAATTTCTGCGTGAAGTAGGGGAGCCGAAAGTCACAATTAATTACACCCACAAGGAAGATAGAAATCCAATCTCCACCGCAGCCCTGCTGACCCTCCAGGGTGCAGCCATCTCGGGGGCCTCATTATAAGGTTACCGCAGCTAGAGAGCGAGCCCTTCTGTGCAGGAAGGACCTGCGCTTTCTTTAATGTCAGGGAAGCCTTTGTCGTTTAATTCGCAGGGTCTGGTTGTCTCCTGTTCTCACAAGGAAGCCAGTGAGTTGACTTGGAATCCCAGTCCAATTGTAATGTCAGGTGAAACCCTGAGTTTCGCTGTCTTCAAGTCTTCAGCCAGCCTTGCCAACAGCAGCCCCCTAGTCTACACCTGGATGTACCCCATCCGTGTGCTGGGGGTCCTGGGCGAGCAGAGCAATGGTGAGGGCTGAGTGCTCCAGGGGGCTCCCTTAGGTTCTGCTCTGGGCGTGGCGTCAAGCATGAGGGCTGAAGTGATATGCTCAGGGACTCTCTTTTCTTGTGACATTGTCACCAATCTGTGCCATTCATTGCTCTGCGTAGTATGTGAAAAGGTATATGGCAGGGTCAGGGTGTCTCACCTTGTTTTTACCTTCCTGTTGGAACTCTGCAAAGCTTGGAGCACAGCCTGGAGGGCAGGTAGGAACCTGGGAAAGGATCCAGCTCGGAGGTGACAAACTCAGACACGCATGGGAGCCAGGTAGGGCCCCCATGTGAGTAAAACGAGCCAGGAGGTGATGAGGAAAGCGAGAATAAAGGCTCTGTGGAAAAGGCGCCTCTAACCACACGCCGCTGCTGCTGCCGGCCTGCTGAGGTCAGATCAGCCACGTTTCCCTGAGTGCCTGACTCCTAGATTGCAAATCTCCTCGTTGGTAAATACTGGCAAGAATTGTTTTTAAAAATTAAAAACTGCACAGGCCAAACAAACACATCTGGCAGGTGGGATCGGGCCACGGGCTTGCCAGTTGGCAGTCTCTGATCTGACCCAACCCACTCATGTTACGTGCTTGACAATTACATTCTGCAAACGGCCATTGGAGTCCAGCAGGTTGCTGTCACCCAGGGAGACCCAGAGCCTGGCCTGCGACCACACCGCAGGTCAGTGTCAGAGGTAGACAAACTGTGACAGTGTTAAACTTGGGCAGCGAGTGTTCTGCTTTGACATGAAAACAAAAGTTTGGCTAAAGGATCCAGCCTCATGAACAGGAGTAATTAATTCCAAATGTTTTTTGAAAAGAAAATTAATTCCATCGTGAAATCTCCTAACATCCTACTCTGCCACGTGTTTATAGAAATACCTCCTTACAACTCAGTGAGTATGTTTCTTCCTAACCACAAACAAAATGGTTTTCAGAAACAAATGTAAAGATGGGGTTCAAAGTGTGAGCTACAACTGTTACAGGGGGAAAAAGTGCCTCCCCCCCACTTTTAAACAACTTGCTAGATAGGACTTCTCTCAAAAGAAAATTCTAGCTTCTATCGAAAAAAGTTACTGGCTCTCCCGGAGAACACTTTGGGAGTTTATAATGGAGAGGCCTTCTGGATTCCCCAGGCCCCGGGGCAGGGGAGGCTTCCCTGCACACACACTGGCCCTTCCCAGTGCACTGTGAGGTGTTCACTTGTAACCAAGGCCTACCTGCGCCCAGACTCGGGAGCCGGGTGGACTGGGGCTCAGATCCAGAGCTGTGTGACCTAAACTCCTCCAGTTCCTCACATTTAAGTGAAGACAAGAATGGTGCCTTTCCTGGAGACCAGTTATAAAATTAAATGAGATAAGTTCTGCACATGACAGCGTGGAGCCCAGCCTGCGGCACCTGCACAGGAATGAGCAGCTCGCTGCCCGCGCCCCTCGTCTTCAGCCCTCAAGGGATGGATGGAGAAAGCTCTTCTGAAATGAGCAGCTTGCCCGGCCACGTGGAGCAGACCCTCGGAGCGGGGAAAGGAATGAGCGGAAAGATGTGCCCCTAACCCCGCAAAGCAGCTACACCAAGAGCTGTGTTTCCACAAAGTTAGCTACGTTGAATACTGGCACTATGAACATTCATGTACAAGTTTTTGTGTGGACATATATTTTCCTTTTTCTTGGGTGTAAATCTGTGAGTAGAATTACTAAGCCAAATCGTAACTGTATATTTAACTTTTTGAGGAGCTACCAAACTGTTTATTCCAAGTAGCTGTACCATATTATAGTCTCACCAGTGTATAAGGGTTTTGGTTTCTCCACAGCCTCACCAACACTTGTTATTGTCTGACTTTTTAATTCTAGCCACACTCGTGAGCGTGAAGTGGTATCTGGTTGTGGCTTTGACTTGCATTTCCCTGATGACTAATGATGTTAAGCATCTTTTCCTGTGTTCATTGGCCATTTGTGTGTCTTCTTTGGAGAAATGTCTACTCAGATCCTTTGCCCATTTTTCAGTGGGTTATTTGTCTTTTTATTATTGTAAGAGTTCTTTATAAGGTCTAGATGCAGGTCCCTTATCAACTGTATGATCTGCAAATATTTTCTCCCATTTCATGAGGTGTCTTTTCACTTTCCTGATATTGTCCTTTGAAGCACAAAGGTTTTTCATTTTAATTAAGTACAATTTATCTAGTTTCTTTTGTTGCTTGTGTTTTTGGTGTCATATCCAAGAATCTATTGCTAAATCCAAGGTCACAAAGATTTATTGCTGTGTTTTCTTCTAAGACTTTTATAGTTTTGGCTCTTGCATTTAGGTCTTTGATCCATTTTGAGTCAATGTTTATGTATGGCATGAGGTAAGGATCGAGCTTTCTTCTTTGGCATGTGGATATCTAGTTGTATAGCCATGTTTTAAAGGAAGGAAAAGAACTGTGGAGTGATGTCATCCACTAAGACATACCTTAGCCCAGTCCACCTTAGAAGCCCACTGGCTAATCAGAGCAGGGCAGGAAGAGTCAACTTTCACAATGGGGAGAGCCGCTTCAGCTCTCAGCTGCTTTAGCCTGCACACCACAGAGTGTAACCCTAAAGTTCATCAAGTACATCCACTAAGTAGATGAAATAATAAGCACAATAGGGTAGCGGTTTAATCACCCTAGTTTATACTTGTCTCTTACCTCCCTGCCATCTCTGAGCCTTTTGGAAGAGGTAGAGTATAATAGAAATAGAATTGACCATTTGTCAAAAGACTAAGAGCTGGTTCTTGGCCACCCATTTGACCTTAGATGAGTCATTTAACCTCTCTGAGCCTTAGTTTTCTCACCTCTAAAATGGATAATGATAGCAGGTTCCCATTCTTGTAGAGCAGGTTAAAGAAAGCATTCCCAGGTATGGGAAAGCATGTAGCACCTGGTGTCCAGTTGCCATGCAAAGCACGTGTGCTCAGCCTTATCCTGCTTCTCTCCCTCCTCCACCACTGATCAAGCAAAAAGCTGTGTGTCTGCTGCCTCAGGTTATAGAGGCCAGAACCCCAGAAGCCATACAGTAGCCAATTCCAGAGGCACAGACCTGCTCCATAAATCACCCTGTGCTAGCCCCGTTTCTCTCCCCAAAATGTTAACCCCGGGAAGTCTTAGAAAAGAGTGATGTTTGGTCACACCTCTCCTTGGTCAAGGGTGTGCTTCGAAGGGTCTGCTCGCAAGAGGTACCCCTGGTGCCTGACAAGAGACTATTGATGGGAAAGAAAACATAAAGCCGCAGGACTGAGTGCCTATCCAACGCAGCCTGCAGGTTGGAAGAGAGGGTTTGTAGAGTGGGAATTGAGATTTTCCCCTAGGCCTACAGTTCCCTCCAGTGGTGCCCTGCCCTTGAGTTAAGGCATAGTGTCATTGCCAGGATCCAACATCTTACCTGGGGTGGGCAACATAGAGGTAGTGGATATGAAGACCCTGGGAGCAGGAGGAAGAGCTATGCAAACATGACAGGACACAATAACCAATGAGGAGCTGTTGGCATAAGACGTAGAGTGTTAGAGCTGAGAGGGATGGCCCTGAGAAATCTTATCCCACTCGCTCATTTGGCATAGGAGACAGCTAGGTCTCGGAGACACTGAGCAACTTGGCTGGGGCAAGGCAATGAGTGGCCGCAGAGCTAGGTACCTCATGCACGTGCTTTAGGTACCCAAGGCCATTGGTGTGGAGGACGTTGGAGAAGGTTAGTTTTAAAAAAGAGGCTGCATGTTCAGGTCTGGAGCTGTGGGCCCTGGAGAATCAGCTCAGGAGCTATGTCGTCGGGGAGAGGGACACCAAAATAGACGTTGAGACAGAGGCACAAGGGCTGGAAGAGGCTCTTCTGTGTTTCCATCTTGTCAGAGTTTCTTGTTGGAGGTTTATTCTATCTCAGCTGAAATCTCAGGATGCCAGGAAAAGATAGGGGGACATCTATGACCCAGGCCTGCCTCTGCCACTGACTATCCGGGGACTCGGCAAGACCAGCACTTCTCCTCTGACCCAGGTCTTCTCATAGCAAATGAGACAGGAGTCAAGCAGGTGAACTCTGGAGGCCTGTGGTCCTGAGCAGTCTTCAAGCTTAAGGCCAGGTCATGCTCGGGGTGGTAGATTAATGTGAGGATGAACAGCTTCCTGTGAGCACATTTAGAAATAAGTTTGGGGTGATGATCTGAGTTCCACTGTCCTTTTATGCATCTGTTCAGGTGATACTTTTGACCTGACTCATAGAGGGTAAACCGGCCTAATGTACAGGAGATCATTACAGTGGATGAAAGTCTCTTGAGTCAATTAACTCTTATTACCTGGAAACCATTTATAAGAGGCAATAAATTATTGGGACAACACAATTAGCAGTCGCACAATAAAACGGGTTTCACGTGCACGCTCATAGGCACCCCCACCTCCCGAGGGCCCGCCGAGCTTAAGGGCATGTATTTGTAGGGATTGCTGTGCCCTTTTGTGTTCACAGGCGTGTGTTAACATTCAGACATATCCCAGGCTAGACCGAAGCAATGAAATAAGCTTTCCACGCCTGGAAACAATGACGCCTGTGTCACAGCCAGTCAATGGCTGCTTCAGTGCCCTGTACCTAATGGGGCCTCACCGAGCGTTGGCCAATCTGCTGAGTGATATTTGAGGTTGGATCTTGTGATTATGTTTAAAGACCATTTCTAACACTTCCACCCTTAGATTTAGAAAACGAAATCGCTTAGCATTTAGAAAGACTTTTTTCCATCAAGCTACAGGTTCTATCGTGGACGGAGTTGGGACCAAAGACAAGTTTGGATGTGGGTTCTAGGAGGTACCACTGCCACAGCCAGTAGACTCTGAGGGCCCCGTTATCTGTTATGTTTGTTTTCAGTGCTTGGGAGAGGATTGTCCTGTGTCCGAGGTGGCCCAGGCTTGAGTGTATCCCGAGGCAGTAGGATCCTGGGCCCCTTTGCACAGAATCTTCACACCCTTTGCTCATTAAGTGAGGACAACGGCTGTAGAATCTCCTGCATTCCTCTGCCTAGCATTGACTTTCACTGACCTTTCTGTGTTTCTATCACCTGAAGCATTTTCCCTCGACCGTTGCATTATAAGCACAATCCAAATTCCTAAATTCCAGAGCGGGGGTGGGGGGTGGGGGGAAAACAAACCCCAGAGTACTACAATGTTAATGATCAACGTTTTATTTTTACCGTGTTGACTTTTTCAACCGCAAGCTTAAAGAATTATCAAGGCACACTGCATTTGTCCAAATAAGCTGGAAATAATAGACTGACCAGAACTGGTGCTGAGAAGGCAAATTTATAAGTTGAGTAATTGAAAACGTAATAAAGAAGAAAAACCAAGTTGCCATAGAACGCAGGTCCCTTTCGTGTGTGCGGGTCCAACTTTGTGAGTTTTTTGGTTTTTTTTTACATCGCCAGATAATTTTATGATCGCCTGTCTGTGACTTCTTCAGTGATGATAAATGTGCGATCTGATCTTTCAGAAGAATAAACAGCGCCTTGTTAATTAATTTATACAGCTGTCAGTGCAGCCGGCTCTCTCTTTGCACTCTAAGTGTTTCCCTGCCATAGATTTTCTTGCCGTTCCTGGCAAACCTCCAGTGAGAGCCTGGGATTTATTAGGCTGACTTGGTGCAAAGTCTATTGATTGTGGCCCCGAGGGTAATAACTAAATAGAGCCGGAGCAACAAGTCAATAACACCATTGTTGCCGCAGCCTGCGCTCGCTGGAGGAGTGAGATTGTTTTACAGCGGCCCCGGGTAATCACGGGCAGATCAGTGTCGAACACGCGCTGCGCGCCCCGTGTTAGTGCCGAGGACTGTTTGAAAGCTTTCAGCGGGATCGCTGGACGATCGGGTGGGGTACTGGGATTATGAACCCTGTGAACTCCTTCATTACGGCTTAAAGGTTGCAACTTTAGTTTTTAGCATCTGCTGCAACCTCGGGGAGCTCTGAGGCAGGGCCGGTGTGAGGCGGTGCGTGGACGGGCCTGGGCCCTTAGCACCAAGCGGGCTGTTCCTTCTGTGTCCCAGAGACAAGGTGGCTATGAGCAGATTCTGTCACAGCTGCTGTCTGTCATCCATCCATCCATCCATCCGGCTGTCCATCCATCTTTGTGAGGCCCCATCCCTAGCTTCTCATAGCCTAGAATATGTTCAACACAAACCATCCAACCAGGAACTGTGATGCCCCCAGAGGAAGTCATATCCTTACAATTTTCTCCATTCCTAGTCTTGAGTTGCACTGGCTTCATTTTTAAAACCATTTTCTTAAGGCTTGTTTCGAGAGAGAAACCAATCACATCCTTCAAAGCCCTTCTTTTACAACTGCTCGAAGTTCAAAACTCTGACTTCCACTTACCTGATGATTGGTTTTGATTACAGAACGCAAAATCAGAGTCCCCATCAAGGCCTGTCTCTTGCCTTTTGAAGAGTCCTCGCCAGGCCTCACAGGGAAAAGCTGTTTCTGTGCCTGGAGGACTAGAAAGTCAGGAGACAGGCTGTGGACGTGGCTGGTGCCAGCCATTGTCCCACCCTCCCAGACCCATGGTGTCCAGGTGGTGTTTGAATCACTGAGGTGGGATGGACTCCTTAGACCTCCGGGGCCCACAGTCCAGGTGCTGAACGATCCCTGGTGAACAAGTGCCTTCTCTCAGGTGGAGTGTGGAGACAGCCACGGGACAGCCCTGCATTACACAGACATGGGTCCTTTGAGTCTGGTGTAGAGCTTTGTGGAGAAAAAGGCAATCTCTGGGCAAAAAAGTAAAAACCAAGACTTTGCCAAAAGGCTTTAATTCTGAATGTGAAATCTGCACGGCGGGGATCCCTTCCCCAGTAGTCCTTGGTGATCACAGAATTTCCATTCCATGCCTGGTGTTCATCAGTCAGAGACAAAACTCCCCTGCAGGGAAGGGGACAGGCCACTCCCCCCACAATCACAAGAGCATTAGGGTTCCCACCGGTCTCCACAGGTCTCAGGTTTCTGGACATTGTGCCATTTGTCCCCTGGCTCCTTCCTAAGGAAGTGCTGATGTTCAATTAGATTCCACCTGTATTGTCATTTAACTTTCACAGACGACCATAGCAGGTCCCCGAACAGCCTTGGTACTCACATTCCTCTGTGTGACCATGACCTGAATTACCAGCCACCTGTATAAATACCACCTCATTTTTACTTTAATACCAAGGCCATCATGTCCAAGGCGTTGAATTGAAGAACCATGGGATGGCTTCCAGAAAGGCAGGCACCTCCGAGCAGCTGTTAGATTCTTCTGCTAAGGCCATCAGCCACTATTACCCTCATTCGTCGTCCTCATAAGGATGGTGGACACTATGAGCTGCACCCAAATGTGGCTACATGAGCCAGTTACCCACAAATAACCACAAACCCAATCTAAACTGATATAAATGTTCGCTCCTCTTTTGCTAAAAGAATCCTTGGCCAATCTGTGGCAAAAAAAAATAAAACTTGGGAGGGTTTTAAAAAATGATTTGCAATATGACTCACTTTCATGAAAGGCTCAGAAGCATGGAGCGATTCCATTAGGTAGCATTCCTTCTGGAGAAAAAAAAAGTGAGAGTTTAATCAATGCTACAGTACAATTTATGAGCAAAGGTGGGCCACTTCCTCCTCCACTGGGACACATAAGTAACTTTCTCGTCAGACATTTTTGTGTCTGAATGAAGAAATCCCTGTCTGATCTGCTTAGGTTCAGCCCTGTGATCCAAGCCGGTTTTGACATATCCCGATGACCTCAGAGCTGATAAGCTTTGGCAGAGGGGAAAAAATATGCAAGAGAAGTTCAGGAGCCGAGGGGGAAAAATGATCATCTAAGTTGATGTGTAGAACACTCTCAAATTCTCAAAGTAGATGTTTTGTCTGCGTGGCTGTGGAAACCTCACGTATGTTTTATCACAGCTCGAAAAGGGAAAAGGGAAAACACCAAAGCATCCACGCATTTGTGGTTCTTTTTGGATGATATTACCAATATCTCATCTCAAGGTTTCCAATCGTGGAGGCCAGATGCTCCGTGATGATGTGCTCTTCCAAGTGTCAGGCGTAGTCAGAATCATCTCGACGGAATAAACAAGGAGATAAACCGCTGAAAAGAACAGCTTTGTGTATCTGCTAGATGCCGGGAGGTCAAAGGGAGCGATGCGTGAGCTCATCGAGCAGCGGCTGCCAGATGTGCCTTTCGAAGGGGAGACTGGATTTTGACCCAGAGAGAAGAAACATGGCAGGAGTCTCGCAGCTGCGAGCTGACCGCCGACTCTCCTAACTGCCGCCGGTGCAGCAAGGCTGCGGGGAGCCATCTCCACGAGAGAGATGGTCCCCTTTTCGCCTCGCGGGGCAGGTTATTTCAAACTCATATACATTCATGAGGCCAGTGGCATAGGAGTCAGTCTCACCTTCAGCCGATCCAGACCTGAATTTAGAGACTACCCCCTAGCCTGTCAGCACATGCTCACCTGCTTTGCAAAAGAAAGAGACCTTCTAGGAAAAAAAATGTTCTGTGACAATCAAATCCGTTTTCAGCAACTACAGCCAGCATTCATTTTTCATCACTTTGTGTTTTTTGGTTTCTGCACCTTATGGTTTGAAATTAATCTGAAAATAGGTGTCTGAAGGATTGCTCACATAAACAGGTGAGAATGGAGAGAGGAAAATATCTGTATTCTCAGTACTGTTATTATACAGAAGCCACCGTGCTCTGTGTCGCCACAGTCTTCATCTACGATGCACTGCTGTCTGTAAGAGCTCCCATTCTTTAGATTTCCTGTGGACTATTTTTCTGTCACAAGCTGTTTATTACTTATTCGGTTCTGAATTACCGATGTTAAGTATTTAATTCTCAACTTATCTGTGTGCCTGGAACTTTGATAATTGAGGATTTGGGTAGCACCAGGATCTTGGTGGAAAAGGAATTTAGCAATTTCATGTATAGTTTGCTCAAATGCATGCATTCTATTTCAGAATAAAACTTTAAAACCTTTGGAAACAAAATTTTAAAGTAAGTGCATTTTTCTCATTGCCGCCTTTGAGAGGGCATCTCCGGTGAGGTTTTCTGTAACAGCCAACATGTACCAAGTGTTGCCCATGTACCAGGTACCAGGTTAAGAGCTCAGTATGTATCATCTCCTTATAAAGTATATAATGTTGTTTCCATTTTATAGATTAGAAAACTAGATATTCCTAAAGTTAGTAACTTTCTCAAAGCCAGGTGGCTAATAGGAAACAAGATCCTTACAGAGCCCCACAAGGCCAGCACAGCCCGATCTCTGTCTTCCCTTCAGCTCCCCTCCTGCCCACCATTCTCCTCTGGACACACCCTCTTCTCGCCTTCCCACCGGCATGCCACTCCAGGTAAAGGGGCTCTGCACAGGCCGTGCCACCTGCCTGGAGTCTTTTCCCATCTCTCCCTCCCCCCTTTCTTATTAACCCAGTGCATCCTTCAGATCTCAACTCAACATCATCACTACCTTCAGAAAGCCCTCTCCAGGGCCCTCGCTGAGCTGTCTTATGGCAGCCAAAGGGGTACATCATCAAGCCGAGAGGCATGTGGTCGCTCCAGGTGTTGGCACCTGCAGGTACCCTGCTCAGCAACTGAGCCAACCTCTTCCCAGGCAGCTCCCAGCCATTGACTGTGCACAGTGAGGTCCTGGGGACAAGCCGTTTCTTCCCACTAAGGGAGTCCTCTGATGGAATGGAGCCATCTTTGCCCAGCGCTCCTCATTGGGTTACCCGAGACTTGGTCGCCTCTGCAACACGGTCCAAGGCTCTACCTGCCCATTCCTACCTCTTCCCCACTTTGCTTTCATAGGAGTTAGATCTGCATCATGGTCGGAGGGTGTATGCTCCAATAAACTTCCTTCAAAATCCCACTGACACAAGTCCCCTCTTCTAGACTCTCATAGTTTACTATCTGCTTCTCTTGTAGCTCTTCTTGGTTTGTGGCACTTACAGCTGGAAACTGTACTGTGCGTGTGATTGTTTCACTGAGGCCTGTAAGCTCCATGAGGCCAGGCCCCGTCTGATTTGGCTCCTCAATGCATCTCCCGACCCAGATCTCTTTCTTTTTACCCCAGAGTGGTTTCGTGCTCTGGACTGGAGTCCCCCCCGCTTCCCACCGCCCTGCTCTGGTGCGTGGTCCACTCTGTGCCCAGGGCCGCTGCACTGGCCGTGGCCAGCTGGGTGTCCAGACTGTCCACCAGCCCTGAGAGGGCCCTGGGAACCCAGCGCCAGCCTGGACGCGCCTGGGAAACGGCGCCTCGATGAGGCTTGGGCCAGGCCGGCCCGTGTTCAGCCCTGTGGCCCCTTTTCCCGCGTGGACCCGCGTGCCCTCTCTCCTTGAGAAGACGGAACTTGAGCGTTTCCAAGCCTCTGAGTGAAAACATCTGTGTTTGACCCTTCCCGTCGCAGCACATTAGTGAAGTCCTGCTAAGGAGCAGCTGGAGTTGACAGGACTCTCATCAGAAGGTGTCGCTGCCATCAGCCGGAGTGAGTGGGGCTGCTGGAGCAGGCGCCCTCGCCGGATGCCAGGCGGGGTGATTACACCTGGTCTACCTCAGTTCCCCCCGGATTTCTCATCGGGCCCTCTCTCCCTCCATCTCTGCCCTGGACGGCTAGGGGGTGTTGGCCAAGAGCCTTTCCACTGCTGCCACAGTTCATCCCAAAAGCGGATGCGTTCCTCAAGGACCACTTGTCAGGGGGTGTTGTTGGGAGGAGGGGATCCTGCTTGGAAGAGGGCTGGCTTGGTTAGATGGCACCTAAGGCCCCTTCACCTTCCAATTTCAATTCTATGATTCAGTGATTGTCACCTTCAAAACAGTGTCCATGGGACCACTAAGAGCCTTGTAAACGAAACTACTGCCAAATCAGAAAGGTAGAACTCAGTAAAGAGAGCTGTTTACATACACACACACCCAAAAAGTGTGGACACGAATCTGGACATCCCTGAACCAGTCACGGTTGTATTTTCTCTCTCGAGTGAATTCTGAAGCCATAATTAAGTGAAGACAAAAACATATATACGTTGAACGAAAGGCGTGTAATCTCGGGGATAATTCCGAGGTAATTAACACAGCAGAGCTGCACGAAGGCCCATGTGCAATGAGTGGAATTTTCCAACATTGATTAAGCTGGACGCGAAGAGAACTGAGTCTTTGTCTGAAAGCTGCCAAATGAAAACAACTTTGGGATATTTAAATTCAGGTTGGAAATTGGTTGGAGTAAGGGATATTTAAACCATAGCTGTTCAAGGGCTAAAAACATATGAGCGTGTGTGCGTGCATGTACACACACACACACACACACTGCCTCTGAAAACAAGTTAGCCAAAGGTGTACATTCCTTCTAAGTTCTCATGATCAACAGATGTAAATGTTCACGGTGTTCAGATGAATTATGGACCCTAATGAGATTTCAATACTGAGCAAACAATAAAAATTTATGCATTGCATAGTTGCCGTGGCCTTTGGCTCCACGGCTAGTGTTCCACCCTTTCAACAGCTTCGGTAATATAATATCCAGCTGGCTTCGGAGGTAAGGAAAATTCGAGGGGTGAATTGAAATTGTGAGAAATTATTTGATGGATTACTTTGTCAGAGTAATGCATGGCCTTGGCATAATTACCGTGGCCACCTTCACCCTGGAGGCAGGTGGTGACAAAGACCTGCAGGGCCTAGGTGCTGAGCCATTCCCAAATGTGCTCCTTGCCCTCCTGGTCCCCCGTGTCCGTGGTGTCTGGGCGCCCCTGGTCAAATGCCCAACAAGCGCATTCCTGCCCTAGTCCGGCAAGCGAACGGGGCAGCCAAGGGCTGCACTTTTCCCCAGAACTGTCATCTGTGTCAGCGCAAAGGGAACCAAACAAAAGGCTGGCTGACCTTGAAATAAAATGGGGCAAAAACAGGGAAGGGGATGAATGATATCTTTTAAAGCAATATGTTTAAACATAATGGCCGGCACAGGCACACTGATCCTTTTTCTCGTCTCTCTCTCTCTCTTTTTTATCAATTCAGACCTTGAACTTGATGGTTGTCTGCCTTGCACTTTATAATGTTCGAATCTTAACATGTGATTAATAGCAGATTCCCTGTGCGTACGTGTCAGAGACCACATCTGTAGCAAATCTGCCAGCATATTTTTTCCACTAGTTTTACTTTGGAACCATAAAGTAATTCCTGTTTTGTGAATGAGAATAAACCTATTATGCACGAATATAGCTACGCCCAAGATCTGCTCTTCGGGGAAAAGAAGTTGCCTATATGATAGGGCGGCTGAAATTCCAGTGCTCAGGAGCCCTTTTCAGCGTGGCCTTCAGCCGTAGAGTCCACTCCCGCCCATTGCTTGGTTATTATGATAACAGAAATATATTTGCAGCATGTTTACAAACCCATTTGGAGTAAACAGAGTAGTCTTAATTGTAAGTTCTAATGTTTTAATGCTAAATCGGGCGATAAGTCAATGTTTCAATTTGGCACAGCCAACCACATGTTCTCCAAAAATAGCCTTTGACACTTTTTAAAGCAAGTCAGTGGTGTACTTTGGGTGTTCACAAAAGGCTTCATTCTTGTCTACAAATGGCAAACCTCCCCTTCATCCCAAGAGTGCCCAGCTCATGTGAGGTGGGAGAAAAAATAGACAAGTCCCCTGTTCTAAAGCATTTCTGCAACTCTTACTCTCGTCAGAAAGGGAAGATTTTGGAGTATATGGGGAAAGCATGTCCAAGAAAGGTTATCTTGATTTCCATTTAACATACCCTCCCAGTGACTCTTTTAAAGGCTCATCATAAGTGTTTGTGCATAGCTGGGAACACAGATTCCACCCTGGAGAGATCTCGGGGCCGCTCACGTTACACTCCGAATCCATGTGTTTTCACATCATGGGAAAATCAAGATGTAGGCAGATCCCTCAGCCCCTGATGGCTTCGGGTTTTAGTCTTTTCCATGTTCTCCACGGTAAACTTATACAGAAAAAGACCTCCGCACGCCTGAATCTAAGCACGGCCAATAATATTTTCCCACAGAGGCCCACGGTGCGGCTAAGCAAGACCCAGGAGTGGCGGGGAAGGGAGGGAAGAGGGACGGGGGCCCATAAATGCTGTACATGAGATCAGGACCCAAGTGCCTTCCCAGGGGCGGCCACTGGCCTAGGAGGCTTTGTCAGCAGAGTGACCGTGCAGGCCGAGGCGGAGAAGCCCCTCCCGAACAAACGCAGCTCTAGACTTTACTAACCCTGTTTCAAAGCCACGCAAGGGGGCAGCTATAGAAATAACGCCAGCCCCTTACTTTTATATTGGTCACTATGTGCTAATCTCTCCATATGGTTTATCTTATTTAATCCTTACTGCAGCCCTATAAGATAGGCATTATTATATCCTGAGGCTCAGAGAAGTAAGGACTTTGTCCAGGGTCACACAGCTAAAGAGTGGCAGAGAGCCAGGACCAAACCCAGGCAGTCAGGCTCCACAGTTCACACCCTTAACCTTATATTATGCCATCTTCCGCTGTTTGAAAGTTGCCTACTCTTGTCTTTTAGCATAACCTGGTCCAGTTTTTTCTGCCTTGTCAGATTCTCTTCCACTTGTCAGTATTTTAGCAATGGCTATGAGATTTTATTGCAAGCTACTAACCTCGGGTAATTTTCTGTTCTCTTAAACTGTTTTGCTTGCACAGTTCCCAAGCAGTTCCTACCACAGCGCATCTGTGCAATTGTGATAGCTGGAGTAAACGCACAACTTGGCCCAATCTTTCAGAATGATGTTTGCTGCAGGTTTTTCATAGATGCCCTGTATCAGGTTAAGGAAATTCCTTTTTATTCCAAGTTTATGAAGCGTTTCTCTCACGAATAGGTGTTGGATTTTGCCAGATGTTTTTCTGTGTCTAATAAGATGACACAGAAAAGATGACACGTGTCATCTAATAAGATCCTTTATTCTATTAGTGTAGTATACTACGTCAATTGATTTTCATATGTTAAACCAATCTTGTATTACTGAGATAAATCCCACATGGTCATGGTGTTTAATCTATGTTGCTAGATTGAGTTTGATGATATTTGTAAGCATTTTAGTGTCTCATGTACATGATGGGTATTTCTTGTGATTTTTTATCTAGCTTTTGTAAGGGGTGATACTGGCCTCGTAGAATGAGTTGGTCGAATGAGTAGAAGTATTATACTCCCCTTTATTTTCTAAAAGAGTTTGTGTAGGATCAGTATTATTTTTTGTTTACATACAGTAGGTTCGTCCAAACATTGTTTCATTATAACGTTGATGAGATGCCATAGGAACTTAACTCTTGATTACATCAATTAGCCTATAGTAAAATTGGTTTTGTTATATTTGATTTCACTGAAAGTCATAGAACCTATCGACGATGTTAAGTGAGGACTTGCTGTACGTGATAGAATTTATTATTTAAGCCATCTGGTGCTGGGCCTTTCTTTGTGGGAAGATTACTAATCCAACTTATTTACTTGTTATAGATCTATTCAGCTTTTCTATGTCTTCTTGAGTCAGTTTTGATCATGCAGATTATCTAATTTTTTTGGCATGAAATTGTTCAGAATATTCCCTTATAATTGTTTTCATTTCTCTTAACTCAATAGTAATGTTCCTCTTTTATTCTTGATGTTGGCAACTTTGTCTCCTTTCTTTTTTCTTGGTCATTCTAGCTGAAAGTATATCAGTTTTGTTGATCTTTTCAAAAGCCAACTTTTGGCTTCATTGATTTTCTCTATTGTTTTCTGTTTCCTCTCCCGATGATTCCTGATCTAACCCTTACCCCTTTTTTCTGCTTGTGTTGGACTAGTCTGCTCTTTTTCTGATTTCTTAATGTGACAGCTTAGATTACTGAATTGAAACTTTCCCTTTTCTCCTAATTAAGCAAATAAATTTCCCCCTAAGTTCTGCTTTAGTTTCATCCCACAAATGTTGATAGTTGTTTCGTTCTCATTCAAGACCTCTAATTTTCATTATAATTTCTTGTTTGACTCATGGGTTCATTATAAGTGTTTTACTTAGTTTTCTAATAC
Organism: Miniopterus natalensis; assembly: GCF_054644295.1. Taxonomy (NCBI): domain Eukaryota; kingdom Metazoa; phylum Chordata; class Mammalia; order Chiroptera; family Miniopteridae; genus Miniopterus; species Miniopterus natalensis. The sequence goes on from NC_142094.1 coordinate 49,740,084, forward strand.
TTGGGGGGGTTCCCAAATTACTTTTTGTTGTTGATGATTTCTAAAGTAGTCCTGTTGTGATTGGAGAACATACTTTTTATGATTTCAGGTCTTTTCAATTTATTGAGACTTGTTTTATGGCCCACATGTAGTCTATGCTGGGGAATATTCCATGTGCTTTTGAAAAGAATGTGTATTCTGCTGTCATTAAGTAGAATGTCCTATAAATGTTAATTAGGTCAAGTTGGCTGACAGTGTTGACATCTTCTATATCTTTACTGATTTTCTGTCTAGTTATTCTATCAGGTTTTTTAATATATAGTATTGAAATCTCCAAGTATAATTATGAACTTTCTGTTTCTCATTTCATCTGTCAGTTTTGGCTTAATATAGTTCGGGATTTGGTTGTAAAGTGAGTATGTATTTATAATTGCCGTATCTTCCTGATACATTGACCCTTTTATGTTTCTGAAATATCCCTCTTTGTCTTGGAGAATATTTCTTGTCCTACAGTTCATTTGTCTGATATTAGTGTGGACACTCCAGCTCACTCATGGTCACTGTTTTCATGGTATATGTATTTCCAGCTTTTAACTTTCAACCTACATGTGCTTTTGAATCTAAAGTATGTCTTTTGTAGACAGCATAAGGTTGAATCTCTCTTATCACTCTGACCATCTGCTGTTTGATTATTTAGTCCAGTGACATTTGCATGATTTTTTATCTTGTTGGATTTAGGTATACCCATTTTGTATTTGTTTTCTGTGCGCTTCATGTGTTTTTCTCTCCTTTTCGGCTTTCGTTTATAAAACAGATATTTTTGTTATACCATTTTAATTCGCCTACTGAAATTTTAAAACTGTATTCGATGTTGTTATTTTCTTAGTCTTTGCTCTAGGAATTGCAATATATAGCCTAACTTTTCACAGTCTACTTCAGCTTATAACCAACCTAATTCTAATAAATATAGTAACTTTATCCCAGTGCAGTTTCCTCCCTACTCATTTATACCATGATTATCATATCTGTACATGTCATAAGTTCAACAATATTGAATTATTATTGTTTATGCGATCTTTATTTTTTAAAGAAATTAAGAAAAGAGAAAATATATACAGGTTTGTTTTTTTCTATTTACCATTTCCAGTGTTCTTCATTTCTTTCTGCAGATTTGAGTTACCATCTGGTATCATTTCAGCTTGAATGACATCATTTAGTGTTTCTTGTAAGGCAAGTCTGTAAACAAAAAAATTCACTCTTTGCTTATCTAGAAATGTCTTCATGTCACCCTCATTTTTGATGCATAGTATTGCTAGATATAGAATTCTTGGGAAACAGGTTACCCCCATCTCCACCCTTCCACCACTTTGAATGTCTTCTCCCACTGTCCTCTCCCTCCATTGTTTCTGATGAGAAGTCAGCCATTATTCATACTCATACATAATGAGTTATTTTTGTCTTGCTGCTTTCAAGATTTTCTCTTTCTGCCATTATTTCTTCAAAGATATTTTCCTGCCATTTTCTCTGTCCCTTCTTCTAGGACCCCCATTATTGGTACGCTTGTTATTGTTGCACTGGTCTTCAGGCTCTGCTCATTTCTCTTCAGTCTTCTTATCTTTGTCTTCTTCAGGTTGGATAATTACTGTTGACAAATGTTCAAGATCACTGATTCCTCTTTATTTTATCTATTGTATATTTCAACTCCTGTAATTTTTTATAGTTCCTTTTTCCCTGTTGAGGTTTCGTATTTATTGGGATATCATCATGATAATTTCTTTTAATTATTTAAGCATAATTTTCTTAAACTCTTTGAATATATTTATAATAGCTCTCTTGAAGCCTTTGCTAAGTCCAACATCAGAACCACTCAGAATCAGATTCTATTGACTGCCTTTCTTTTAGATCACACTTTTAGTACTTTTAGATCACACTTTTGTACTTTTTCTTTTATTCTTTTTTTGACATACAATATTTTTGTTGAAAATATTGAAAAACTAGACACTTTAGATGCTATATTGTAACAACTCAGGCTCTGATATTTTAAGTAGCTTTCCTGAACATAATCTACAGGATCTGTCTCCCCTGCAGTTTTGTTTTGTTTTTAATTCTTTTTACTTTATGAGCCTGGCTTCCTAGGGGATTGCCCCTTTGTGTGCATAGCTTAGTGGCCAGCCAATGACTGAGCAGAGGTTCTACTCAAAAACCTCCGACCCATAAGGCTTCCATCCTCTGCTGCATGATTTGTATGTGTGTTGAGGAGCACATTCCAAGTTCAGCCAGTTCTCAACCTACCTTTGCTTTGACTTCTCACTGGGGTCTCTCAAGTCTTCCCAGCCCATGCACATTTTTAAATATCACCAGGAGATGTACAGAGGGCTCACCTGGCACATCTATGGCTCTCTCATTTCCAGGATCTCCCCATTATATTGTTGGTTGGTGTGTCACTCTCCCCAGCTGGTACCTGCAGCCTCAGGCTAGCAGAACTGTGATTTTCCCCCATTCATTTCCCTACCAAGTTTGTTGCTTTTACTGACAGTAATACTGGGCATGGGTTTTGCCCTCTGCTCCAAATCAAGTCAGCCTTCTCTGGCAGCCCTGCCCTGGTAACACCATTATTCTAGCCAACTGAGCTAGGGGGTGAGGTGGGGATGTTCTTACCTAAAGTTCTGCCAGCTTTCTATGAATAAACACTTCTCAATTTGAGGGTTTTTTTTTTTTTACTTCAGTCATTATTCAGAGCCCTGAAAGGGTTGTTTTAACAATTGTTCACTTTTAAACTTGTTGTGGAGGGAGTAAATTTGCCAACCTCTTTACTCATAGCTGGAAGACCCCTGGTAGAGGGATTTTGCTAGTCTATACAAAGTTCCTATAAACTCTTCAAGACGTGTTGTAATGAAAGATCTCATCCTTGACTCCTTGTGAATTTTGACCCCTTATTTCCCAGAATTCCAAGCCCTCCTCCTCAAAGAGCTTTTGGTGCCTGAGTTTCCCCAAGATGGGTAATGAGCGGCTCCAGAAGCTTTCATTCCACTCATTGCACCATGGACAGTTTGAATGCTAAAGTTTTCTCTCCAATTGTTCTATCAGCTTCGAATCCAGGGCAGCTCTTTGCCCACTAAGTGACCCAAAGGCAACAGGTGGGACCTGTTTTTGGCAGACCTGTTGAAGAAAAATGGCCTAGTCATTGGCTTGTTTCACTTTCATTTATCTCTGTCATCTGGGGATACAATACAGATCGTATCAGGCCCAACAAAAAGTACATTCTGATATTATTTTCAGCTTTTTGTCTTGACAGAGAAGACTAAGCATGGATATCAGAAATACCTACCGCAAAAATGAGAAGGATGGGCTCAGTGGAAGGCCAGAGGGGGTAGCCCTGCTCTTTCGCTTTCTCTCTATATATTCTCTTTTTGAAAAAGAAAGAAGTTTAAACCCCACCACCCACTCATCAGGTGATTGGAGACTGTGGTTGTAAAAATGTCTGCAGGCAGAAGCTCTGAAAAAAATCCCAGAAAGTGTTGAAAACATCTCTAAACAAGGTACTTTTCTCCTGCACCTTTCTCGCTAAAGGTCCCAATTGCTGCCAAGAAAACTAGTGAGAACGTTAGCTGCCAAATAAAAAATTTATGACAGTGTTTGGCAAAAGACTATCTCGCTGCTTGTTTTATACATTTCCACAAGGCGCTTGAAGGCGGCCTATTTTCCTTCTCCTCCTCCCCCACCCCCACTTTGGGTTCCCATAGCTCACTGATCACTGTTCTGGGTCTGTTCTCCAATAAAAGAGCAAACTCCTATAAAGTAGGATTAAACAATATAACTTTCTCCCCCTTTGGTACCCTCTGAAATGTGAGCGAAATGTTTTCAAATGTGATGTGTTGCAAAGAAACGGAAAGGGTTTGCTTGTTTAGAGTAGACACGTGTAAGAAAAAGCACAAGCACCTTCCATGAGCTTCTGAGTGGCAGAGGAGTCTTCGAAATCCCCCAGTCCTCGCAAACGTCCACACCCAACACTTTGCAGACAAGGAAATGGGGGCCCAGAAGGAGACAGTCACACAGCCTCTGGTCACACAGCCAAGCCTGCCTGGGACGATAGCCTGGCCGTAGCCTCAGTCTCCACGCTCAACCCCCCACTTTGCACCACAGCCCAACATTGCCCTTGTTTTGGGGTTTTCACACACACGTGCACTTACAGCATGTTTTACAAGCATTAGGATTCCAGGCTATTCTGCTTAAAGAAATCCAAAACATTTCCTTCCCACCCTGGCTGCTGTTGCTCAGTGGTATAGCATCAGCCAGAGCACTGGGGGGTCAAGGGTTCGATTCCCAGTCAAGGGCATGCACCTGAGTTGCAGGTTCGTTCCTGAGGGCCATGTGCAGAAGGCAACCAATCAGTGTGTGTCTCTCACATTGATGTTTCTCTCTCTCTCTCCCCTTCCCTCCCTTCCACTCTCTCTAAAAATCAATGGGAAAAAAAAAATACCCTCTGGCAAGGATTAAAAAAAAAAAAAATTTCCTTCCTGAAAAATTTTTGTAAAAAATCTAAAACGTTAAAACTGAATCAAGATAGGCCTGTGGCACTCCTGGAAGGGCACTGCCTGCCCATATCAATTAAGCCTCCTGCTGTGTCATTAAATGTTTCCATGAGCCTTTCAAAAGGACGGGAGGGGAGATGCTCTGTTTAGAAAAATGAAAAAAGTTTCCTTGAAGCGAGTTGGGATGTTGATAGTAATAATTACCCAGGCTGCTGGTGAACACCCTGAAATATTTTGCCTGCCTGTCTGAGAAAGCAAAATGATCTGTCTCAGCCCTTTCAAAACAGTGATCAGATTGTGCTTCCGGTTGTTAATTAGCGCGGCTCGCGCTCATTTCATCATCTGGCTCATTCCGAAGCCTCGCTGCCCCCTCCTCCCGTGACCCCGTCCGTCGCAGCGCCTGCGGTGGCCGTCACACGCTCAGGCCCGGCCTGCGGTCCTGTTGCCTGGCTGCGTGGAGGGAGCGCGTGTTACTTGATATAAAATACTGCGGACAGAGCAGGAGTAAGCGGATTATTTCAGACAGTGTTAGGAGGCAACCGGAGCAAGATTAGCCGACACGAGACAGATACCATAAGCAAATTAGAAAACCTCCCAATTAGGACAGGAACCCCAGGTCTGCGCTGTTTGGGATTTGCTGAAAGGCAAAGCGTCGATGTTCGGGGCTCTCGTCTTGATTTTTGCTGAGACGCTGGCGTTTCCTGACCGCATGTCAGCGCCAGGCTGGCGCTGGCCTGGCCCATGAAGCCAGCCTGGCTCTCCGCGCCGCCCGCGTCCCCAGGCCGAGAGTCCAAACACCGGGGACTGTTTCATGTGGCCCTGGAATAATCTCCAGGTCATATTGTAATATTTCCGTACTGGGGCTGTCGGACATGGCTCCAGTGTCCCACATCTAATCTCTCTTTTGTTTGTTTGTCTTGCGGAACATGTATCATGTTGAAGTCATAGAAATGGGGTGTGCAGAGTGCCAGATGCTGCAAATGCAATTAGATACTTAAAAATAGCTGCCTTGGTGGCACTGCTGGAAATCGGCCTTGTTTTTCCAAACACGGTGGCACTTTTCTGCTAATTTACTGCTCGTGAGCTCCAACAGGAGGCACGGGTCCCCTTCTGAGGCCACCGTGCAAACGATGGGGTCACTGCAGAAATCAGACCCAGCACTATTGCCCTTCCAGCGACTGGGCAGTCCCACCTGTTGGGTTTTTCCCCCCCAAGTACCCTGGGTAGTCACCTGTTTCTTGACCTCTGATGATTTTCTATCAAGTTGTATGTGACAAAAGCCCTCAACAGACCGAGCCTAACTTGTGTAAAGAAAATCGGGAGTGTCTACACTCCTTGTTTTATGACCTGAATGTATTTCAAGTAAGCTTTTAGTTCACCAGGAATCACGCTACCATAACACTCAGAATTGATTTTACAGTCGTATCCGAGGAAGATGATGTTTTAGTATATGAGGGTAAAGGCTGAATTGTGTGTTTTTTCTGATTGTGAAAATAGTGCATATTTATTACCAAAAAAAAATTTGGAAAATGCAGTGAATCATAGAAGATTTATTTTAAATCCCCATGATCCCAACACGTAGACACAGTCATTTCTATCATTTCAGTGTCTATGTTTCCAATTTTTGTTTTAAGTTTATATAAGTTCTTCTCTTTTGGCAAAATTGGGTTCATAGTGTACTTGCTATTTACAACCTTTGCTTTTTAATGAATATAATATGGTCCAAAAAATCAGTGGTTTTAATGGCAAGTAGGATAGGACAAGATCTTCTTACACCTCTGAATCCTCAAGAACAAATTTGTTCTGTATGGTTTTAGCATTGATTCTATTTTAGTGTATTTTTTCTTTAAAAATTATCAGTATCTGAATGGCATTTGTGGCAGCTCTCAACTCGCCAGTGTTATATAAAACATTATTATCCCGTCCCTTGAGCAGTTTACATTTTCTGTTTTCACGTGCATGATCTAATTTGAACATCACAAGAACCCATAAGGTAGGGGGAAAAGATGTTCTTATCCCTCATTTTATCCATAAATGCAAAGTAAGCTACAAGGCAAGATGCACCGAGATGCCAACAATTCATCCTGCCACGTACAGCATGTGGCCTTTAAAACAGAGTCTGACTCTGCCACTGACCAGCTGGATCCTGGGAAAACTACCTCCCCAAGCCTCACTTCCCCCCCTCTGGAAAATGAGAACATTGATATCTTTATCATAGATTTGTTTTGAGGATTATTTAATTTGTGTGAAATACTCAAGATAGTCTAAGGCACAAAAACAGATAAAAAATAAATTTTACCATTTTTTTCTCACACATTCCCTCTTATTTCTGTATAGCACTGTGAATAAATTGTGTTTTTTCCCCAATTTACTCAATTCTTAGTTTAGCATTATTTGAAATAATAATTATATTTGAAATAATGTACAATTCAAGAAAATGAAGACATACATAAACATGGAAAGAAAAAAACATCCACTACCCAAATACAAGCCCTGTTAGCACGTGGCTACATTTCCTTCAAGTCCTTTTTTTTTTCCTGTGGAACGTCTTCCCATTTGTTTTCAGACATGTCAACTCGTTCGTGCTGTGAACTAATGAAATAGAGGTAGTGAAAGCGTGTGTTTTAGAGAATGTGTTCTGCGTGTCACCAGGGTCTGCTGTTGCTTCCAGGTTGTAAAGGAGATGCCCCTTTGCAATCCTGCTTCCACTGGCGGGAAACCAAAATACGGGGTCAGATGAGTGGTCATAGTGGAGGCGCAATGATGATGCATAAAGAACCCGAAGGGTCCGAATGTACTGACGGGTCTGTCACCCACTGGTCCCGTGGCCTTGGAGTAAACCGTGTCCAGCCCGGTTCACCCATCACAAAACCAGCCTCTCTGGCCCACAAAGAGGGGCTGGGCAGGACTTCAGCAGAGGCCACCATCTGTCGGGCCCCAAGCCTGCCTTGTCACCCAGGGATGACTCCACGCGAGCATCTGCAACCACTGGGAAGAAAAGCTTTTTCCTAGGCCCTTAAAAGGTGTCTGTTCAAGTTGAAAGGGAAATTCCTACAGCCAAGCCTCTCCTGTCAGCTAACTTGATAGTTCTCTATGAAGTAAACCATTAGTGAATACATCGATTCTTTCTTTTCTTTCTTTTTTTTTGTTTCCCCCCTCTTTTTGCAGTTCTGCTTCGGCAATTCCCAGGATTTCTCTGAACCAGTTGGGCAAAACTGATTTTTATTAGTTTCACTGGCCTTGTGGAAAATTATCTCATGAACCGGTTTTTATAGGAAGACTCAAAGCACAGCACAGGGTAAAAAACAAGCCTATAGCAGTCAAAGCTGTTGTCTGAAATGTCTTCAGACTGGAAGGCTGAATTTATTGCACAAAACAAGTGCTAGCAAGGCGGAGGTGTGCGGTTCCGCTCATTATCACGGGAAAGGGGAACCAAAAAGCCAAGTAAAAAATTAAATTTTAATAATGCCAGTGATATTTTCTAAATCTTTCCTGACAGAAAGATTCTCATTATTTTTATATGTCTCCGAGTAGGTTCTTTTAGTGCCATCTCAGAAATGGCCTCAGCTATGATTGTTTTCCAGGCTTTAAGGCATCTAAGAAACCAAATATATACAGAGAGAAATATGCTTTAGGTTGTTCAAGGAAGGGCCCTGACCACGCTAACACTTCGGCGGGCGTATCTGCAGCCAACATTTGCTGGGTACGCCTTCAGCTTTCACAAAAGAGGTCCATGTTGTTAAGACAATTGCTGTAAATCTCCCAAACAAAGGGGACCCATGATTCACTGCACTTAGCCAGGGGAGGGTCCCAGGGGCCCCAAGTCCCAAGTCTGGGCTCATTCTGGAAATCACCCCATGCTGGCCATGAAAGGAGAGTCAAGAAAAAAGTGGAAATAATATCCTGTTGTTTTGGCAAACATGCAAACTCGCCTTTCCAAGGGGTCACATAGTATGGAATTGTTTGGGGATAGGAGGAAAAATAAAGCCAGAATCATTGAAGTAGCCACGCCACGAGGACGGGAATTCTTTTTGTTTTCTTAGTTCTTCCGTGCCTGTGTGTAAACCTGTCTTGGTCTCCAAAGGATTTATAGCAATAGACCAAAATATATGCAAAGCCATAGGTTTCCTGGCTGTGAAATGAAGTGAGGCGTAGGGTGAGGGCACGCTCTGTGGACCAGCCTGCCCACTGGTGAGCGGTGGCCGCAGGTGCGCTCTGGCCTTCTGGCAGCCCATCAGAAGAGGGACATGTGGAGTCACAGGAGTCAAGATCCGTAAAAGCCCAGCTCTTCCCCCTACCCGATGGCAGAAGGCCTCCTGCAGGACGTCGTGGCAGGGACACCCGCTGGGCAGGGTAATGAACATGCCCAAGAGCATCCTACAGGAAATACGAGTTCCGCCCGCCTGTCTCTTCCTGTCCCCTGGGTAAGCTGGTGGCGTTGCCCCCAGAACAGCTGGGAGCGCACACTCGAACCTAAACCATCAGGTAAAGGGCGGACTCCCGGGGTCCCGCTGATCCCGGGGGGAGACTAGTGCCTCCCGGAGAAGTGGACTCTGTTCTTAGGCTCCTCGATCAACACTGTTGCTCAGCTGGATTTCTAATGAGTGTTCGGCAGGGGACTTTGAGGTTGTCACCTCCGGCAAGGACCTGGAGTGGCACCACCTCGTATTGTAATTAGGTGCCCTTGTGTTATCTGGTAGCCAGTTCAGGGTTGGAATTCACCATCCACTTGCGAAAATTAAAACCAGGTAGCTGGAGGCCAGTACCTCCAAAGAATGACAGAGAAAAGCGTGGCTCCTTCTTTGTATTTTGGCTCAGTTCCCGTCAAGATCCCTCCTAAATTAGGGTAAGTTTTTCTATTTTTTGCAGCTAAATAAAGGACCTGAGAAAGTGTTCAAAGGCCACTATACTCCTTCGCAATTTATTGTCTTTATTTTTCTCTAGTCCGCAGACATGGTCCTCAACGTCCATTCTCAAGGGTGCTTGGGTCACACATATTTACTCCCACTTTTGAGAGAGGGAAACTGAGACGCGTTTACTTGTTAGTCACAGGGTCTCTCAGCAGATTGGAGTAGAGGCGATCCTGCCAACCTCTTTGCCACCCACCCTCTGGCAGACACCACTCGGTTTCCCACCCCAGCCTCCTGGCTTGCAAGGCGTTGCAGTCCGCTCACCATCCTCCACGAGAAGCACTAGCCAGGCCGTGAAAGTCAAGGCGGCTGCAGACGTGCTGATGTGCTTGCAGCCCTGACCCCTGCCTGCGCTTTTCATCACCTTGGGAGAGTCCGAAAGGCTCACACAAGCTGGTGTGTGGCTTCCGTTGGCCTCTCCCTGGCCTTTGACCCCCGTGGTTAGGAATCAGTTACGGGCTAAGTTGGATGCACTCAATGTGGACCCTGGTTATTGGTGCTCGCACCAAGGCCGAACTGCAGACTTCTGCAGGGTCAGGAGGTCTGGGCTGTTCCCGTCTCCGAGGGAATCTCGGGGAAAGCAGGGCAGAGATGCACTCACCCGCCCACCCCCTCCCTCCCTTTCCATTTGTTCCGTAATAACTAGTCAGAGGTCACAGGCTGAAGACCCACAGGCCCCCTTGGCCCCACCGGCAGATGTGCTTGGTTTGGCCACCCAGTGTTTAGGAAAACTTTTACTTAGTTGCCAGTATTGAAAACTTGGGAGATTTCACAGAAAGAACATGATTTCTGGCTCCTCTTGACAAATCAGAAGATCCGGCTGCACCGAGCCCACTTTGAGTCCCAACAGCAATCAGGAGCAGCCCCCCAATTTAGAAAAAGATCCAGCACTCCCCATTCTCCTAGCCCCTCTCCTGCTGCCTGCTGCCCTCAGACTGGAGGTCTCCCCTCCTCCCCGAAGGATTCCCTTTTTTAGTTAGAAGACTAGCATGTGCTCCCAGGCCAGCAGGCAACGTGGCTTCACCTGCACAAACCTGGGGATCCTGCTATCTGATCATCTCCCCGCCCAAAGGGCCATGAGTCAACCATCGTGCTTAGTGTAAATGAGCCTTTGGAGGCGGCCTTCTCAACCTGGCATTCACCTGCTCCGACATGACTAATGCTGCTTTGGGGTATGTAAAATCGGTTTAAGGTGGAAGCAATAGCGTAAGTTTGCGCCGACAGTGCGCACTCTGCTGGGTGTCTCGTGCATTCTCCAACCAGGAGAACAGGGCAGCCCAGCACTCAGCATCGGCAGAAAGGCCCCCCACCTGGACAGGGGGACAAAGGGAGGGGTAGTGTCCCCAGAAGCCAGGACTAGGGCCACCTGATGGGAGCTGGAAGCATGAGGGCCTGTTAGCACAGTGGAGATGAAGCTATTGGGCAGGCAGGAGGAGTGAGCCTCTCTAGTAAAACAACAAAGGGACAGAGAAGGATCTGAGGTGCAGCCTCCCGAGACCAGCACAGTGAGGATACTGGTCATACCAGACCCCACTCTGCTTGCCATGGAACCAAGTCTGGATGAGATGGAGAAGTTCTGATGTTATGATCTAGAACATGTCACCACGTCCCTCAAGTGTTGACAGAGAGGCAGATGGCTGGTCAGCCTCTGCCAAAATGTTTTATTCTTCCTGACATCAGGAAAGAAAAAAGGTGTAAAGCCATGACTAGTAGGAGATAAGTGCCTAACATCAGATCTTGCGGGGAAATATGTTAAAGCCCATCACAGAAGCCAAGGCAGTTGTGTCTGCACCAGTTGACTGCAACCAGCCATGATCCAGAGGAGGTGAACTAACACAGCTGGAAGAGCAGCCTCTGCCTTCCTGAGACGCTGCAGAAAATGGGGCTTCCAGGAGAGTAGCTCAGCCTGGACCCCACAGACCAGCTCATCAGGGCCAGCAGCGGGAGGGTCCGACAGGAACCAGAAAGGACTCTGTAGGCGTTCCAGGCCAAGGCACCCGCGGCAGGGGCCTGTCTGGGGGTCAGGGTGGCCAACCAAGAGTAGTTTCAGAACTCGTGGGGAGAACCGTGAGTAATTACAGGAGTGGAGTGATAATAATTATTGTACTGAGTGGTTGCTATTACCAAGCACTGATGATCTAAGCACTTCATGTTGAATTAACTCAGTTATTTATTAATGTAATTCATTGACCGAGGCACTGCTGTTATTAGCCCCGTTTTTCTAATGTGAAACTGAAGCATTGGCTCTTTGGAACTTTCAGATTCCTTGTACTGGTCCTTTTGTCTTTCTTTTTAAACAGAAGACTAAAGGAGGGTTGTCCACTTTTTTAGTTTGCCAAGTAAGAGAGTCATTTCCAAGGGGAGAATCTATTTCCAATGTCCAGCTAAGGACATTGGGAAAAACCACTGCCATCTACTATCACCATTGCACCACAAAACAAAGAACATTTTCACCTTAAAAGAGTGAAAAGGACAGAGAAGTAATGAAGTAACTTGTTTAGGGTTGCACGAATGGTGAGCTGCCCCCAGAGGCTGATTGCCATTCTCTCTGTCCCCAAATCTGGTGAGGGGTCAGGTGACCATGCATTTACCTAAAAGAGAGAGCCTGAAAGGACACAGCCAGTGTGCCTGTGACTGAGGAGAGCTGATGAAATATGCTTCAGAAAAAAATGAATACTATCTTAGTAATTTATGGTGTATTTACACTGGGCACTAAGAAGAGTTGACTTTGGTTAATTTGTGTTGTGTACTTTCAACAAAAATGAACTTGGGTACCCCATCACTGTGTCTAGGAGAAGACTATAAAGATGAAGATGCCAAAGACTCGCCCTTCAAACAACCGAGGAGTCTGCTAGAGAACATAGGACACACGGGTTAGATGAACCACCACCTTATGATGTGTGTCTTGCTGAGGCGCAAGATAAAACTGGTGAGGGGGTTGGGGTTTCTAGTAACTTCTCTGTAAAGATGGGGATGATAATTGTCTCCACCTCATAGGATTACTGTGAGGGTTCAATGAAGTGTAGAAAATGCCAGAACAGCGCCTGGCCCGGAGTAAACACCCAGTCAATAGGAGCTGCTGGTGTGGTGTAGCTGAGGCTGTCATTATTGGCGTTACCGTTGTCATTGTCGCCGTCACCAAGGGCCCCATGCTATAGAGGCTAAGGAGGAATCATCAGACAGTAGAGCTGGTGGGATGTCCTAGCTCCAGGTCCACAAACCTTTCCATTTCTCCAACTGGGACTTTTTCTCTTTAAATAGAGGATTGTCCACTTTTTAGTTTGCCAAGTAAGAGTAATTTCCAGGGAGAGAGTACATTTCCAATGTCCAAATAAGGATATTGGGGAAAATACCTGCCATCTACTTCAGCATCACTCCATAAACTAAAGGGCACGCCAACACTGAAACAGGAGAAAGGACACGATTGCAGAGAAAAGGAAAGTCCTCTAAGCTGAGTAATCTTTTTTCCGAGAAAATGCAGCCTTCCCTGGTGCTCTTCTCTTCCCGCTTCAGCCTCAGCCTGGAGTTTGGGAACCAGTGTCCTCCATCATCCAAGCGCCCCTTCATTTCACACAGAAGTGGGACTGGGTTGGACTCGGGAACAGGTGGGGACCATGGCTAGGTGTTGAGTTGTGTTCCTTGATTTTGTTGACCGGTCCCTATTAGCAGCAGATGTATTTTGAATTCCCATTATGTGCAGGCACTCTCATGGTACTGGCCCCTCAGACGAGAATGACTCTGAAACAAGGGGCCTGGGGTCTGAAGACCTGGCTGTGCCCCACATGGTTGACCTTGGGCATCTCCCTTCACCTCTCAGGGCCTCAGGGTCCTCAGCTCTAAAATGAGCGATCCAGACAACGCTGGGGAGACCTTTTTTCCACCTCTAGCAGTCTGCGAGTCTCGAAGCCTCGGAGGGATTCAATATACCTTGCATTTCCAGGGCATCATTATTTCATTCTCTTCAAGCCTTTTCCAAGCCCTTTGATTGAAGCGAGCTGCCTTGACACTCTCTGAAAGCCCGGGGACCAACAAAGCCACTTTCCAGGCCCCCTGTTGTCGGCAAGTCCATGCTGGAGAATGACAGTGGCTGCGGTGCCCAGGCTGCAGCTCGATGGGTGCACTTGGCCACGTAGAGAGCAATGTAACTTACGTATCGCTGATCAAACCCATCGGCCTTACCTGTGCGCTCTGCTAGGCACCTGCTGGCTGCCTTCCCACGCTGGGAAGGGATCCCCAAGCCAGCCAGTGGAGCCCTGCCTTTGCTTGTGATGTTTATGCCACCACCTCAGAGAGAAGGCTCGGCCCTGCTGGGGTGAGTGTCCCCATGAGGCCCAGATAGACACCGGCCTGGGGGAACACAAGCCTGGAGGGCTTGAGGAGGCAGCTTCTTCCAGGCCTCCCACCTCCCCCTTCTCCCCAGCCCCATGGAGTTTCCCAGGAAGTTTCCCAGGCAGCCGCTTGGCCTCTGATGACTGTCCTCCTGCCTCTCACCTTCCCTGAAATGCCATCTCCTTTCACATAATTATTTGCCAGCTGCACGCATGGCCAGGACTTTCTGTTTTCAAAGTGCTTTATAATCTTAAATGAACTAATCCTCTCCTCCCTGGGTGGGTGCTGAGCTGGCTGGTTGTGCTAGGGAGGAAACTGAAACTCAAGTGTCATGGAGTGACTCGCTCCATGCCACCCCAGGCAAAGCCAGGGTTGTGGGCACAAAACAAATTGTCTTGGCTGGCATTGCTCTCATTATGGCCTTTGTTGTCAGGCTTCTGTAATTGATTGCTCATTGTGACACTGTAAGCTCCCACAGGGCAGGGACTCCCGGTTTCCTTTTTCCTTCAGTCGGAGGGACTTGGCCAGACCTGCCATGGCCATGTGCGCACGGTCCAAGGAACACCATGTCCTCCGGCGCAGGAGGGCCGGCCTTAGAGAGCTTTTTACTCTTAAACCAGGAGTGGGCAAACCACAGGTAACAGGCCCAGTCTAGCTCACTAGCTCACTGTTCTTATATGGCCCATGGGACAGAAATGGCTTTTACATTTTTAAATGGTTGGGGGGAAAGTCAAAAGGAGAATATGGATTGACATGTAAAAATTACTTGAAATTCAAATCCCAGTGTCTGTCAATAAAGTTTTATTAGAATGCAGTCCTACTCACCCACTGACGTTGTCCACAGCTGCTTTTGCACAGGGCAACACTGAGTAGTTACAACAGGGACTGTAGGTTCCACGAGGCCTAAAATATTTACTGTTTTGGGTTGAATTGTGTTCTTTCTTCCTCACTCCTGCCCCCCAAATTTTACGTTGAGCCCTAACCCCTAGTGGCTGAGAATGGGACCTTATTTGGAAATAGGGTCTTTGTAGGTAGAATTAGTTAAGATGAGGCATGCTGCAGTAGGGTGGTCCCCTAACCCAGTGAGACTGGTGTCCTTTTCAGAAGAGGAAATGCACACACAGGGAGGACACCATGTGAGGGTGAGAGCAAAGATTTGGGGCGGGGCTTGGAAGCCAAGCAACCTCAAAGATGACCAGCAAACCCCCAGGGGCTGGGAGAGACTCCCTCACCCTTGGGAGGAACCAGTCTGCCAACAGCTCCATCTCAGACTTCCAGCCTCTAGAACTGCAAGAGAATACATTTCTGTCATTTAAGCTGCCCAGTTTGTGGAACTTTGTGATGGCAGCCCTAGCAAACTAATGAATTTACAGTTTGATCTTTTATGGGTAAAGCTTGCTGATTCCTATTAAGCTAAGTGGAAATTTGAAAATGTGATAAAACTACTCTGACCTCACTCAGGACCTAACCTGGGTTTGCTGGGGCTCAGGTACTGGCTCCCGTGTCCTCACTTCCTTGCTGAAGAGCATGCTCATTTCGCCACCTGTCAAACCTTAATTCTCCTGTGTCCTATTTCCTTAGGCCCCCTGGGTAACTGACTACTCCGAACTAGGTCGGTTAATGCAGACTGTTAATGGTGGAGCTGACTTAGTAAGTTGGCCCAGAGATAACATCTGGTCTCCTTCCTATTTTAAATACATTATCCCAGAGGCAGGAGTCTTGTAGGACATGCCCCCTCAGTTCCCTCATCTCACATGGCTTTGGGCAGCCTCCTGCTCCGCTCGGGATTAGAAATTCTCACTCTTGAGATAGAAGAAGGAACAGCTCTGGAAGACTGAGCCCATAGCTGTCTGCAAAGCTCTCACAGAATCGGGCTGGAGCTTCCTGTCCTTCATACAGATCCAGCAATCGTGTGATGCAGCAATGGGGAAACAGGTGGAGACCTGGAGAATAGTCACCATGAAGGCTAAGACAAGATGGCCGGTCTATAGCCTGGTCTAGATCCTAGAACTCTGTGCATTTGTGTCCTGGGGCTGTAGTAACAAAGTACCATAAACTAGGTGGCCTAAAACAGAAATGTCTTCTCTCATAGCTCGGAGGCTTGAAGTCTGAAATGAAGGAGTCGGCAGGGCCATGCTCCCTCCAAAGAGTCTAGGGAAGGACCCTTCCTTGTATCTTCCAGCTTTCGGTCGCCCCAGGCATTCCTTGGCTTGTGGCAGTATCACTCAATCTCTGCATCTGACTCCACCTGCCCTTCTTCTCTGTGTGTGTCTCTGTGTCCTCTCTTCTTATAAGATCACCAGTCATTAGATCTAGGGCCGACCCTACATCCAGGGTGATCTTATCTCAAGATCTTTAACAAATTACATCTGCAAAGACCCTGTTTTCAAATAAGGTCATGTTCTGAGGTTCTAGGTGGACATGAATTTGGAGGGCGACACTATTCAACTCAGTACCATGGGTGAGGTTGAAAGTGAGAGAAGTCCCAACCAAACTCCAGAACCAGGAGCAGGCATGTGACTTAAGCAAGTCCAATAGAGTGAATCTCAGAAGCTTTGCTGGGAATGCTGGGTCATCTGGCTCCTGCAACTGGAAAGTTTAAATGTGACTCTTCAGGTATCAGGCCCACAGCAGGATCTAGGGGCTCGAAAGATGCCTTCAGAACCTGTCTCTTTTCCCCATCTCTGGCCTCTGTGTTGCTCTGTGTTGGCCTCCTTCAGGCAGATTCCCCTTCTGCATGGCAATAAGAGTGGCCCCCAGCAGCTCTAAGTTCCCGTTTTCCCCACAGTCAATCCTAGTAGAGAGAGGACATTTTTCTTGGCTTTCCAGGGAAAATCCTCAAAGGACTCTGTCTGGCTTGGGTGGCATCCAATTCCTGAACAAATGGTTGTGCGGGATAGAGAGCTGTAAGTAGCTGGGCCATATGTCCCCAGGTGGCATCACAGAATGGGGAAGCCCCCCCTTGAATTCCTGGGGTGAGGCTGGGGATTCCTCCCACAGATGCAGGACCTATGAGACCTTGAGTGGGCATTACCAGGTGACACAGTAACCACACAACTCTAGCTCAGAGGTAACCATGGGCCCAGTTTTGAAAATAATTCTTCAAATTGAAGTTGGTGTTAGAGGCTGCTAACAATAACCCATTTTCTCTGTTATTTTTATTTCTATCAACTAACACTGAATTGGATATAGACCTTGGAGAGCCCTTCCATGGGCCCTTGTCTTGGGGAAGTTTCCAGAGAGATACAGGTATAGGTTCCTTTGCACAGCGTTTATGTCTTGCTCTCTTGGATGCTAACTGTCCTGCCCATTGTTACTGTCAGAACCCAAAGGTGGGCATCATTATTCAGGCCTGTCAGCATGCAGGAAAAGCATGTCCAGGACGGGCCCTGAACCTGTGGAGTGTCACACGCTCTCCAGCTAATGAATGTAGGCTTATAAAAGGGCTTGGACACTACCGGCATCCTTAATAGGAGGATGGCTAATAATAGCTCCCTCCCAAAGCCCTGCTTGTCTATAAGCAGCGCTTGGAAACCAGGAAGAGTACCACCTAAACCTTGGGGGAGCATGTGGAGGTAGAGTCTCTCATTCATGCATTCAGCAAGTTTGTGGTTTTGGGTTCTTTATGCCAAGCTCTGTTTTAGGCAATGGGAATGTAAAAGACAAAGGAGATTCAAACCCAAGAAGGTCCACTTTTTATTGGAGAACGCTGCATAAAAACAGAAAATCCTAAAACTATATGGGATAAAACTATATGGGAAGTGTAGTGGTAAGAGAGATGCACAGGGAAACATAAGCGCAAAAGAGGGGCGTGGTCAGGAAATTCTTCTTGGAAGAGGTGGGGAAAATAGATCAAAGACCTGGTTTTGAAATCAAGGTGACTCCCCAAAAAATGCTTTTTGGTTGCAAATAACAGAAGACCTAACTCAAGCCAACTTGAAAAATAATTTATTTTCTCATGTAACTAAAAGGTCAAAGGAAGGGTGGTTTGATATCGAGGTTCATCATATCTTCAGGACTTAGATTCCATTTCTCTGACATTCTTTAATCTACTATCCTCCATGGATCAGTTTCTTTCTTAGGCTGATTTTCCTCAAGGAAACAAAATGGCTGCAGCAGGTCCAGGCCTAACATCCATCACCACACGGTCCAGATGACCCAGTATTGCAGTCAGACCTTCTGAGATTCACTCTATTAGACTGGCTGAAGTCACATGCCTGCTCCAGTCACTGGCCGAGGGCATGGAACACATTGACCATCTTAGCCGAGGTCACAGCTCTACCCCTGGAGAAAGGCTAGTGTCAAATGTGTGGAATTGATAAATGAATGCAACCACATGTCTGCTGTACATGGGAAGCAGAGTGCCTAGCTGAGCCTTCTGAAACATCATGTGTGATCCCATCGCTCATCAGCACACCGGCATTGGGTACAGCTAGAGGAAACTCCATAGTCTTCAGTAAAAGAGGTGTTATGACCAAATACGAACAGAAGAGGACCCCAGCTTTTGAAAACCAAGAGGCAAAAGGCTGTTTCTTAAAGGAAAGAAGTCCTACCTACCCTCATCATACCTTGGCTTCTGGAATACATTAAACCAGAGCCTCACTTGGCTTGGCCAAACACCCATCTTGTTGGAGAAGGGGGACAGTAGTGGATCACTCAGGAGAGTTGCGGTGACAGACAACCCCCAAATCTCATTGGCTTAGTACACATCCACAGTGAGTCCAGGGCAATATCCCTCCATGTGATGACTCCGGGATTGAGAGAGAAGGGATCTCCACCATTCTCTAACTGCACTCCTGGGACCTACAGCCTCCTACACCAGAACAGCAATGGTAGAGTCAGCTGGAGAGTCAAACACTGGAAGTGACACCCAGCACTTTTGCTCACATTTCATTGACCAAAACAAGTCACATGGCCACACTGAACATAGAGGGGTAGGTAAGGGCAGTCTGTGCCTAGAAGTAGAGAACTAGTTGTGCAGGATAGAGAGCTGTAAGTAGCTGGGCCTGCCTGGGCCATATGTCCCAGGCTGGTAACGCCTGCTACAGTGGAATTCTTGGCTCCTCAAGCGAGAGCAGAGAACTGTGCCAGGTGCCTCGCTGGCCCACTGCACATTAACCAGTCTTCTGTGACTCCCGCTGCCACACGCAGCTTGTTTCCAGAGGGGGAGGAGACTGGCAATGGAAAGATTAGCCCCTCCTTGGGTTCCTGCATAGGATCAGTATTTTCAATAGTACTTTGTGAGTTCAGCCTCAAAGTAAATGGTTAATTCATCTTGTATCAACAGCACTGTGATTCATAATGTAAACTTGGAGAATCCTTGATGTTTTGGGCCCACATTCCTTTTAATTTGGCTCTGCATTCTTTTAAAGCCACAGTGTGCTCACTTAATAGAAGGCAGCATGCAAATGCACAAGTTTTTGCCTGGAGGCAATTTAGCCTGGCTGGTTCAATGGATGTCTTCTTTCAAGTGTATATTCTTTCTTAAATTATTTACTGGGTAAACACACTTTGCATTTTCAAAAGGGAGATTAAGACTGCTTGCTGCATACCTAGTTGAACATAAATCCCACCCCACACTCCTGCCCAAAGTTAAGGAGGAAGATTCCTTAGGCTCCCCCAAAGTTTCTTCTCTGGCTCAGTAGCTGGGAACCCCTCTCCCTGGCTGTTTTTCAGATTCTCCCCAACTCGGCCTTCCTCCTGCACCGACAGCAGTGCCTGCCTGCCAGCCTGCAGGCTTCCTCACAGATGGGCCCCCCATGGCAGGATTTGTCTTCTCTGCCCCCAGGGGAGCTCTGTCTACTCAAGGGCCCCCGCCACCCTTCTTTCTCGTCCTCAGAGATGCTGTATCTACCCAACACCTTTGAGACCCAAAGCTGGGTTGATGGCCTGGCCAGAGTCAAGCTTACTTGCCACTCTGTCTGCTCCAACTCTCTTTGTGCCTTGTAACCCACTTGTCCCAAGTATCTGCCAGCCTCTGGTTTGAAAGCAAATGCTTTCTCCTGCCAACCTCCTCCGGCCAGCACAAGCCTCACTTCCATGAGGACCATCCCTTCTCCCAGCTTTACAGAGAAGACCCAGTAGTGCTCTGAAAATGCACGATGGTATGGAGTTCCGGGGTTTACTACAAAGTTTTTGTTAAAGATTTGTTATTGACTTTTAGAAAGGGAGAGGCAGAAAGAGAGAAACATCGATGTGAGAGCATAACATCAATCTGCTGCCTCCTGCACGCCCCCTACCAGGGATTGAGCCTGCAATTTAGGCATGTGCTCTGACTGGGAATTGAACCGGCAACCTTTCGATGCACCAGAAAACACCCAACCAACTGAGCCACACCAGCCAGGGCTACTTCAACTTTTAACTTTAAGCCTGGGCTTTTCCTGCAAATTAAATTTGCCCAGATCTTCATTCTCCCTTGAATGGAAGGGTGACGATTTTAGGGCTGCATTCTTTCATCATCCTCTGGACAGTTCAGTGTGTCAGTAACTGTGTGGCACGCTGGGGCTGGAGAGGCAACTGTGGACCCACCAAGGAGGCAATGGGCAATTCAGTCTTTCTGATTGTGACCCAGGACATCTGTCTTAGGATGGGGTGTCTGGTGAGTGAACTAAAGATACGAGCTGTTAGGAAAGATCAAGGGTGCTGTTCACTCCTCTTTGCCTTGAGGTGAGGGAAGCCCAATTAGGAAGTCCAGAGAAGAGCTGAGGATTTAGGATTCCTATGCATTTGTTTTCCTAACCGTGCCTCAGATTGAACAAGTAACGTCCACAGTTAATCCTTTATAAATGAGCAGCATGGATGCCTTGGGGCCCTCAACCCACAAATAAAATGGCTGTCAACCAAGAGACATGCTACCAAATAGTATGTAAGGCAGAATTTTAAAGAGTTTTCATGCTTTTAATCTGTTTCACTGCTGAGTTTCAATTTTGCTGACTTCCTTTGCAAGTCTGATGTGGGTGACTGTGGTAAATAGAGACTGTGACAATGACTTGGGCAAACAGGATGTGTAGGGACTGTTCTGAAGACTTATGCCCCTTCCAGAGAAAAGGGGAGAAAATCAATTTGAGTTTTAAATCAAGCTACCAACTAGCACCAATCAGTGTTCATAATTAGCCCCACTTTACCAAGCCGTGAAGTCCTGTTCTTATTTATTTTGGGGGCAGAGAATCTTCCTGCCTCCTGAGTAAATATGGCCTGTTAAGTCTGAATTAGCTGTCATCGCAGAAGAATTAATGCCGGGGCACAGCCTTTCTAGTGGGGAAGGGAAGAAATAAACGAGACAGATCTTAGCTGAGCCGTACGTGATGAATGAGGACCGAGCAGATCATTCATCTCCTTCCAGGAAAGTGGACACAGGCACTAAAGCAGTTTTGCGGAAGACGTGTCAGCAAATGTGATCATTTTGTAACCTGTCAGGAGGAGAGGGAGCAAGTCCTTCCAAGTGGCAAAAGGGAGTGGGCCTGTCTGATGTGTCGGTCTCCATCCATCCATTTAGGTTTGGGCAAGAAGGGGGTGGGCAAGGAGGAGTCTGACTGAAACCATAAAGGTGTCGTCATCCTTCCAAGAAAGAAACTCATCCCGAAGCTAGAAAAGGCTGTGAACATCCTGCAAAGATTTCTTCTGGAAGATGTGATGTAGAAGGGTGGGGTTTCTGTTAAGCTAGGCGCCTGGCTAGTCCCACCTAGCTCTTTTGATGGACACCCATCAGAAGATCTAGTGATCTGTGTCAAGACTAAGACAGCAGACCTTTCTGTGCTTCATATTTGGAGGATGGGCAGATGGGGTTTGCTACAGGGTCTTAGCTGGGTGGACAGCCAGCTAGCCTGCCAACCACTCTCCATTTTTCTGTGGTTGGTTATGTGGGAATGAGCATGGGCGAGGCAGTTTGACCTCAGTTCCCTTTGAAGCTCTCAGCAAAGCATTCCGATGTTCGACCTCCTTTCTCAGTATGAGGTAGCAAATTATGAAACAGTTTCATCAAAAGCTCTGTGCAGGCATCTTGGAGCGGGTCTCTCTACTCCGATTCTCCTCAGTACCCCATCAGCATTTGGCAAAGCCAGAGCTGAGGGGGTTGGAGTCTCTGGAGATGAGAAACCACCAACCTAAACCTACGAAGCACTTGGGTACTTGGTATTATTTCTCATTTCCATCTTTTTTTGTTATGGAGCAAATGTAATGTTTCCTCTTGGCGTCACGGAGTGTGAGCCCCAGTGACAGATGACAGTTTCCCAGCCTGAGCTGCAAGCTTGACACTTGCCTCTTAATCCTGTCCTTTTCTTCCTACGTCTCTTTTTTACTTTTCCTCGGGTGTTTTTGTACAGGTGAGTACCTTACTGACATATGTTTCCTTGGAGTCTATTACCTTAACCGGAAACACTGCCAAAAAAAATGAGGCTTGTCTCACATGTTGAATTAAAAAAAAGATGCTATCACTTAAAGATCACCACATGGCACTCTGAACCCAGAAAGCCAATCGGTTCACCGGAGCTTCGCAGGAAGATTTCTCCTGGTGCAGCGTTACAGTCACTGTGGAGTTATACATTTCCTTGTGGATCATTTGTAGAACCAAAAAGCTGTATGGTTGTACACGTGACCACACACACACAGGCACATGCCCACACACACCGGGCTCCCCACCCCATCCTGTGAAGCCATCGTTTGATTAGCCAACTTGATCTTCGATGGTCTTTGTCAGAATGTCCTCCGATCATCTGTGTGAGTTTCTCTCTCCTTTGCTGTCTCCTAGAATCATCCAGAACCGCATCCTGGTTGTCGTCCTGGCCGTCATCCTGGTCGTCACCATCCTGATGGCCATCGCTTTTTCTGTCAGAAGACACTGATGTATCGGCTTGTCCTTGATAAACAGCAACAGCGGCTTGTTCTGAGTAATTAAGACAAAATGGTCACATGAATCATTCTTTTGCACTGACAGGCCCTGAATGACCCTCCCTCCCTCTCACCACTGTTCAGCTGGAGTGCAGAGAGTGTAAAAATATTTTTTATTCTTATTTGCATGTGGGTTGGTGTCCTTTTCTAGGTTTGTCTTCACCCAGATTTGTTTTTTATAGGGGAAGGTGAGGGTTTATTTGCCTTTTGGTAATTTCACCTACTGACCAAAATAGCCTTGGTGACAGTCTTCCTTGCCCTGTGGACATGTCAGGGGTCATGGTTTGGGAGAGGGCATAATAAGTCTGTCACTGGGGCTTCTGATGGGCTGTGCTGTTTGTCACACACCTCTTGTCACCAAATTGCCCTTCTGTGATGTCCAAGGCTAAAAATGCAGAGAAAAGCAGGGATCAGAGCCAGTGACCAGATTCAGCTCACCAGCCCTGTTCCCACCCTAGCATAATGAACATAGTCAACCCGCCTGAGTGCTTTCATTGTAAAGGTGGGCAGTTAACGTCAGTTGTGCAGGAAATTGACTTAGCACTTTCTCTGTTTTTCTATGCGTAATTTTTTTTTACACCCAAGAATATTTTTGCTGAGCCTGCCCAATATCCACTTTTCACAACTTTGATTACTGGCTACAAGAAATATTTCCATACCTTCCCCAAATCCCAGACTCCCCAGAATTTGCTGGCAGAGCGAGCCCTGGCTCCGTATTTAATTGTGACCTCCTCTCCCCTGACCTGTGTAAGCATTCCTGTATCCTTTCGGTTTTAATATTTGCGCTGCCAAAAGCAGCCCTCATACATGCAAAAGGTCTGACAAGGTTCTCTCCACATCCATTCCGGTATGTAAAGAGAACATGAATATTTCAGGAAGAGCAAGAACATGACTCCGTCAGTGTGAAATTTCAAATGTGATTATAAATATGGTAGAGTCCTATAGGGTGATCCACTAGGAATAAACTTTGTGGAAAATGTGTGATAACCTTCTTTAAAAGAAAAGGGATTGCAGCGCGTTGCAAAGAGACAGCTTGGGTTTTTCACTAACAAATGTCGGCACAGCCTTCCTGAATTCACGATGTATTCAAACCTCTAACGGGCTTTGTGATTTTCTTTGGTTTCTCTCTGTCCGTGGTAACTGGGAATAGCGTTCAAAATGAGTTCATTTATGATGAGCTTCGAGTTGCCCAAGCTGAGGTCATTTTCCCCCTAGTCATGAAGCAAAGCGTGTGTTTCTTTAAGACTTCATAGGCACTTACAGGGTCCACACTGTCTTTTGAATATAATTGGAAGCTCTGAGTCCTTGAAAAGCAAACCCATTCTCTTCATAAAAAATGCTAACCACCTGTGCCCATGGCTGGAGATCACCTAGATGCAGCACTTCATATATTTTCCCCCCAACTCAGAAGAGAACCATTATGGTTTAGGGAGGAAATGCAGAATGGCAAAATCCACCAGAGAAATCCTGTTCCGATAAATCATTTAGTATTGTGTAAAGAGAGCTGCAGCCTTTACTTTGTGGGGATGGTGTGAGATTTTGCCAGAGCGAAACAGGCCAACCAAGGAGTGGGAAGGCTGTACTGATTTTCCCATCGGCTTAAGGGATCCACTCAGCGAGAATTCTTTATTCTGATAACAGAATTCTGTACGTGCTGAACACATCGAAGAAACCATTAAAAAGCAAGGAAACAAACAACCCATTTCCTTCTTGTTCTGAAATACTAATGGTGGGGAAGGAGTGTCCCAGCCTCTCCCATGGCTTCCTTCAAAACTGTTGATCTTGGCTCAGGCGTGTAGCCAGTCCTCCAGCTACACCTCACATTTCTAGGCTCTTCCCAAGGCCACATAGCAAGCCAGGTTATCTGATCATCTGAATTTCCCGGCTCCTAAATATTTCACTAAAATCTCATGCTCATGTTGAAGTAGATGAAGGAGTGCGTGGCTCACCGTTCAGTGGCCTTTTCTTCGGGGTTCTCTTTATCAGCTCTTGCCTGAGATTTTGCCCCAATTCAACCTTGAGAGTGGAAAGAATATGAACAGGTAACTCTTGGCCAAACTGCCCCATCAAAGCCACCTCGAGAGTGACCCCCCAGCCTGGGGTTGTGAGTGCCTTGTAGGAAGCTGGTCCAAAGGTCCCCTTAACTCCTCACCTGGCCCTCCTGGATGCCGTAGGAGAAACTCAAAGGAGCCCGAAGACAGACTGTCCCTCCTCCTTCCACGCTCCACTGGGAAGGAAGAAAGGCCACAAATTCGAAGCAGGGCATGGATCTGGGAAAGGTTCTAGGAACTTAATACGTAGACTTCCATTGATGAATGTTTCTAGACTCGAGAATACTGTTAAAATGATGTTTGATGCGGGACCAGGCAGGGGGTGATGAAGATGCAGAGGAGGGAGAGGAGGAGGAAGCCCTTGCCATACAAAATTCACTGCAGACCAAACAGTTTCCCTGACAGAATAAATAAAGCAGATGCCGCCCTGCTCCAGAATCAAACGCAATTTAATTAAAGTCTCTTAAGTTGTAAAGAGTTTTAAATGCTCCACGTTGCAGGCAAATGCCTGCAAGTGCAGTGGGCTTGACGTCAGCGCCAGCCTGGGCTGGGAGGCCATTTGCTATTCTGTTTAAGGCAGGCTGGATTGTCTTATTTTGGAACCAGCTTGGTGGGGGGTTTGCTTTGCTACTGCTTCTGAGCCCTGAGCTTCAAAGGCTGAAATTAATGGTGAACAAAATTGTGCGGCTCTGGCCGTCCCATGCGGGGCAAGCCCATTGAGGGTTATCATTAAGTAAAGAAATAAAGGGGGAAAAGCCTGCCTGCTCCAAAAACCTCATCAGATAATGACCTCAGTGATTGGGTTTCATTACCAAACAGCATCCAGAGATTATCTCCTCCACAGAAGAAGGGAGCGGAGGAGAAAAAGAAAGGAAGGAAAGCAACTGTCTTTCTCTCCCTCTCCTTTTTTTTTTTTTTTTTTGGCACATCTTTTCTTTAAAACTGTCAGATCATTTCAGTATTTCAAATCCGAGGAAAACAGCCTGCCTGCTGCTGTATTTGAAGTTGTAATGGTGTCAAAAAGTCACGACTGACTGACAGCCATCAGTCCCAGAGGGGCTCATTAAATCATAAAAACTTGACAAGGAAATAATTGCGCATCGCCAGCAACTTGGCTCCTGTTTAGACGCTTTTATTTTCTTTCATTATTAGTCCTCACCATTACGTTCATTAACAAATTGCATTAAACAACTGTTAAGGGCTAATGATTTGTTTATCGCTTTTTTATTATTATTATTTAAACATCAGCTGTGTCATGTGGTACCCCAGCAGCCTCTCGCCATCATCTGACTGAATATTTTTCCACTCTGAGCTCTGGGTACTGCTGGAATATGAAATAGATTATTCATTACCCTCCTCTTTGCCGCTGATTTGGTTTCATGTAGCGTCTTCCACAGAGAAAGATGAAAACTTGTCAAAAATAGGTTATATCTTATTCGAAGGGGCAACAATAGCGGCAGGTACAGGCACACTTTAATATTTAATTAAGGTGGATGTTAACCCCTTTAAATGACTTTTGCTGTAAGTTCTGTTCAAATGCAGAAGAGAAAAATAATTGTTCTTAATTTGCAACCTGTTCAGCAGGCACTCTTCATGCAGTTAGCTGGAAATTTAGAACAGAATTTTTAAATAATGAAATTTCCCATCATAAATATTTATGGCCATTTGTCTACGTAGTTGAGAATGAACTACAAGCAATGATTTCCTCATCTCTCTGGCCTGAACTTCCAGCCCAGTGGGTCACTCGGTGCTTGGGAGTGGAGGTGGCTTTCTTGGGAGAAATGTGCGTCCAGAGCCAAGGAGGGCCGGTTTCAAAGGAAGCCCCGTGCGTCCCCCGCCTGGTCCACTTGCCTCCCCCAGAGCCGAGCGTGTGGTCGGAGGGCTGAGGTCTGGAGCGAGGGTGGGTAGGTACCTGCCGAGAGACCGCGGGTGCGCCCGGCGGGGGTGCGCGGAGGGTGGGGAGAGGACGCCCGGGTGTCTGCGGCCGACGGGCTCACTGGAACAGCGCTTCCCCGCAGACAGCAGCAGCGGCGCTCTGCAGGGGCTGACCCTCCGTCTTCTTTCCTCTCTGTGGCCCGCCCTGGAGAAATGTCGGCTTTTCCGTGGGCTGTAAGCTGGGGGGAAGGTCCATCCTCATGATCCCAAGACGCAAGTCCGCGGCCTTCTCCACGCCCGCGCCGGCTGCGCGGTCATTCCGTCCGACTCGACGAGTTTCCGTGGCCATGGAAGCCAGTCCTGGTTCCCCGGCACTTCGGGGCGGGGCATCATGGTCGATACCGGGGAATGGGGGGCCCCAACAGGGAGTCTGCTTCTACCGCCCCCCCCCCCCCCGGGAGAGCGGGCCCTCGGGCTCACGGACGAGAGGGAGCCGGCGCCCCTCACCGCGCAGGTCTCGGGGCTGCCTCCCGGGGGCAGGGGCCCGCAGGGAGGCCAGCCCGCAGCCACCGGCGGGTGCGGCCCGGCCTCTGGCCTCGCCCCTCCCTGCGGCACAGCGATGGCGGGCACGCCGGGGTCCTCACACCCTGCCGCCTTCCGGACGGCCGCACCCCAGCAGGCGGCGCTGGAAGGAGGGCTCGGTGGCGGGTCAGCCCCGGTCGGACTCCCAGAGACGCCGGCTGAAGGCACAGCGGGGGCGAGCCGCCAACCTTGAACCTTGACCTCGCCCAGCGCCGTAACTCACCTTCAACCAGACGCGGATGAACAGCCTGCTGTCTCCGCGTTATCCCGCCTGCGGCATCGCCAGAGGCCTCCATGCGACCTGGCCAGGCAGGGGCGCTCACACAGACGCTCGCCTCTTTCAAATGGGGCATGTGGCTGTGAGGACAGCTCCGAAAAGTATTAAAACCACAGGCATCTTACCCAAGAAGGGGACGCTGGAGGGTAACCAGGCGCAGCCAGGCCGGGGCAGGCGGAGGCTGTGTGTGGTCGGAGCCAGGGCTTGAAATGGGGTGGCTGAGCCAGAGTCCGTGTCTTCTTCTTTGTGGAAGGAGGAAGCCAGAGAGCGAACTGAGAGAGACTCAGCTCTGTTAGAACTCCAGGGCAGTGACAAGGTGAACGATCCAGTGCCAACTTACCACAGGCAACCAGGCCAACCAAGATGGCGGGCAAACCAAGATGGCGGCCAAGCCAAGATGGCGGCTGGCAAACCCGGGTGGCAGGACAAGTGGTTTGGGAATGTGTGAGGAGGTGAGGAGCAGATGGCGGCAGGTTAAGGGCGGGGATTCCCCGGCATCGAGAACAGATGGTCGGCTGTGCCACGCTGGGCCCGCCACTGTTCTCCCTCAGGGGGAGGCAAAGGTAGGGAACCTCTTTGGGCCTCCGCCCTGATCTCACACAGCCCGCTGCCTGCCTCCAGGTGCCCAGCGTGTTCTGAGGAAGGCGCTTCCTCGTCCTGAATGACCTCGTTACCCGCGCTACATAAATAACGAGGCATCACAGAGGGGGTGCCAGGAGCAGAGCTGCGCTGAGACGCTGTGCGCTCGCACCCCCTTCCCTTCATCCAGACAAGGCCCCGCGGCGTGAGCAACAGCTCGGCGCCGGAGCCCGTATTGATCGGCTGCTCGGCTCCGCGGAAAGCTGCCTGGACTTTTCCTGGGGCCGGACTGCGCTCACGAGCCCACGGCCCCCGCCTCCCCGGGTCCCCCAGGGGCGCTCAGGGGGGGCTGGGGGCAAGGCCCGTCCCCAGCTCAGGGCTCCTTGTTGCCTCCACTTCGTCCGTTTTTAACTTGTTCTGCCCAGGAAAGTACCTGAGCTGGAGAGAAATGGTTTTTTGCACCGTGAGGCCCCACGGAGTTTGGAGGGAAAACATCCTCGGGCGCCAGCTTCTCTCCAGAAGCTTCTGCCATAGACGCGGGCGGCCCGGGTGCGCGGCGCGGGCGAGCGCTCGGCCCCGAGGGAGGAGGCCGCGGTGTGGCTGGTCCCCACGCGGCGGGGCTGTCGCTGGGGTCCCCACGGCCGAGTCAGCCCTGGGCCGGCTGGCCCGCCAGGGGCCTGCAGCCGCCTCGCCGCCGGCCCCTGAGCGCACGGTCCCCGCGCTCTGGCCTCTGGACCGGGCGGCGCGGCCTCGCCCCGGGCGCAGAGCGGGGGTGAGCGGCCGCCGGGCCCTGGGGCTGCGGGCCCCGGGGAGCCCCTTGAGGGTTCCCGCCTCGGGCCTGACCTCGCGCCTGGGGAAGCGCGGCCTCGTCCTCCCGGCTCAGCGTCGGTCCCATCGGCCTCCCCGCGCCCTGCTGAGGGCGGACTTCGGACTCGGCGGGGAGACCCTCCGGGTGCGTGGCCTTTGGGAGAAGGGGGAGAAGGAAAGGGGTCCCGGCGCCCGGAACCGGCTCCCTGGGGCTTCTCCCGGGGGGGCGCCGCTCTGCCCTGGAAGCCCAGGTGCTGGGCGGCGCCCAGGCTGCGGAGGCGGAGCGGGAGCGGCTGACCTGGGCCCGCAGCCGGCCGGGTGCGCGGGGAGACCCGGGCCGCACCGGGCGTCGGGGAACCGCAGAGGCGGGTGTGCCCCGACGAGACCCCCCCCCCGGGCCTTGGCACCGCGGGGCCCGGACGGCACAGCTTCCTCTGCTCGGTTCCGTCTCGCCGCCTTCGCCCGAGCCCACCGGGCCGGAGAGCGCGACGGCTCCGGTGAGCTCAT
Organism: Miniopterus natalensis; assembly: GCF_054644295.1. Taxonomy (NCBI): domain Eukaryota; kingdom Metazoa; phylum Chordata; class Mammalia; order Chiroptera; family Miniopteridae; genus Miniopterus; species Miniopterus natalensis. The sequence continues at coordinate 49,769,398 of NC_142094.1, forward strand.
TATTGTCCCCGGGACTGTGAATAATCCAGCTGCCCCTGTTTGCGGCAGGAGAGGTGGGATCCGATTTATTCATCCAGCCGATAAATATTTATTGAGCATCTACTACGTGCCGGCCCCAGACGCCTGGTGAAGAAAGCAGATGAGAAAGCAAGCGAGGCGGCCCCGCCGCCCTGGGCTGGGGCGGGCGCGCCGTGGGGTCCCGGGGTGCGGAGGCCCCGCAGCGGTGCCCCCGCCTCCGCCTTCCAGGGCCGCCCCGCGTGGCCGCCCCGCCGCTGGACGGGCCCGCAAAGCCCCCGCAGACGGCGGCGCTGCGCGTCAACCCTCCGCAGCCTCCGCAGCCTCCGCAGAACTGCCCGGTGGCCCGGGAGGGCTGGGCTTCCCCGCGCGGGGCGGGCCGTCCCCGCCTGCCCAGGGCTCCGGGACTCACTTGGAGGATTTTTTCCTGCTTATTGGATGATAAAGGTTTGCCTTGGCAGGCAATCGGAAACCCAAAATATCATAGAAGGGAAAAAAGTGCCGAGCGGCTAAGAGGTGCGCCCCGGGAGCGTCGCGGGCCCGGCGCGGTGAACTGCTGGGCGCAGCGCGGGGCCTTCAAAGGCGCCTCCCGCCCGCGCTCTGGGCCCCGTGCGGAAGGGGAGAGGAGCCAAATCCAGATTTGGGCACATGGCTGATTTGGGCACCCACCCCCAGACAGTGGGGACACTTTGATGTCTGGGCACGTGGCACTTGGGGACAGGAGAAGCTGGGCATCCCAGCAAAGGCATCTGCGTGTTCCAGGCCTGCAGACGCGCCGCCCGAGCCCCTTTGTGAGGAGAGATGAAAGCCGCAGAGCCAGAGAGCAGGGTTTGCAAGTGACGAAGCACAGGCGCTCTGTGCGGGCACCTTGGTGACAGCTTGGATGGCGGACGAGCTCAGATTCACAGAACCCTGAGCCCTGCAGACCTTAGGGAACTTTTAGGCCCCGCCTGCTCGCTCCCAAAGCTGCCGTCGCGGGAGCCTCGGGTGCAGCGCTCTGTCTGGCCTGCCTGCGTTTCAGAACCCAACTGTCCAAGGCTGAATGGGTCCAAAGTAGCAGCCTGTCATACTCTATAAAAATGCTGTCACTTTAAGATGACGGTTACGGAATGAATGAATGAATGTCGTTTAGATCACGGTTCCCCCAATGGAATCCCAAATGCATACTCCTCAGCGTCATTTTAGAAGAGAGGAAAAATTAGATGAACCCCATGTGGCTGCTTCTATAGCTTTTCCCTGATCGTGGGTGATCGCTGTATCATTTTAAAGTTTTGGTTTTTCTAAGTTGATCTTATTTCACTTCATTTCATTTGGAGGGATGCCTTCTGGCTTCAGCTCAACTTCCTCCACATAATTCATTAGGCCTGAGAGCTGCTCCGGAGTGGGATTAGAACCCGTGTAGAACACAGTCGCTTTAAACTGAGATCTGCTAATTAATCGCTCTTCTCTGTGTAAGTGAGCAACGGCGCTCCTTCCCCGAGGAATTGCAATTTCATGGTTCCTAATGATGGTGCGATTACATTATCTGGATCACTCAGACAGTGGGTGTCAGAGCGGCGCTCGGAGCCTGTCTCGGGATCCGGTGAAATAGCTCCTAAAGCCGAGGGATGCGGGCAAGGAGTTGTCAGTGTGCCGCTGTTTTCTTACATCTCATGCACACGTTAGCTCCAAGTTCCAGTTCCCCCAGCTCCTCGAGGCCTCGTCCCCCAGAGCGCCCCATGTTTCTCTGATATCCACAGGGTGGTTTTGTGTGTGTGCAAATCTGTTTGCTGTGTTCCACAGAGTAATTTATTTCCGGCATTTATTTTCATTAGATCTCTTGGAAATGTGGTTCTACCTATTGTCAGCCAGTGATACATTTTAATTGTTGTTCCCTGAGCTAACTTGTCCTACTTGAGGAGTTAAATAAAATGCCTAATTCCAAAGTCTGCTGTTCCCATCTTTTGCATTTGATTTACTGGTCTTCTCTTGCTGACGGAAGGGGGCTGCACACCTCGGGGTCGGCGCCTTGCTGCAGTTTCTGTGCTGCGCATGTAGACACTGTCTTTTTTTTAAATGATGACAGTTGGAAGGATCGTGTTCAGGGTTGCTTTTGAATACAGGGTTTGTCTTTCTTCTTAAATTGCTCCGGGAGATGGCTTTGCAGAGTGATCACAGGTCTGAATGTGAGTCAGGATAATCTACTCATCCCCTCACTGAGCCTCAGTTTCCGTAACTATAAAGTTGGGAAAATCTCACCCACTCCAAGGACTGAAGGGAAAATTCAATCAGGTAACCCATGGAGAGCACAACCAGGCATGTGGCACACCCTCACCATGCCCCTCATCCTGACTAAATGAGCTGCTCTATAACGCCATGGTGCACAAACACCACTGGGAGTGTTTTTGTTTTGTTTTCTTTAAAGATTCCTTATGATTATGGCCTTAAAATACCTCAGAAATGTCTTAGATCAATAAAAAAATAAATTTTCATTTCTTCATTAATTAAAAAATACTCATTTAAAAAAAGGTTTTAAGATTACTTTTCAACACTACAGCTGTCAGACATGGCACCAGGGATGGGAAAACAGCACTGAACCACAAAGCAGAGCCTCGGCCCTCCCAGAGCTCCTAGGCTAGTGAGGGAGACCCCACAGTTACCTGGCAATTGCCCGCCATAGGATTTCAGTCCCAGAGAGACCTGGCAAGGTGAGGCGGTCTTCATTGGTTGGGCCGATCTGAGCCTATTCAATGCCCAGACCAGGGCATGCTGAAGGAGACACATTTGTAACACTGGAAAAGGCAAACATGTATGAATTGAGAATGAGTGGATGGGAGAAAACGTCCATCCTTCCAGGCAACCTGCTCATTCTAAATTTCACCACGAGGAAATTCTCCATGAAATTGTCATTTGTTCCCATCTAAGGGCAGAGACACTGTGGACTTTATGGGCACAGGACACGTGGAATCCACCCTCCTGCCGGACCAGAGGTGGGACCGGGAAGGGGTGCTGGGCCACCAGCCACACCTGCAGGTGTTTCTCAGCGTTTGTGGGTGGGCCGCCTGCCTTGGACAAAATGCTTTTCTCTTTTACCCGTCTAACTTGGTCACCAAGGCACCACCACGTCCTGCGAGGGAGCGGAACGTCTTCGCCAGGCTCGCCTCGTTTGGATGCGCAACACAGTGAAGCCATACCCACCGAGCCTCCAGCGCTGGTGTTTCAAACCCTGCAGTACACTAAACGTGAAACTTTTGTTCAGATTTCAAGGATTTTGATAGCCCCAGTGAATAGACTCTGCCTATTGATTTTTCCCTTACAATGACTCTTGGATAACCTATTTTCTCATTTATTTTTAAAGACAGCTCATGAGATTTCATAGCCATTCTGCCCAACCTCCTAATATCAAAATCCCTCCTTGACCCTGAAAATTGTAATTCTGCCATAGATCACAGCTGCTGAATATTACCTTTTACTAAGCTGGTTAAATAAAATATGTCCAAATCACTAGATCCCACACGCCGTGGCCTGCAAATGTAATGAGGCAAGGGCTGAGGTTCCCGCCGCTCCCGCCGGTCCACCAGCGCCGGAGTGCGGGGCTGGGGAATGTGGGCTCGGGTTTGGAATTTAAGGGGGGGAGAGGAAGAGGACTGCTGGCCTGTCTGCAATGATTTTCTTGTAAAATTATAAGGGAAACTTCGGCTGTTTGATGTGTGCTAGACAATCAGATGCCCCCCAAATCCACGCAGAGTGGCTGGGCTTTTCTCCCGAGTGGAGGAGGGGGCATGTTTGATGTAGGGCAAGTTCAAAACACCCAAGCCTTCCGCGCTGGTAGGTCAGATGACACTCATGAGGTGGGGAAATGCACCACGTGACACATGAAAAGGACCATGGACCCGGGAAGTCACATTCTGCCACCAGATGGCCGGGGCTCTTGCTTTGACTGGAGAGGGACCATGTAGAATTTAGACCCAGGGGACTGGTACCCACCTGAGCCCCCAGCCTCAGTGCAACAGGCTCTCACCTGCGCTTCATCCAATTTAGCTAAAGGGGCCCCCGCCTCCCGCCACGCTGCCCAGGGCCTCCTTCCTGTCGGACTGACTTTTTCTCTTCTCAGAAGGGAGGCACTGACCCAAGTTGGTTCCAGAGGAGCCTTGAAAATTTCAAAGCCACGCTTAGATCAAAAGTCTTAACCTTTGGCTTTTAGATCGTCCTCTTGCCTTACCTGGGCAGCCCCCACGTCCACGATGGTAATGTTTCCTGGGAAATCTCGCTCGTTACAGGTGAACAGAGTCTGACTCAGCAGGAATGTGGCCTCCCCAGCTGTGGCCGTGGGAGCCCATTTGAAATGCAGGAGCCAAGAGGCTCCTTCGCGGCCCGGGGAGCTTGGCAGCTGCGCTCGCCCCTGCCTGTGTCCCCCATGACTGCTGGACCCGCTGCCTTCCCTGCAGGCCTCCAGGCTTTGGCAGGTGCTGGGTCCCCTGGAACACACACGGGAAATGAATGTGCTGATATCAGCCCCCAGTGGGTCAGAGTGGCAGGAAATTGTTCAAGAAAGAGAAATTAATAAACAGCAGTGAGATCTCCCCTCCAGCCCCCAATCCAGAGGTCAAAAAAGCTAACACGTGTCACTCTCCTTTATGCTCCCCCCGTGCTGGGGATGACAAGCACGCTCAGGAAGTCACTTCCTTCTCCCCGTGGCTCTGGCCGACACCGCTAATTGATTCTGGTTCTTCTGGCCACAGTGCTCTTCCCCCCAGGGCTCCCTGCAGCCCCTGCTCATCAGTGGGAGTTGACTTGGGGATGCAACCTATCCACCATCCAGCCACCATGTCCTCACACCCCGAGTCCCGTGCCTGCCACCTCCCCTCCCTGCAGGGCCTCCCGTGCCCTCCTGGTGACCGGCTTCTGCACCTTCCGTGTCCCACTGGAGTCCCCAGTTCCTAGAAGAGTTTGCCACTCACTGTCTCTTCTCCGTCTCACAGCCACTACAGACCCAGGGGAATAAGTAAGAGGCCAGAAGTGTGGGGACCTCCGGATTCTGACCCCAGCTTTGTTCTCAACCTGCTGGGTGGCTCTGGACCAGTCTCCTGCTTTCCTCTGTTTCCCTGTCACAGCCCCTAACGTGGACCGCAGCACCTCCATTTTGTGATGCAAACTCCGTGGCAACCGTCCCACTCCTTGAGCCGTTTACTCTGGCTCTCCGTCGATAGCCTCATCACCACCCATGCAGGCTCCCGGAGGGCCTGCGAGCTCCCAGAGGGCAGGAGTCCTGTCTGGGGCTAACCTGGACTTCTGGGGGCACTGGAGGCAGAGTACTCAGTACCTACTGGTTGCATGTTCAATTCCTGTAACCCTGGTCCCAAGAAAAATGCAGCGACACCAAGTTAAGCTTTGTCCCAAAGGGACTGACTCTGTTTCCACCCCTCCAAGGACCTTTTGAGCCTCTGTTGGGATCTCAGGACTGTGAGCCAGTGAGAGGTTAGGGAGATGGTTCGGCATGGTGCTAAGGCTCAGGCGCAGGAGCCAGGCTGCTGCCCCCTCACGAGCTGTGTGAGTTTAAGCAGGTTAATCAACCTCCCTGAACCCTAGTTCCCTTCCCTGCATGTCACGCATGGCAGGATTACCTTCAGTCAGGGCTGAAGGAGAGAATCACGCAATGCACTCAGCTCTGAACCTGGTCCATAGTAAGTGCTCAGTAAACAAGAGCAGGTCTCACAGTTCTCCCAGCTCTCCCACCCTAGGACTGGCTGCACCCTGGAGGCCTCTGGTCCTTTCATGAGACCACAGTTCAGGAGAGCTGGCTCTGCTCTGTGCCAGCCAGTGGTCTAGCAGTACAAGGGGAAATGAGGGATTCTCGGCCTGAAGGAGGAATTCAGAACGTCAAGGGCAGTAACAAGATGAGGTCAGACAATGAGGTCCAAATTCTGACAGTCCAAAACGGACATGGAGACACCACCCCCACCCCTCAACCAAACGTCATTGACTCCATGCAAAAAGCCCTCGCTGTGGCAAAAGCAGTGCCTAGGGAAGCAGAGCCCCCTGCCCAGTGGGCAATGCCACCTGCCTCTGGGGATAACGCAAGCTTTAGGGCAATAAATTTTAGCTCTTGTTACCCCCTCTCCACTCTCTCCCTTCACTCCCTATTGATCTTCCCCTCTCTGCTGACAACAAAGTATGGCTGGCATTTCGTTGGGGATTTAAAACCAGGACAGCTTCTCCCTCCCTGCGGGCCGGACGCCTGCCTCTCGAAGCTGGGTGCCTGATGAGTGCCAGCAGACTGGCTCCCGAAACCGGAAGGGACCCGCATTGTTGGACCAAAATAGCAAACGTGCAACATGAGTTGTTCAGGGGCCCTCAGCGAGCTGGCAGCTTCCGGTGGGTGCTTGACACGGGCCAGCCCAGGGAAGCAAACGGGAATGGCCCTCACTACACTTGAGAGAGAGCCCTTCTGTGTACATGACCCTCCTGTCCCTTAGCTAGGCTAGTTCATCCCACTGAAAACAGGCTTGAGCTATCCTTAGGGGGGGAAAAAAAAATGCATGTCTGGGTTAAATGAACCACAAGCTTTTAGACACATGCGCTTCCTGAACGACTTACACCTTCCCATCTGCAGCTTGCTGCCCTGGATCTCCCAGGACAAAAGGGATTCCAAAACCCCAGAGGACCCCTTTCCCGTGGATGGCAGCCGCCACACTGTCTCCCACGCAGGAGGCCAGGACCCAGAATTCCAGGATGTCGCTTCTCTTCCCGGGTGGCGCCCGATTGATTACTTGTCAACTTCCAAAATGTTTTCATCCCTGGAAGAAACAATGCACCAAAAAAGCAGCTCTGAAAGAGGAATTAGGCGGCTTGTTAGACACGGGCCTTGGGTCAGGGTAGGTGGCCCGTCTGGGGGGCCCCCCCGAGGAGGCGTGCTGGGGTTTTTTCTAAGGCGGCCCTCTCCCCTGCCGTGCCCGCTTAATAAAGCTATTGTACAAGCCCCTTGGAGGGCCGTATGCTCCAAAGTAGTAGCAAGTGTCCCATTACTGTAAACGGCCTTTTATTTTTAAACGAACGCTATATTTGGAAAGCAGTAATCCTGGAGAAATGATACTGGCACTAATGGGGAACATATTAGCTTTCATGTGTGTGTTTTTTTCCTGTTTAAGGTTTCTTTGTTATTATCTGAGCAGCAAGGCTCTGCATACACTCTTGGGCAAAAAAATCAAAATAAGCCTTAAAGCAATCATATTTTAATAAGCATCAAATGTCTTCAATGAGATAAAAGTATTATATGGTGTTTTGATATTGGGCTTTAGTTAAAACCTCATTAAAAAAAAAGAAAATTTCTCAGATGTATTGGGGTGGGTGGGGGAGTGATGTATTTTTAAATTCAGGTAAAGAAGTTGTTCCAGCGCAGATCAATTATGCTAATTAAATGCCACAAACGACTGAAATTGCCAGCAAATGGACGTTATTATTTGTTGCTTTCACTGTTTTCCATCGATCAAAACCAGCAACTAATGATACTTGAGCCTCCAAAAGCTGGAGCTCCAGTCTGAGTAAACATCAATGCCTGGGTGCCAATCACAGCCCCTGGGTGGCAGGACGAAGCTTTCGTCAGGCCAGCATCTGCCCATCCTCTCCTCGGGTGAGGTTTCGACCGCAGAGGCCGCTGGCCACCTTCCTAAAACCCAGATTAGCTTGGTCAATGAGTGCCCAGTCCCGTTCCCAGCCCCAACTGGGAAGTGCTGAGGGGCCCAGGTTATGAAACAAAACTGAGCCTTCGGTTTCTTCACCCACAGTCACAGACCAAGTTAGCATCACGGGCTCTTCAGAAGCAAAAGGAGGAGTGTTGGAGATCCTCCACCCACTTGGTTTTATAAAATGAGGAAACTGAGGCTCAGAGGGGGAAGTGACCTGCCCAAGGGCACACAGCAAGCTCATCGCAGAGCCAAGAATAGAACAGCAAGTTCCTAACTTCCGGTCTCGCGGCCCCCGTGCTGTCCTCTCCAAATTATAAAACAGAACTTGAACTGGCCTCACCTCTGCCCTCACAGCAAATTCCCCCTAGCTTTCTGTTGTAGTTTCATGTCAAATCTCTGTTGGGTGACATCAGCACAAACCACCAAGACTCTGAGATTGGAATCAGGCCATGGTAGCAAGCCATGAGCCTGTCCTTTCCCGTGGTTGACTTAAAGAGGGAGTCAGTTTTCAGTTGCGAAGTGAAACACATTGACTGTGGATAGATGGGCCATCAAAGGGGCAGGGAGCCGGTGGTTTCAGGCCGGTTCAGGGATTCCACCGCCCTGGCTGCGTCCCCTGACTTAGAGCAGAAACCATGCACCAAGCTGTAGCTGTTCGCCATGGTTACTTTGGGTGAATAAATCCTCTCAGAAAAAGTTTGCTTCATCAGAAGGAGTCGAAGGAGATGGAGAACCTGGTGGAGAGAGATGCCTCTTCATCTCCCTCCTTGCCAAGGTGAGTCCTGAAGGCCACCACCCTGTTGTCCCCCAGATTTCCAGGTGTCATGGAGTGGGACCCACCCTCCACTTCTAAAACGGAGCCACCAGCCACCTTGGAGAGAGCACAATGCTGCTGCTGGCTCTGTCCCAGCCAGTGACCCTGAGAAAATGGCTTCACCCTCTGGGTCTCAGTTTGCTGATCTGCAAAATGGGAAGAGACACAGACATTCCTGAAATCATACTCAGGGGTTTTTCCTTCCTCAACTAATTTGTACTTAGTGTGTCCTATATTTTGTGGAAGCCACCTAGAGACCCCCACCTCATAGTAACATAGGGCTGGAAGGAAGGTGAGCGGGAGGGAGAGGGTCTCGCCCCACCACAGGTGATGGCAGGCTGAAGGCTGCTGGCTTAGTCACTGCCCAGCTCACCTCAAAGATGGGGGCCACAGGCAGCCACCATAGTCACAGCCTGAGGCTGGCTCTGCCTGTCCCCCTTTCCCTGATGGGTCAGGGAGAGAGCTGGAGCAAAGTCTCAGAAATGTAAAGAGCAGCCACGAGAGGGAGGAGGCAAAGACTCCCTCGCTTATTCATTCACAGGCTATTTACTGAGCACTCACTACGGGCCAGACCCTGAGAACACAACAGAACTGGGTAAGTCAATGCCCTGTCCTCAGGGAGCTTTCAGTCTGGGAGGGGAGACAGGTAATTCACAAACCACTGATGGGGTGCTGGCTGCAGGAGTAGCTGCTGTGGCTGCAAGCGGCGACACCTGAGCTGTGTCCTGCAGGATGCTGAGGACCAGAGAAGGAGTTCCAGGCAGAAGGAAAGGCAAGAGCCAAGGCCCTGAGGAGGGAAGAGTCAGCATCTTGGAGCACCCTGGCGGCTGGAGTGAGCCTGGAAGAGACGGAGAAGAGGTGAGGCCCCAGTGCAGGTGGGGCTGACCCTGCCGGTTTGTGGGTCCCAGCTGGAGGCTGGATCTTAATCCAAGAGAAAGGGGAGGTAGCCCTGGGAGGTTTTAAGCCAGGGGATGATGCCGTCTGACGTATGCCTGTGAGGACCACGGGGTGTTGTGTGGCGATGGATTAAAGGGGGACAAACACGGAATCAAGGATCAGGCAGGCCTGGCTGCCCATATCCGTCCCAGCTGGGGGGTTCAGGCACTCCTCAGGCAGTTAGTTGACTGCCTTGGGCCTCAGTTTCTCATCTGTTAGATAGGCCGCTTGAACAGCAACTTCTGTGACAGTAGACCCCAGGTAGCCAGGACTTTATTAATAACTCACGGCTTCCCTAATTTTTGTCCCTACTTCCAACTTAGGACCAGCCAAAGAAAGCCAAATAGGCCCCTAACAACCACAAAGGATGCCCACTTCTAACTGCCTACTTCCAGCTTCCCCAGGCCAGCCACCCCTAATTGCGCACGAGAAGCTTCCTTTTCTCCATGCCAAAGCTTTTCCAGCCCTCTGCCTGCTTTTGAGTCTATCAACATGTAAGTGATGGGGCTGCCCCCTCGCAGCAGCGAGCTCAGAATAAATCTCCCATTAACTCTTTTGGCGGGTTCATTTAGTGCCATGATGCCAATGTACAAAGAGCTCCAAGTGCCTCCCCAGCACTCAGTGGGCACTGAGTAAGGTTCTGTCCCTCCTCTCTACTCACTGAGAGACCCTTGGGTGGTCAGGCAGGCCAGGTGCCCTAAGAATCAGCCGCTTCTCAGGACACCTGGACCTTTGGACACACTAAACACAAGGTAGGTGAGGAAAGCAAAGCCCCCAAATATGACTTCAGGAATATCTGTGGCTACATGTCTCTACTTCCTGTGTGTGATGTGTGGGGTTGGGATGGGGCTACATTTTGGGGAGAGAGCCTAGGATAGTGGGAAGAGAGAGAGTTTTGCCTGGACTCAAATCCCAGCCCCAGGCTGGCTGTGTGGCCTTAGGCGACAGCCATCTCCTTGGTCCAGTGAGGAAGAGTAAAGGAGCCAATTGGGGTTAGACGCTTAGTGCACTGCCCGGCACCCAGGAAATGTGCTGCACACAGAAGCGGGCAGCCGGTCGTGGCTTTGACAAGGAGTGTGTGGCCGCCTTGGCCAGCGCCAAACGGATTGCTAAAGGTTGAGAAAACTGTTCAGGAGAACGCATGCCTGTAGTCACATCCTCCTGAGCTGACCCTGGTTCCTCAGTGGGGCATCTGCACCCCAGGACTTTCCTAGGAGAAAGGAGAGACAAACAGCACTCCCTGGACCCATGGCTGTGCCCCTCTCCCCACCTAGGTCCCCACCTCCAGGGAAGCAAGGGTCATTTCCCCAGGGGCTCACAGGGTAGGTGACGGTCTACTATAAGGTGCCCTTCTCAAAGATGCTGGTGTGGCATCCATGTAAGAGGCCTGGGTGAGGGGTTCTGGAAAATAACCCAACTGTTGCTCATTCACACTGAGGAGGAAGCAGTGAAAAGACTGAGTCTTTTTATTTAATAGGCAAAGCCCTAAATGCAGAAAACCCCAGGTGGAAGCTGCAGTGGGCACTGGCCACGTGGCTGCCCAGCCTCGGAGCCTGTTAGAGGACCCCTCTCACTGCCAGGGCTCAGGGAACAGTGGGCGCCTGGCCTCTCCAGATGTCCCACGCAGACGATGAATCTGGAGCTGGCATCTCAAAACAGAAAGATTAAGGCTTCATCCCAGCCATAGCCACGGACACAGACAGCCACACCAGAAGGGGGTGCAGCATCCAGGGGCCATGCCACGGTGGGTGCTCACTCAGCCAGGGTTTGGCCGTGTCCCAGGGCAGCCACTGCCTAGGGCATAATTTCCAAGGGTAGTTCTCCTGCCTTCCTGGCACTTCTGTCCCTTCCCAAGAGACTTCCAAAAACAAAAAACTGAGTTAGTGGCTTTCTGCTAGGAATCGGATCTGATGCAACCCCTCGACCTCAAGGCCGGCGGAGGCAAGAGGATGATGCCAGGAAGAAGGCAGCCCAGGTCATTCTCACCCCATGACATGCTTCCCCACAACTGGACGCAGAGACAGGGACTTCTTTACGATGAGTTGCCTATTAGTAGAGAGAAATGCGATGGGGTCTCCGTGGTAGGGGTAGGGTTAGGGCAGCGTGGTTTTCCTGTTCTGGTGCTGCCCTGAGACCTGCCCCCACTGGGGCTGCCCCCCCCCCCCGGGCAGAGCAGGGACCTCACGGCTGAGCGCTCCATCGCCTCGGCCCCCCTCCACAGCCAGGTGTTTACTACCTCGCGTCCCAGAAGCCAGCCTGCGATGGGACATATTTCAGCTTGGCCGAGCTTTACTTGCAAGCTCATGTGAGTCCCCTTGTCTGAGACGCTAGGGGCCAAGGACCAGAACTGGTCTGGTCAGCAAGCCCAGCTCTGGGACAAACCGGTGGTAACTCTCCTCCCTGGGCCTGTTTTTCCCATCAGTGAAATGAAAACAAGCCCCGTGTTTGTCCTTCCGGCTCCGAATTCTAGGATGCCATCAGTCTGATTCTTTGGAACTGACCCTGCCATGGCTTCCTTCTCTGCATTCTGTAGGTGGACCACAGACTAACAGAAAACAGGAAGGCTAAGTCAACAAGAATCTGCCCCTTGTGTTCAGCAAGGCGGGGAATGTCCACCTTGCTGCCCAGTTTTGGACCCTGCCCTCCAGGTGTTAGTGTGATCCTACAGGGGCATCGGGCAGGACAACCGAGGCCACACTGGGCATTCCAAGTAGGAAGGGTTCTGAGACAGGGACCTGGGGACCTGCGTGATTGCTGGAAAGGCGGGGAGCAAGGGTCAGGCCAGCAGCTGCTACAGGTGGGTCTGGAAGCTGCAAAGGACCCAGCAATCTTAGCAGTTGCTGCCACCATCAACCTCAGCAGCCTGAGACACCAGAGCTTGCAATTCTCAAGAGACTGAGTTTTGCCCACGTGCCCAGCTGCAGCTACTGCCAGAGAAAGACCGATTCCTCTCCTCCACCTCCATCTCGTGCAGGAGTGTGTCTCACTGCTGGCTATGGCTTGAGCTGCACAGGGAAAGGGATTCTGAGAAACAATCTCAGGCTTCTCCTCTGAGGGACAGGCTGTCCAAGTGTATAGCCTTGATGCCAGGGGACAAGAGACACTGAGTTAAGTTTCACAGCCACAAATCAGGAAGAGCAAAGAGATCTCATCCCAAGGGACAGTTCTTGATTAATTGTGGATGACTTCCCAGAGAGCTGTGTTGAAAATAATTTTGAGGTTGTATCTAGGCTCGGCAGGAAAAGGTGCTGTGATCGATTAGCAATGCCTGTCACAGGTGTGCAGCGGGCGTGGAGAATCGTATGTAACGTTGGCAATGGTGCTCTAAACTAATGATTGGAAGGCTTTCTAAAGACACTGACGTTTGCAGTTGTTCCTTTCATCCGTCTCTCATTGTAACCATCCATGTGTGGCGTTATCCTAAATGCCTTGAGCTCAAGAGGGACACCAGAATTGGAGCAGCAGGTGAGGAGCCGGGAGGGGACATAGGGAAACTGTAGGGTCTCCAGCCTCCTGGAGCCATGCTCTGCACAACCCACACAGTGGCAGTCCTCAGGTCATCTCATGGCCAGCTGGTTTATCGCCACTTCCACTTTCCCCAGCCCCCCTTCACTTCATTTCCAAGTTTCCAGGTCCACCTCTGCTAGATCTTGACCACATCACCTTGGAGAAAACTTCCAGCTCTTCTCCTGTGAACTAATCCCCTCTCTGCACCTCATATTCAAGAGTTGGGTTACAGCTCTGGTTCGCAGGCGGTGTATAGAGGAGTCTGCGGTGCTCGGGAAGAGGAAGGTTGGAGGAAGCCCAAGGCATGGAGCTCTTTGAGGCACCACTTTCTCACTTTTAGATATTGTTAGATATTGTGCTTTTGCTTAAGGTGTCACTTGGGAAAAAAGGACAGGGTCCTGCTATTTGAGATGATGATGATTGATAGATGATAGATTGACAGATGATAGATAAATAGATGATTGATGATAGATGATAGATAGATAGATAGATAGATAGATAGATAGATAGATGATAGATAGATAGATAGATAGATAGATAGATAGATAGATAGATAGATAGATAGATAGATAGATAGATAGATAAACCAGGCAAATAAAAGGCTTGAGAATCTCTGGACAAGTTGTCCCTGGGCGTCACTTCCAGATTTAATATTCGCTAGTGCTACTTATTTTGTCCGCCTCTGCAAACAGCCCTTATCTCTCTCCACCCCCTTCCCTCCTTTCTTTCTCCATCCCCTCTCTTCTAAAGATAAGCGTTGCAAAGTCTCCATCTTCCAAACTCAGGTGGAACTTGAGAACCAAGCCTGAGGACTGGTTCTTGTCTCTATGAGCTGCTGTGGGGTCACGTGGAGGAGAGGGGGGAATAAAATCAACCTGTAATTTCCCCCAGTGTTATTCTCTTTCTCACTGGAAAACACATTGAACCACAGACAGTTCAGAGCTTGACGCTCTGGAGTCGAGAGGTGCTCTCGCTTCCCCCCACGCCCGCCGTGTAGTGCAGAATCTTCAGGAATGGGAACACGCTGTCGTTTTTAATGACACCGCAATCTCTATATGGTTTTTATCATTTGTGTTTTTGGTGTGTGTGTGTTTTTTTTAAGGCAGGAGGAACCATTCAAAAAGGTTTTATGCTCAAAATGTACTTTGGAGTTCCATCTTGGGAAATAAGAATACTTTTGTTCCTCTTTCGGCTGCAGTTTCGCTCAGTTCCCACTGATACTAGCTCTAGAAGAGTCTGAGTCAGCCGTAAAATATGCCCGTTCAGGAAACTGGCAAGTTCATTTTTATGATTCCCTGCTGGAGGGAAAAGGGCAGATTCAAGGAGAGCTGGGGAGGTGGAGGTGGGGAGTTTGAGAAATGGTGGGTAGAGCCGGCCATGCTGCCCCCGATTGGTGAGGTCCTCCTAGGCCTCCGGGCTTGACTTGAGGAGGAAGTGACTGGAACCATGCCCACCCCACTGGGACACCTGCCTGGTGGAATTCTAGACACTAGAGGGGTCAAGACCAACCTGATGCATGACCCTTGACTGAGACCCTTCTGTCCTGGCTACAGATAGAGAAGGGCCCAGCCAGGCTGAGTCTGAGCATGTGCACACCTCGCCTGCTGCTTGGCTGGAGCCTGAGAGGTGGCGTCTTCTCCAGGCTGGCATAGGTAACAGGTGAGAGCAGAGCTGTGGTCCCCGAAAGCCACCTGCCTCCCCGCTTGTTCCCTGAGTCCTGAATGCCCCCACCAAAAAAAGAGCCTGCTGAACCTCACCAAGGCCTAGCTCTGGAAAGATGCTTTCAGAATTAGCATGTGCGCAGCACCCCTCCCTGAGAAGGCACAGTGACCCACATTTAGAAGAGGGGGGTGGCTCGCCTTTTTGAAAGCCCCTTGGAGACAGAGCTCTCCGTTCAGGGCTCTGAGGACCTGGGAGCTTGGAGGAGGCACCTCTGGGTGAGGAGGGCCGTTAAGGCCACTTCTCTTAGAACCAGCTCCGGGTCCACGCAGGGTGGAGCTGCTCCCCAGAGGGTGTCCTTTCTGGGGAAGAGAAGAGGGCCTAGGAAGAGCCGGGCATGATGGGAACTTGCTTCATAGGCAGGGGAGT
Source organism: Miniopterus natalensis (assembly GCF_054644295.1). Classification (NCBI taxonomy): domain Eukaryota; kingdom Metazoa; phylum Chordata; class Mammalia; order Chiroptera; family Miniopteridae; genus Miniopterus; species Miniopterus natalensis. Next base: position 49,784,422 of record NC_142094.1, read on the forward strand.
TTGCACCCCACCATACCCCTCAAAAGAAGCAAATCACCTTCCATCCTGTTTTTCATTTCCTTTGGAGTCTTTCCCTAGGCCCCGAGCCCTGACCCTGTTATCAGAGCTTTCCTGCTCAGTTGGATGTCCTCTTGAATCATAGTTTTTCGAAAGGGACTTTGTAAGTCACACCTTACAAAGATGGATACCTCACTGGCCTGAGGAGTCGGGCACATCACCTTACAAGCCGGGGAGCCGGGAGGGTGGGCACCAGCGCGCATTGTTGATCCTAGAACAACACTGCCTAATACTTTCCATGACGATGTGGGCTGTGCAATGCTGTGTGGCCATTGAGCTTGAAATGTGGCTGGTGTGGCTGAGGAACAAAATTCTTCTATTTAAGTGTAGTTGGTACACAATCTTATATTAGTTACATTAGTCTCAGGTGCACAGTGTAGTGATTTGACATTTGTATACCTTCTAATGTGATCACCCCACTCATTCTGGTAATCAGCTGTCACCGTGGTGCTCATTCACACTAGGGAGAAAGTGACTTCTTGGCCCAGCTCTCCCAGGCCCTTGTCTGGAGGCTGCTAGGAGTTCTGCAACAGGCAGTGGCTCTGTAAGTACCTGCCCAATCAGTTCTCTGTGTGGCCAGGTATAATTAATTAATTAGCCGTTTGTGAGCCCCAGAGAAGGGGTGCCATTGATCTGCAGTCTCCTCCTTTGGTGAGGTGCCCTTGGAGCTGGAGGCATTAAGGGTTGGGCAAGGATGACTCCTGGGCAATCCCAGACACAGAGCCCCACCTCTCACTGACAGTTACAAGAGATGCCTGATGACACAGTTGCCGTGGTGACAGAGCCACTGATCCCCAAAATGTACAGGCCAAAGGATCTTTTCATATCCCTTATGTTCCAAGGAGCAGAAGACCTCCACATTGCAAAGTGTGGGTGAGGCAGGGGCGAGCAGAAAGACCAGATTTCTCCCACCGATAAGACTTCATGTGTTGGCAATGCTGGCTCAGGGCGCTTCCACCCGCTGGAGAAATTACTACACCGTCTTCCACGTGGGCATCCATCCCCCAGTGTGGCTCTCTCGGCCTGAGCTTTAAGGCAGTGCTATCAGTTCTGAGGCCCAGTTTGTGGAGATGGCCTCTCCAGAGAGCTGGTGCCCATGGCAACCCCTCTGCTCACTCGACAGAGCGGAATAGACTGAACCTCCCGTGCCTTGCCCAACACAGGCCTGAATGGTGGCTGAGGTCTCCTGGTCTCCAGCCAGCCCTGCCTTAGAAAACCCACCTTTGACCGTGGAGGGCTCTGCCTGGGTCTCACAGAAGGGGCCAGCCCTGAAGTAGGCATTACCCCTTTGAAAAGAGCAGATGCCATTCTTGTCACTTTAAATTAACTTTAGCTAAGAGGGACTGGCAGAAACATGATGCCGGGTGAACTATATTTGATGGATATTCTGTCAAATATCTCAGGGGGTTGTGATCCGCACCTTTTCCCATCTGCCGCTCCCGTCTGAGTCCCTGAATGCACAATGGTGTGATTACCATGCTTCCTTCGGATTTCCCACCCTCGGATCAGAGCCCTGAATGGGAAATGTGCTCTCAGAAGAAGGAAGCCCCGGTGGGGTGGGTGCCGGGGCGAGGGTGTCCCTCGATTCTTCCCCTGGGGAGGGCCGGGAAGGGAGGCGGGCTGCCCGAGGGCGTCCTGCGTGGCCCAGGAAGGTGCGTGTCCTGGAAACAAAGGGGGAAGGTGGAGGAGCGGGATTAAGATCACACAAACCTGCAGCCCTTAGAAACTGGCTTAATCCATTTCATAAAGAGTTGGGAGGGCTTTTCTCTCTGTGAATATAATACCTTGCACGTCGGATCGGCCTTTTTCCCAGGACATTTCAAAGCCCTCTGCAAATACAGCGGAGTCTCCTTAGATTAGCGCGCGGCCTATTATTACCTGGCTTTGGAGACACCCCAGGTCAGCGGGTCACCTGGGGCCCTCTGAAACAAGACAGTTCCCTACAACAAAAGGCCTGGTGTGATGTGGTTTGTCTAACTAGTGGTTTTCAAACTAAGTGAGTCATGGGACCCTTAAAAAAAAAAAACAGCCTGAAGCTTCATTCCTATTCCAGTTAAAGCAAAGGTGGGTGTGAGGGGCAGCAGAGATGGGGGTGTCCATTTGACACCCCCAGCCCCCTCGGCCCCAGGACTCTCCCAGCTGCAGGTGAAGACCACCCTGGAGGTCAGTGGTGCCCCTCGCCCAAGCAGAAGCAGGCTTTCTGTGAAGCTAATGGAACTTAAGCGTCTTCAGGGTACCTTCGACAGCTTGGTACCTATTTTTTTTCCTATCATTTTGTGTTGATTTTATAATGAAGGACCCCCAAATGAGATGAGTTTCATGCAAGACTGGCTACATAATTTGCACGGTCAGAGGCAAAATAAAATGGGCCCTTTGTTCATAAACAATTAAGAATTTCAAAATAGCAACAACGGAGCATTAAGCCAGCACAAGCCGCTTCTAAGCTCGGGCCCTTTGCAGCCGCACAGGTGACACGCCCATGAAGCCGGCCCTGGTATGTGCCCCACAAAACCTGGATCCGCCCCTTTCCCCAGCTTTCCAAACAAGTGCCAGTGGGTTCAGGTGAACCTCCACCTCCCCTGAGAATCATCTTCCATTCTAATGAGGGGCTAGCCAACCTCGCAGCCCCAGGAGTCCAAGGCTGCCTTGCACCCCCGCTGTCATCTAGAAGAATGGCCTTGAGATGAATGGCTGCATCTGCAAACAGAAAGTACAGCGGATCAAAGAATCTGTTGTATATCCAGGGATTGGGACCGGAGTGGTGCTTGGGGGAAGTTGTGATCAAGCCCTAAAACCCCCAAAACATTGGACAGTATCGTTTCAGGGTGCTTCTTGAGGGCCTGGGCCTCATACACTGCTTTTCTTCGTTCCCCACGGTACCAGGCCGTGGCATTGCTGAAACATATCTGTTGAACACAGTCTCTGCTCCAACTAGAGCACATGCCGTGGCTCTCTGACTATGCCCAACTCACTGCAAAGGACAACCCTTTGTACATTCCCTCCTCTGCCCGGAGTGTTCTTACTCCGTCTTTTCTCCAGGTGCCACCCACAGGCCAAGCCCCTGCTCAAGTGTTGCCTTCAGGTGGTCCCGCCTTCGAGGTGACACGTTGCCCTGATTAGGAAGGAGTGCCTTTCCTGGGATGTTCGGCTGAGGTGGACGACCGGTCAGTGAGTGTATCAGGCGGAATCTACCCGGGAAACAGAAACTGCTGAAGTATAGAAAACAAGGGGTTTGGGTGCAGCAATTGGTTTTGTCAGAAGTGGCAGAGCTGAGACGCCAAACAGGGGCCCTGAGTCAGCCCACCGATGAGCAGCGTAGGAAGCCATCAGTACCCTTGGCCAGAGGGGTGGGGGAGGGGACAGGGTTACCAGAGTGAGCCAGGGCTCCTGGGCAAAGCTGCTTCCATAAGGTATTAAAGCGGGGGAGCCGTGGAGGAAACTAGATGCGGCCAGAGTCACTGTCCACGGCCAAATGGGTTGGCCCTTCCTTACATCACCCCTTCTTCCTCCAGGGCTGTCCACCAGCCCAACTGAGTCGAAAGCCAGCTGATAAAGCTCCTGAGAGATGTGACCTGCAGACCCAGCCCCCTGGGGGACAGAGCAGGGCGTGGAGAAGGTCTGAGGACTACATTTGGGCTCTTATGGTGTCTGAACTTGATAGCCTGCAGGAACCTTTCCAGCCCTGAGAGGGGCGCTCCATAGCAATACTCTTTACTTTTCACAACAGGTCATATGATAGTGGCCTTAGAAGTACCATTCCTCAGGCTCAGTAAACTGACAGCAGAAAACCTTTCCGTTGAGTAGTTAATGTCCCACCCCGTTAGTTTCTTTTCTTAACTCGGGAGAAATGTTGTGTTTTCTGACTTGCAGATTCACTTCCTTTTATGAGACAATGAAGATTATATAACCCATCGTGTTTCCCTTTTGCCTTCACTACCAGGAAGCTCGGAACTAAATGTCAAACTCCCAAGCACAGGTTGGCAATTCTATACTCTCCCCTCTACATTTCCTTAAACCGACTGCTCTGGTTTCACCTTCTCCGTGATTAAACGTGTCATAATAGGACCCCTCAAATACTTCTGAGCAGCAAAGCATACCCCAGCTTCGTTTCCATTTCAGATGATCCCAACACTTCCTGCCTCGGATTCTTCCTCGCACTTGGTTCATCTGTTTCCCTCCCCCACAGAGCTTCCTAGTGATTTCTCATTTTCCCACGTTGAGAAAGCCACAGCCCTTCCCACTTCTCCATGGCACTCTCTCGCTCTCAAATTGTCGCTGTATCTCTTTCGCTTCCCCCTCCACGGCCCTCTTCAGAGAGTTCCTCTCCCGCAGGGTACAAACCCTTCCTAAGCAGTGCCAGCATCACGGGGCCCGCCGAAGAGGAAGCCGAAAGTCTGCACAGAGAAGTGGGGCCACTGGAGGCAGAGGGTCAGCATGTGGACACGATTGGCAGTCCTCAGGGGCTCTGGGTCACTGACCTAGTTTGAATCCAGCTCTGCCACTCACGTGCCATGACCGAGGGACATTGGCTGTGCCTACCAGCTACCGGCGCAATGCCCCTTCCCATGCTTTTGATAACAGCACCCCAATTTTTCTCTAGGTGATCACCTCTCCCACTGCATATCCAGTCTAAATGGGACTGTCTTTCGAGGTGCCATGTCCTCCCTGCCCAAGATACGGTCAGGTGACCGTGCCAAAGTCATGAAGCTCTCTCTTCAAGACGGTGAATTTTGAGTGGGGTGATGACTTGCCTACAATCCCCAGTGGGTTCGTCTATCAGCTCCTGCTACCTCCAACCCCAAAGCAGACTGCCTCCTTGCCCTCGTAAGACCTGTGTGCTCAAATTCCCTGGGTTTTTAAGGATGAGTCTCTCTTGGGGCAGCATCAAGTTCTGAGTGATGAGGGCCTGGACCTGGGCAAGTCATGTAACCCCTTGAGCCTGAGGTTCTGCATTTGTATAATGACATTAGGACATACATCAAAGGGTGAGGGGTAAAGCACTTGGTTCATCACGGGTGTTTCACAAATATTTCATCCCTCCTTCCCTGCCCCACTGAACAAGTGACCCGCAAAAGGTGATGGGCCCTGGCCCCGTTCCACAGATGGCAAACACCAATGGTCAAGTCTCCCAAGACCCCTCATTCTTCAGGACCTCTCTGATTTTCAAGGAATTCCTTGGGCTCTCACTGAAGGCTGAGCAGTGGTTTACCCATGCCAGTTTTGGGGGAGGGGAGAGAGAATGTCTTTAAAACCCTCATCACAAGGAATGAAGGCATCAGATCCTCCATCTGTGGCCTTTGCCAAAGTCCTGTTTCCAGCTCCTACAAAGCAGAGCTGCTTTGCTCAGTGGGCTCCTCCCTTCATAAAACCACAACCAATTCTCTTTTAGAAGCATATGCACAAAACTTGGCTTTGAGGGGCCTGCTGTTCCTGCAGTGACTTACTGTTGGTGGGCACTGAAGATCTTTGACTCTTCAAGAAGACTCAGCAAGCATCCTCCACCCTGGTCAGCATGAACCTAGAGGTGGATGTGGCTGGACATGCCCAGCTGCCTCCCTGGGCCCTTTGAGCACACTTAGCTGCTCTACAGAGAACACCATTCCTACTGAGTGAGTGGTGGCTCAACTGTGATGTTCCCAAGCCCATGGTCGGCTCCATGGGGAATCCACTGGCTATTCCAAAGGGCTGGCTGGCCACAAAGTCTTCTTAAAATAATAACCATTTGCAGTGTTACTTTTGTCTGTTGCTTCACATTTGCAGAAAGCAAGTTCATCAGCCTTATCTTACAAACACAGAATCAGACTTAAGCAATGAAAAAACGTGGCCTGGGTTACAAAGCTACTAAGGGGTGGAGGCATTCTCAAGAACCTCACGCGGGTCTACTTGACTTCAAGCCCGTGCCCTGAACCACTCTGCTGCACTGCAGATCTCCTGCTTCTGGGGTTGGCCCCCAGGACTCCGGTCACAGTCACCAGGTGGGCACCAGCCACCTGGCGTCATGGAGAGTGAAGAGAACTGATTCCTGCTGCTGCTGCTCAGAGGCTAAGCGACTTTGGGAAGACATATTCCCTCTTGGTTTCTCAGTTCCCTCCTTCGTCGGGTGGAAGACACCGCAGCTCCCCTACCTCAGTGGACTGAGATCATCTACAATATTCTGCACAGAAGCACCGTGGTGGCATTAGCAGCTCAGAGCAGACTAGTGTATGGTGTAAGGGGGAGGCAATGGGAAGGAAATGATTCTCTGGGGGGTCTGCTGGGGCCCCGATGCTGTACTGTCCTTCCTGGTGCTGCTCAAAGCTAGCTCCCCCAGCATTGGAACCAGCCAGGGTTCGACCTCCTGGCCTCCCTGAGGGAGGGGCAGGAGCCAATAATGGGTCAGAAACAACAGGATTCTCTGAGTTTGCAAGGAGTCTTCCTGCTCTGGGCCTCCAAGTAGTTCTCCTGAGTCCTTTCCCCAAGTCATCTTGGGCTTACAGATCTCCCTTCACTGACCAGGAATGAGTTGGAGAAGCTTGAGATGGGATTCGAAGCCCAGGCCTTGAACCTCTGGCTTCGTCACTCCCTGCAGACCCAGTGGCCACAGAGTTTTCCCCGACCGGTTCTGGCAAGCCTAGTGGCCTCCCCTCACCCACCCCACCCCCACCTCATTACAGAACAAAGGAACCTGGCTCTTTCCCTCCAGTCCAGAGAGGGTTCCTAATTGGCTTTCCATTAAAGGGAAAATAGACTACTGTTTCCACCTCATTATTTATGAGCCTTTCTGGAAGTGCGTTTCCATGCACTCTGGGATTACTCACGCCCATTTTGCTTGGCCATATTTTATGATCTGTTTTATTTATTCAGGGCCTCTATTGGGTACTCACATCTGAAACCAATTAAAAACCAAGAAATAGGAAAAACCAAATAAACACCTGGAGATGTCCAAACCCAGTCTTTCTAAAGCCGGTGATTGGGGAACTGGCATGGCCATGCCAACCATGCAGGCCATAGGAACCGGGGGTCTCTCTCCTGGAGACACGAGGGCACAGGGCCACACAAGATGGCAGCACATAGATTCAAAGACCTGCTGTTGACAGAGCTCGGGCTGAGTCGGCCGTTCCTTGGTTCACCTGGAGTCTCCTTGTGCAGGACAACGGCATTGCCCATTCACTTTTGGATCCCCTCTCTGCCGGGCACGCAGGAGGAACTCACAAGTCTTTGCTCAGCCTTGGTTCTCACCACCACACTGCTGTGAGCAAGTGTGTGCACACATCACACAAACAACAATATGGACAACCATCTCCAGGAATTTGAGAATAGTTTGCCTTTTATAAAAATTGCCTCCAGTGCCCAGGCAGTGTGACTTGGTGGTTGAGCATTGACCCCATGCACCAAGAGGTCACAGATTCGATTCCCAGTCAGGGAACAAGCCTGGGATGCTGGCTCCATCCCCATGCAGGAGGCAGCAGGTCAATGATTCTCTCTTATCGATGTTTCTCTCTCTCCCTCCCTCTCTCTCTAAAATCAATAAAAACATATTTTTAAAAAAAAATTGTCTGCAGCTCTACTCTTGAAGGACTCTTAGGGGTAAACATGTTCCCTTTCAATCTCAAAAAAAAACAAAACCCATGCTTGGTTTTCCCGGATGCCTCCAGCTCCTCGAGTTGAGGGCCAGGTCTCAGGGGGAAGGCAGGCCTTCACCTCTTTTCACGGGAGTCTGAGCCATTTCTCACCTCTTTATAGGATGTGCCCGGGAGTCGTGCCCATGGACAAGCCCCTGCATCTTGTTCCTCCAGGTAAGATGCAGACAAGCCCCTCTCTCACTCTGCCTGTGCTCTCCCTCCCCCAACTCCAATCCCTGCTGGAGCTGGAGGCCCCTCTCTGCCCCCTGCCCACCCCCAGCCCGGAGAGTCAGTGCCTTGGTTGGTGGTCTCTGTCCTGAAGACAAACGCCCCCTTCTTCTCCTGAGGCTGAGCTGGGTGTGTGGACAGTAAGGAGAGGGACAGGAGCAAGGGACACCAGCAGCAGCCTGCTGGCAGGCACACAGAGAGCGTGAATGCTGGTGCACTGGGGAACCCGTAGGGTTTCTGTCGGGATTAAGTGATGCCCACCGCATCCCTCTTGTTTCTTCCTCTCTAGGATATTTGTGGTGTTTGTTGTAATCTGACTTCATGTGTGCATGTGTGTGTGTGCACACACACACTAGGGCGTGGGGAGGGCCCCTGCATCCTTAGGGATAGTGCTGCTTACAGATTTTTCCTTCCCGATCTCTACCTTCCTTTAGTAATTTATAGAGATCCGTCCTTCCTTCCTTCCTTCCCTCAGTTGTTCCTGAATTCACCAGGGTGTTGAGTGCCTCTGTGCTGCTCAAAGCCTCCCTCCCCTGCTAACAGTTCAGCCTGCACCTTCTCTTGGGCTAACATATTTCAGAGGTTTGCTCCCCACTGTGGATGTAAGAGCTACGAAACCCATCAACTCTTGAGACAGGAGAGGAACAAGGAAACTGACCCAATTCTACTTGTCCACAAACCACTGCTTCCAAATGTGAGGTCTGTTCTCTTATATCTTGGTCACATTCTGCGACTGGGGAACTGGCACGGCCATGCCCATGATCACAGTTTCTTGCTGCTACTAGGTGACTGGCCTGAATCTTCCAAATATGAGAAGCAAAGTTACCCAATCTCCCTGCCCTCTGCTTTCTGCAGCAGCGCATGGGGCCTGATCATGGTGAGGATTTGAGGAGCAAATGGGCATGTGAAGGGTCGGAATGAGGACTGGGTCCCACCCAGGGGAAGGTTCAGAGCTTGGCCATGTCCAGTGGGCAAGTGAAGCTGGGTTACTCTGCATGACAGTGAAAGAAATCATGGTATTTCTACACCATTGGTGCTGGGGAGCCCACTGGCTGGCCATCTAGGGAAGGCTAGGGACCCCTTCTCAGATTAGCATCTGTCAAAGCATAAAACAAAATATATAGTATGAAAAAGAAACCAATTATATTAGAATGCAATTATCAAAATACGTTTTTTAATTGAGGTAGATCCATTTATGTGCTAATTTATAAATATATTTAAATAATAAGACAATGCATTTAGAGTATAGTCAGCATTAACTTAAATTTTCTTTTTTTAAAGAGGTATCCATATGATGGCTACTGTTTCTTGGCTTGATCCTGGGCAATGTGACCCTTTTTTCTTGGAAAGAGCAACGGGTCTTGCTGGACACTCAAGTGACTTTTCTTTTAATTTCAGTGGTTTGTAGGGTTAGAAATCTTGATTCACTAAGACAGATTGTTGTCAATAGATTTCAAAAGTCCACAGCTTGCTTTCCAAGGAGAATGGAATCCTCTAAAGATTGTGGAGTTAGACTCCAATTGTGGGAATACACAACTTCACCATTTGGTGGCTAAACCACTGGGCCAAGAGTTGCTTGGGAGATGACAAGTTGTATCTCATGAGTATCTGCAGACAAAACACTATGATGTTCTGCAGCCTAGAAGCAAAGAACCATGTCAGAGCAGAGCATCGATGCTATTTCCAGATCCGCAGTAACTGATGACATAGAAAAATATCTGGATTTTCTGAGGTGAGAGTCAGGGGTCCTACTAACATCATTATGCTACTCTCACAAGTGTAGCAAATCCTGAAATTCGGTTGGAAGCTATCATATATTTTGATAAGTGCAATGTCCTCTCATCCAATTTCACAGGCCCTCAGAGCACCTGGGAAATCCGTGGACATCAGATTAGAACCCCTCCTCCAGAGGGAGGAAATGAGGGGCAGAGAGAAAAGCCAGCCACAGCACAGAACTGGAAAACTCCACGTGTAGGGCAGCCCACAGCGCAGGCCCAGCGCCGGGAGCGTGGGCTTCACTGAACAAGAGCCTCCTCCGCCTAATGTCTGAACCACAGTGACACAGAGGGGCCCAGCAAAATCCCCGACCAAGTCTCCCTGACTCTCACATGTCCTTAGAGTGAGCGGGGTTTGCAGCCAAAATCAGGGAAGGGGCTGAGTTTCACACTTGGGTCAATGTAGGGGGGTTGTGAATCCACCTGACGATGGATCGGATCCAGCTAGAGTGGGGTGCAGAGGCAGACAAGTGAGGCGCCCCTGGGGACGTGCACACCCTTCAGGAAGGGCTCGGGAGCTCCGAGGGCCATGGAGTGCAGGTCAAGTTGACCTCACCGAGATCTCCGGGTCCTGGGGTCCCCTGCAGACATCGGGATGCATCTAGAAAGCTCACAGGGCCTTTCCCATAGGGGGAGGTCAGTAGCTCACGGCTCTGATGTTTGGGGGGCTGGAGGAGGTTGGGGAATGAGCTGCCCCGATAAGCCCCTGCCTCCTCGGTTGCTGTTTTCACGGCACACGGCCCCTCCGCGCTGCTGGGGCATTGAGGAGAGAGGCCAGGCCTTACTGGGGTTACGGTGCCGTCACCATAGCCAAGGCTTTGGCCCTTTCAGAAATCTGGCTGAGATGCCGGCTCTTGGCAGTTGCCCACCCAGATAGCGGTTGCCGATGAAGCTCTGATGAGAGGCCCACAGCTGCATCCGCTCGGCCCGGCTGCCTCCAGCAAGCCCGCCGTCTTCCCCAGGCTGCGCGGTAAGTTTTCCTCCTAATCTCAGCCTCCATCCCTCTCCCCCATTCTTCTGAGCGTCAGAGTCATGACCTTTGCGGTTTATGGGCCACCAGAGACTGAACTAAATGTGTTAGCTCTGAGTCCAAACAAGTAATAGCCGGCCAATTAAATTAATAATCCATATTGTTACAATGTTTAACCACGGCTGTTTCCTCAGCGGTCTGTTTAAATCACAGCCAAGGCCTGACCTATTAAAATGAGTAACTGGAATTATGAGAAACTCCATTTAATAAACACAGCGAGGAACGCAGCACAATTGGGCATGAAATATTTATTACCACTTGAAGCAGAGAGCTGTTGGGGACTTTAAGGTGGGATTAATGAATGCGTTTTAATTTCTGGCTCACAGGGTGGGAGGTGGGCCTGGAACCGAAGGCCCGCTGGCAACTTCCTGGGAAAATCCTCTCACATTATGTTATCACATTGTGCTGGGCCCCCGCCAATCTGCTGTATGAGCAGCAAGGTGGGCATCTGATCACTGTCTTTTTGGGGACCTAGTACGTGCTCAGTAAATGTTTGGTGGGTGGGTGGGTGGATGGAGGAATGGACGGATGAATAGATAAATGGACAGCTGGTGACATATGACACAAGTCGACACCTTAGTATCTACGTTTCGATAAGACAGATAAAACACTCAGCACAGTGCCCGACATTCTAAATCCTCAATAGATGGCAACTGTCATTATATGTAGTTAGCAGAGCAAAGCCTGGTTAATTTACTAGAAAGTCAACACTCACATTCAGCACCCCCTTGGGAAGTCCCAGGGCTGTCCTGGAACCCACTTCTACCCTGACACCCATTTCTCTTTATCTACGCTTGGGAGCCTATTTTAGATGAAATGTTTTTGTTTGACTACTTTTGGCTTTTCTCAGAACGAATTGCTCCTTTCCCTGTTTTCCCAAAGTTCAATGTCTTATCCCAACATTCGCCCCGACATGTCCCATTTTCCCAGGTGGAGCTGTATTTCACAGAATCTGTCCCCTTTTCCCAGACGTCAGCTCTGAAGTTATGATCATGGGCTTAGAAAATGTGGTTGCTGTAATGACAGCCCTTAGCAAGTCCTGTAAGCGGGTGGTTATTGGGGATCTATGAACGAGACAGCTAGGCATGCTCTATAGGAGAGCCCCACATGGAAACGAATGGGTCCACTCCTGCCAGAACTTGCTTTCCAGAGAAAGGAGAAAGCAGGCCGACCAGGCCATATGCTGATGGAGCTCACCTGGCTCCGGGGCTGGACGGTGGAGACATGGGAGGCATCGCCTTGGCTTCCCCTTTGAGAACCAGGATCTCCTGGTCACCGCAGAAATGCCCCTCCGGTCCAGTCACCACATCCCCAGGTCCAAAATTAAATATTCATGAATGCAAGGCTGGCAAACGCAGTTTTATTTTGAACAGAGAGAATCCTGAAACTGAAAACAGGAGAAGACAATTAGACCCCGCAAGGGAGGGCAGCTGTCTGCTATTCGGGATGTTGATGGGTCTTTTCTCTCTCAGTGAGGAAAGGGTGGTTCTAACCTGATGGAAGATTGATGGGGTTTCCCCATTACATTGAAAAGCCAAGAATGGTCCCACGTAGGGGAGTCATAAGTGACCAACAAGGCCTCATGGGATGTGACATGGGAAGCTTGCCTGACCCCAAGTGACCGTGAGGAGACTGAGGCTTCAAATGGCTCTGCCTTCTACACTCTGCAGATCACATCCTGTCAGTCTTACTGTCTCTGTTACCTTGGCCTCTTTAATCCTTAAGGCTGTTTTCGGGATGGTAGATATGGCTGTGCTGGGGTTCTGTTATTTTGTGTATGTTGGAGGGGACTTCTGCCAAACAAGGTAGAGTTGCTTCTGGATTGTGACCTCCTGCAGTCCAGGGAGTGCAGGAGAGTCCATCAGGGCTAAAGTGTGTGCCATGGAAGGACAAGATCCGTGAGGCTGGAGGGATCAGAGACGGCTTCAGGTCCACAAGCACTTGCTGAGCCCTCCTGAGATCTGTGCTAGACCAAGCCTGGAGGTTGCTACTTTGTGGCACCCATCGTGGAATCGTGGGCCACTGGATAAAGAAGCAGTGAAGCTGCTGAACAAGAAAAGAAAACTGAAGTCAACAAGCAGCTGAGATGAGCGAGTGAGCACATGGACCTACAGCAGGAATGGCAAAGAAAAGAGAAACCAGCCCTGAGCAGAGCAGGCAAGAAACAGAGGATAACTGCCCTGGTTACTGAATCAGATGGTCATTTCTTGCCTTGAAAGTTATAATAAATTTATAATAAACCCCTCTTTACTTAAGCCACTTCATAAGGTCTCTGAAGAAACACCCGAGAGAGGAGACATCATCTCATGGGTGGACAGGCCAAGTATCCCAGTGGTGCTGAGCATGTCTGCAAAAAGCTGTCCCCGAACTCAGTCCGGCTCCAACCAAGGGTGGTAGGGTGCCTTAATCAGACCTGATGGGGGAAAGCAGCCCTGGAATCACTGTGATCTCTGTGCGTAATTATACAAAGACCAGTATTCCCAGGCCTTCCTTGAGAGTTCTACTTCCACAGGAGGTTAAGCCTTAATCTGTATAACAAACTGTTGAGTTTATGATCAACTAGGGCTTGTCCATCAACAGTGTTTTCTGGAGGGTATCTACACTAATATTTGAGTATAAAAATAATAACTATATTGAATCAAAACACATATATGTTCAAATCTATGAGTTCATAATGATACTTTAAAAGAGCAACTCTCCGATAAATTTTGGAAGAGGCCAGGGAACAAATTCATTTTCTGACAACTGGCAAATTAAAGAAGAATCGAGTTTTTGCCTGCCTTTCTAGCAGGAACTATATATCAGAATAACTAAACAGCTGATATAGAAAAGTTCTTATTTATAGAAGATTTTCAGCCAATCAATGCAAAAGAATGACAGAATTAGAGTATTACCTTTTACAACCACTAATGAAATAACGGAGCCAGGCAATGGCCAGCAATAGCTCCTAAGATCATTTGGTGAAAAGCTGATGGGAAACTTCCTAGTGAATGGGTCAGGCTGACAGCAGCTGCGTTAACTATTCCCTCGTGTCAAGTAGTACAAAGTACACAGGACTATTTATGGAAGAGTCTTGCCCAAAAGGAAAACCTGAATTGGATCTTGCTTCTAGTTCTACTGACCCATTTGCAGAAAGTGTAGGGGACAGCCCGGCTGGTGTGGCTCATCTTGTTGAGCCTTCTCCCATGCACCAGGAGGTCGCCAGTTCGATTCCTGGTCAGGGGACATGCCTGGGTTGCAGGCACCATCCCCAGTAGGGGGCTTGCAGGAGGCAGCCAATCGATGTTTCTCTCGCATCAATGTTTCTATATCTCTCTCCCTCTGCCTTCTCTCTGAAATCAATAAAAACATTTTTTTTTTAAGTGTAAGGGACAGAGGAACGTGTTAAACAGGACTCTGGTCACAGTCAGCAAAATCCAGAATGTGGGAAACTCTACGAGACAACCACCCAGTTTTTTCAATAAATAAAGCTCAAGAAAAAGAAAAGTGGGAGGAGGAATCTGTCTATTAAAAAAAACTTAAGATCAGACACAAAAGGTCACTTATATGATTCCTTTATATAAAATATCCAGAATAGGAAAATTCACAGAGACAGGAAGTAGATTCATGATTTCCAGGACCTGGGGGAGAGGGAGGAATGGGGAATGGTTACTTACAGGGCACGGGGTATTCTTCTGCAATGAAGAAAAAGTTTTGCAACTAGAGAGAGGTCGCAGTTGCCCAACATTAGAAATGCACTAAATGCTAAGGAATTATACACTTTAAAATGCTTAAGTGTATGTTATGCAAATTTTACTTCAATTAAAACAAAGAGACTTAAAAAAGGCATATCAACCACATGTAAATGTGTGAACATTGTATGGATCCTCATTGAAGTAAACCAACTCTAAAAAAAAAAAAAAGGTGGGAGCCATTAACAATCAGAGATGCCTGAACACTGGATACTTGCTGGTATTTTCACAAATTATTGTTATTTTTAAATTTGATAATAATATGATGGCCATGTTATAACAAAATAAAGCATCTTTTTATATTTAAAATGTATATACACCAATAATGATCTCTTTGAAAGAGAAACTAAAACAAGCAATCCCTTTTACCATTGCAACAAAAGAAATAAGATACCTAGGAACAAACTTAACCAAGGAGGTAAAAGACCGGTACTCAGAAAACTATAGGACATTGAAAAAGAGACAGAGGAAGATACAGGCAAGTGGAAGAATATACCATGTTCATGGATTGCAAAAATTAACATCATTAAAATGTCCATACTACCCAAAGCAATCTATAGATTCTATGTAATCCCTATTAAGATACAAACAGTGTATTTCACAGATATAGAACAAATACTCCAAAAATTTATATGAAACCAAAAAAGACCCCAAATAGCCACAGCAGTGTCAGAAGGAAAAACAAAGTTGGAGGGATCACAATGCCAGATATCAAGTTACACTACAAAGCCACAG
Source organism: Miniopterus natalensis (assembly GCF_054644295.1). Taxonomy (NCBI): domain Eukaryota; kingdom Metazoa; phylum Chordata; class Mammalia; order Chiroptera; family Miniopteridae; genus Miniopterus; species Miniopterus natalensis. The sequence continues at coordinate 49,799,579 of NC_142094.1, forward strand.
TAATCAAAACAGCCTGGTACTGGCACAAGAACAGGCATACAGATCAATGGAACAGAACAGAGACCCCAGAAATCGACCCAAGTTTTTACGTTCAATTTGACAAAGGAGGCAAGAGCATAAAACGTACACTGAAAATGTATCATTGACATTATTTCTGGGATTCACTTTAAAATAATTTGGCACATTTGTCTATGCGAAGAGAAGGAGGAAAGTGTAAATGAAACATGACTGGTCATGTTTTGATAAATGTTGAAGTTGGGTGATGACTACTGCTTGGGATTGTCCCTGCTTCTGTTATTTTTTTTTTAATTTTTCCATAAGAGAGCTCAAAAATAAATCTAAAATGTTAGCCAACCAACATTTTAAAAATAGTTAACTTCCCTAGTGATCAAAGAAATGCAAATTAAAATGACAAGGTATAACTTTCAACCTATCAGATTGGCAAAGATCGTAAGAATGTTAATACTCACTTCTGGCAAGGATGAAGGCAGCAGGCACCTGTGCCTTCCCGGGTTGTTTGGCATGGCCTTGGTGTCGCCTTGCTAGAAAGCATCTTGGCAATATGAATAAAAAGCCTTAAATATGTGGGTGCTCTTGGCCCCAGAAATTCTACTTCTAGTAATTTATCCAAAGAAAATGATCAAACAAGGATACAAAATATCTGGTCCAAGATGTTTATTACAATATAGTTATAATAGCAAAAGAATTTAAAATAACCTAACTACACACCCATATGAAATGGTTTAAAGACTAAGGGATATACACATATAGATACTTGCAGAGCCATTAAGAATTATGATGAGGATGTGTATTTAATTAGCATAGAAAGATGTATCACAGACATCTCAAGAAAGGGGAAAGACAAGTTCAAAGGCTATATATAATAAGATACTTTTTTGGTTTTTAAAATATGGAAGGGAAAACTTAATAAGCGTCTCTTGATGGTGAAAACATGAATTATTTTTATTGCTTTCCTTTTGCTTAACTTTATTTTTTCATTTACCAAAATAAATGTGGAGTAGTTTGGGAATTCTAAATAATGAATTCCTTTGTAATTAAAATAGCCTTTGCCTAATGAAATGACAGGATACCTGGAAGTTACTCCTGAGTCATCTGGGGTTGAGCTATGGATGAAACAAGTTTGGCTGTGAGTTGACAGCCCTTGAAGCTGGGTGACTGGGTACCTGGGGGTTCATTTTGCTTTGTTTTGTACTCTGTATGTGTTTGGAATTTTTCATTCTAAAGTTTTGGGGATTTTTAATCATCTTTTCTAGTAAAAAAATGGCATTGTGGCATCTTTGGTCTCTGCCCCTCCCACCCGCACCCCCCAGAGGTCACAAAGAGCCAGCATTATGCTTAGGGACATTAATACCGTCTGATATTTTGATTATTAAAATGGCTCACCTCTCCTGTGGTCATAAAGGCATTGAGTAGGAAATAATCTTCTTGTGAGATTCCCCCCATCTACTACCAACACCTTTTCTACGAGCTGCCTGGGGCCAGGGTTACAGACTTCAGCCAAGAGCTTATTGGCCCATGCAAGTAAACAAACTCACAGCCTTAGCACCTCCATCAGTCTGGTTCCTGTGTCACCCTATCTGCGATGGCTTGTCATTGCTCCCTCCCACATGGGGCCATCTCTCTCAGAGGAAGGAAACAAGAAGAGGGAAGGAAACATAAAGATTGGTTCTTCTCATTTGGCTACTGCCTGATGCTTTCTCACCCAGGCATATCACAAATAATATGCCTTTAAAAATGAATGGTCTTCTGGCCGTTCTCCTTGGAAAGTGAATCCTCCCACACCTTGAGTCACTTGGAGATTATTAATAGCTGTGGTCAGCAAACCATAGCCCATAGGCCAAATCTGATCCACCCTCTATTTTCATATGGCCTGCAAGCCAAGAATGGTTTTTAAGTTTTAAATAGTTGAAAAAACTCAAAAGAATAATATTTTGTGACACATAAAATTAAATTCAAATTTCAGTGCCCATAAATACAGTTTTACTGGAACTCAAGCCACACTTATTTATTTACATATTGCCTATGTCTGATTTCACGCTACAGTGACAGAGATGAGTACTTGCAATAGAGATCATATGGCCCAGGAAGCCTGAAATATTTACTATCTGGCCCTTTAGGGAAAAAATTTGCTGACCTCGGGTCTACAGGCTTGAGGTTCTAACTACTCTTGTGATTCTCTCCTGTCTCGTAGAGCTGAGCTGCATGCCATGCATTGCCAGTAGGTGATGCTGTCCTCCACACATCAGCCTGCAGCCACCTGGACTGGAGGCTTTGGGTTTTAGAAAATGCATTTACCCATTCAACAAAGATTTGATGAATGTCAATTTTGTGCAAAACCCAGTTTTAAGTTCTGGGTATACAGCAGTACACGAAACAAGCAAAAACCTCTGCTTTCTCGGAGTTGAAGTTCTACTGAAGAAAGATGACCACAAACAAGACAAATAATAATACCCAGTATGCTAAGTGGCCTTAAATGCTATCGAGAAAAACAAAGGCAGGCACAGGATACAGAGGGACAGGGAAGGAGAGAATAGCAATTTTAAATTGAGTTAGGAAAGACTTCATTATCAAGGTAACACCTGAGGAAAGGAGGTGAAACAGCAAGTCACAAAAATATCTAGGAGAAGAACATTCCAGACACAAGGAACAACAAACACAAAGGTCCTGATATGCACAGGACCTGTCCTGTTCAAGGAATATTAAAGGCAGTGAGTAGTGGAGGTTGAGGTCAGGGAGCTACGGGGTAGAGAATAGATCACATGGGGCCCTGCAGGCCATATTGATGACGTTGCTTTTATTCAGAGTGAGACGGGAAAGCAAGGGAGGAAAAGAGCAGAGAAGTGACATCAGCTGATTTCCAATAACTTATTTAATATCTGTCAGAAATATTTTACAACTTTATACAAACAAGGCATACCCTTCATTTTATTCTGATTTCTTACATTTAAAAAAAAGAGTTGAAATGTATGAGGCCAAGTATAAAAAGTGGAGTAAAAATAAAGTACATCAGTGAGTGTTCCAGTTAACCATTGCTGTGTAACAAATCAACCCAATGCAAACAATGATGCATTATTTCCCATGATTCCATGGATTGAGTGGGATCAGCTGAGTGATTCTCCTGCTTTTTTTGGATCAGCTGAGATCATTCATTCAGCTGAACTGGGCTGGAAGGTCCAAGGCTTCACTCACATACCCAGAGTATTATTGTCCCTCCATTTGGCCTCTCCTCATGGAGAGCTCAGGTCTCTTCATAGCGTGGTGGTCTCAGGGTGTAGAAGATTTCAGGACTTCTTCTATGAAAGCTGGCTTCAAGAGAAAAGCAGAAACCACCAGAATTCTAGACCCAGAATGGGCACAGCCTCACTTCTGTCGCATTTTATTGGTCAAAACAAGTCAAAAGCCAACCCATATTCAAGAATAGTAGCAAAGAGATCCCATGTAGTGATGGTTGCTTCATGGGCGGAGCAGTGTGCATATACCCAGAGACAAGAAATTGATGGTGGCCATCTTTGGAGACTATCAGAAAGGGCAAGAAACACTGATTTCCCCCCCCCCCACATCCACGAAACTCTTGGGGTCCCCTCCTTTCCTTTGGACCATTGTGTGTGCATGCTATTGATAAGTTGGATTGGTGGACTATGATAAACTTTATGTTCTGGAATCAGGAGATTCCCTAAGTCTTGGAAACCATTCTGAGTAGCATCTTGAGACCTGGTATCCATAGAGCTGATATTCATTTTCCCTCCTGGCTCTGCAGGCCTAGCTGGCCAGCTGAGCCTCCTTGACGTCCCTGGACTGTCACACTTCCACAGGCATCTGGGCTGATCTCAGAAAATGGGGCAACGGTGTGGCATGCTGCAGAATTTAGGGAATGCAATGCAGAAGGAGCCAAAGCTGCCCGACTGATCAAAGGTGTGCCCAGCTTCCTCTAGTGCCACCCGTTTCCATACCCACGGTGCATCGTCGATACTGAGAAATGAACACTGGCCCGACACTACCCACTAAGCTGCAGGCTTATTCAGATTTCCCCAGCTTTCCCACGAATGGCCTTCCCTCTGTTCCAGGATCCCATTCGGATCCCACGTGACATTTAGACATCATGTCTCCTTAGTCCCCTCCAACCTATGCCAGTTTCTCAACCTTTCCTCAGCTTTCAAGACCTTGACACCTTTAAGGAGTAGTGGTCGGGTATCTTTGCCCAATGCCCTTTCATCTGGGGCTGACTGATACGTTCTCATAAATAAACGTACAGGATTGCAAAAGAATATCAGAGAGATCCTGTGTCTTTCGCGTGGCATTGTATCAGGGGCACGGGACATCAACCTGTCTTATTACTCATGATGTCAACTTTGATATTAACCTGGAAAGTTAATGCGTTTTCCTTTCCATCCTCTTTTTCTTAGAGTCCAGCCCACACTCAAGGACAGGAGAACCGAGTTTCTAGAGGGAGAAACTGCTGAGCTTTTAAAAATACGCAGCACACCAGAGCAGGGTTGCAGGAGCAGGGAGGGCCTCAGGTCTGCCCACTGACTTGCTGGCGACCTTGAGTGAGTCACTCAGTCTCTCAGATCCGGGATTCGCCTCCCTCTTGTAAAAGCCATGATGGCCTGCCTGCCCACAGCTGCCTCCGGGGGTTTGGACTGGCAAGGCTTGGAGCTGCTGGAGAATAGATCTGATGGGGGACAGAGGGTGCTTGTTAGTAACAGCTGGGGTCCTGCTCCTGGTCGGTAAGCACTTCCTAACCCTGATTCGCACCATCCCCCCCAGCAGGAGCACCCCCTAAAAGCGATGAGGCCATCACTATTTTTATAAAGCAGTCTCAGGTTATTAACATGCTAACAAGGGCTTGGTGTAGAAGGAAATACTGCAGGGAAATATTTTTGTAAAGTGAAGCGTTATTTTGTGAAGTGAATAAGTCCCCTGAATTAGCCTTTCTGTATAAAGTCACCTTTCACTGGCTGAATTTGCTTTAACCCAGGATGTCCAGGAATTCCTTCCAAAGTACACACTGTCTTCGTGCAAATGCTTTCGAACAGACAGAATGTTTTCTACGTTGATGATGATGAATTACCTTAAAATTGTCAATTAGAGTAATTATTTCAGTTCCTTGGAGGTTGACTTTGCCGGTGGAGGACCCTGGCCAGCCTGTATTTCTGACACTGAACAGTAGGGAGAACTCAGCCCCCAAAAGATTGCTGTTGGGTGATTTTAGCTGAGATGTGGCTGGTGCGCTGTGTTTTTCTGGGCGGTGGGTGTATCTGCTGGAATTGGGTGACTTACTCTATTTCTTTGGAAACCATACCATTCTACCTGGGCCACCAAAACTGGGCACGCAGACTCTGCCCTGTGCAACCCAAGGACACCCTTCACCCGGGCTCTGGTGCGGATGGCGCCCCCTGGAGCTCAGCAACATGACAGCCCCGTCTGGACCTGCAGAGACATTGCCAGCCTCGCCCAGTCACGTACCCAGCGTCCAGTCCTCCGGTGAGCCTAGAGCAGGGTGACACAGAGCAGGAACGCCATTTGGCCGAGACTTTGATGTTATCTCCAAATTTAGCTCCACAGTCACTGAGGCTCTGAAACAAGATGAAAGGAATCCTTCATCCTGCACCTTTTCCTGCGGCCCTGACGGGACAGCACAGCCAGGTGACATGCGATAACACACCTTATAAAGCCTCTAATGGTCTTGAGAACGGGACATAAGGAAGCTCTCAGGTGCCCATGACCCCGGTGAGTTCCTGCTGGGAAAAAAGACACCACGCCCTCGGGCTTTGCACACCTTCTGTTCCCCATATGGCCAAGGCAATAGAAAGAACATGGACTCTGACACAGGACCAGCAGTTGACTCAAATTTTCTCGTTCGGATGGCCCATCAGCATAAAGAATTCACTCGTCCCAAGGTGCAGGTTTCAGCTTAGTGCAGGGACCTGTAGGCGAGGGGTGAAGGGCTGTGGAATCTGAAGGCAGCTCTGGCCTAGAGCAAGCTCCTTGGCCCTAATGTTGAGCACTTTCCACCTGAGCAGAAGAAAGGGTCTGAAATGTCCGGTGCAGACCTCTATTAGCACTTCTAATTATGCCCTGATTGTTTGCATACCCACCAGTCACCCTCACTAGCTCCTGGAGGGTGTGGCCATGAATAATTCACCCCGCGCCCTGCCGAGTTCCACAGATGACATTAAGGAGAGTGAATGTGGGTGAGCTCTCCCCGCTCTGAGAACAGAGCTAACTTCCGTCTGTGCTAATCTCCCTCGCAACACTATGCAGGGCCATCTATTATTAACCCCACGTAAATTTTTTCTAACTTTTCACTTTGAAATAAATTCCAACTTACGGAAAAGTTTCAAAATTATTATAAAGAATCCTCATATATCCTTTACCCACTACCACCCCAATGTTAACATCTTACATAACCACAATAAAATAGTCCAAAACAGGAAATTAAGTCTGATATAATCAATCCTATTAAATAACCTACAGACCTCACTCAAATGTCACCAATTATACCGCTACGGCACTTTTTCTGGTACAGAATCCAGGGACTCCCGTTGCATTTAGTTGTCATGTCTCTAGTTCCCTTTCATCTGAGACAGATCCTCAGGTTTTCTTTGTCTTTCGGGTCCTTAACACTTTTTTTTTTTAGATTACAGTGGAGTTTGTGCTGAAACAGTTGTAACACATGTAAGGTGAGAAAAAAAATACAAATGAAACTCAAGTTAGGTTGGATATTTAACACTTTTGAAGAGTATTAGGTATTTGTAGAAAAGCCTTCCATTTGGATTGGTCTGATGTTTCCCCTAGATTAGATTCAGGTGACACATTTGGGACAAGAATTTCAGGAAAGCAATGCTATGCTCCTTCCAGGGCATCATGTTGAGTGGTACAAGGTGGCAAAATACCTCATTACTGGGGACTGTTGCAATGTGAGTCACCACATGAGGTGGTATCATCCAGGCTTCTCTACTATAAAGCTACCAAGTTTTCTTTGTAATTAATAAATACCCTGTGAGGAACTATTCTGAGACTATATCAATATCCTGTTTTTCATCATCTTTTGTCCTATTTTAGCACCTACTGGGGATCCTGACTTGAAAACAATTACTCCTGCGATGAGTTTGCCAAATACTGACTCTCTATTTCCATGTTTCCTTTTACATTGAGCATTAGAACTCTAAAGATCTTTCCTCTTCTCCCTTTAATTTACCTATTTAATTATTCATTTACATCGGCATGGACTCCTAGAATATTAATCACATTTTTCAGGTGAGACAACCCAGGCTGAGAGCTATTAGACAAGGCACCTCGAGCTACGAAGCTAGGCTGACAAGGAGTTAGCCTTGGCCAACCTGAGTCCTAAACTGGGCATTCTTCTTTCTGACGTGAATCTTGTCACTTAGCATAGTCACTGCTTTGCTTTGGCTGCGAAGAAGTTCACATTTAAAACCACCCTCAGTAATACTGCTGGTTCGTACTACATGCAAACTCTGCCTCCAACATCCTGTTTTTATGATACCCTATTTCTCTCCTGCTCCCATGTCTTCACCCAGGTTTTATTTTATTAACCATATTTGGGGTTTTTTGTTTGTTTGTTTTTGATAATCACCTTAAATCCCTCTTTGAGAGAAAATTAATAATAAATGAGAACATTTCTGAGACTAGAACATAGTAAATTTCTTATTGTTGTTTGAAATAAATCAGTATGATTGTCAAAAGATTGTTTCTGGACAATAGTGTCCATGGAGTTGTCTTTAAGACTAGTCCAAGTGGACAAATTCACAAAATAGGTAGGAACACACACCTTTTCTCTGTGCTTTCTAGTAACTGAGGGTGCCAGATATGGTTATCAGAGGATGCAGCTGACAGCCAGATGCCAGAAGTTGACATGTGGAGGAACCATTTGGAAGGCTGCCCCAAGCATCTTTAGATAAAACTCCAAATGGCTACTTCTGGGGCATTGTTTGAATATTAAAGGGGCTGAGCAGCAAGCAGTGAGCCCTCTGAGGCCGCACATATTCAAGCAGAGGTTTCCAGAAGATGAAATACAAGGGCCACTGCAGGGCCTTCCAATGTCACTTGGAAGATGTGGATGGTAAACATCTGTGCTTTGCCTTCCAGGACCCATTTCCATTCTTCTTGGAAGCATATCTTAGTTCCTTTATAAATGCATCTCTCCTTCACTCTCAGCTGTGGTTAAGGTAAGTGGAATTCACCCACAGCTCCAGGGGTTTAAGCCAATAACCCTAACCCACCCCCAGCCATAATGACTGGTTCAGGTATGGGCAGGTAATAAAGTCAGAGCCAGAGACATGGTGGCCAGCTCCTGGGGCCTTCTAAGAAAGAGAAGCTCATCTCCTTCAGGAAACTTTATGGAAGAGATGCTCTCTCTTCCTCCAGTGATGGGATGAGGGTGTGAGGTCGGGAACCACTGCAGCCATGTTGTGATCTTGTGATGGCATTTGCCTGAGAAGGAGAATAAACCAGAGAACTGGAGCTGAGAAATGGAAACGTGGTCTGGGCTGTGTCTCCAGCTCCATCAGAAGCCAGAGTATCTTCTGACTGTGACAAGAGCCAGGGAATTGCCATTTTTTATTATAACAGTTTGGGCAAAGTTGTCTATTATTGGCAAATAAAAGAATCAAAAATGATAAAGCTAGATGGACTAAAAGTCTCATTTAGTTTCCAATCACTGGGGGAGTTCATTAAGCACACAGATATCCTGGGATACTGAGTGTTTGTTTAATAAACACAGCCAGTGATTCTTATGCACTGAGCCTGGGAATCTCGGATCTCTGTCCATACATAGGAGGACTGGCCTTTAGGAAGTCTTCAGTGTGTGGCTTCTGCTTCCTACCCTCCCCCACTCCCCTGCCAGGTGAGAGACCCCCCGGGGGGTGGGGGGGAGCCCTGGCCCCAGCACCCAAGCTTCAATGCTTTCTATTTATATGGGAAATTGCTTGCATTTTCCTAGTTAGTGGCAGATCTGCCTTTTGATGTTAATGAGTTTGTGAACCCAACAGAAACATAAAAGACGAGGCTCTTCCAAAGAGAGAAAATAGAAAACAAAGTGCCATCCAAATTGGGACGGGGCTTGAAATCCTCCTTGAATCTCCCAGCCCCTTCCTCTGTCTTCCCAACGGGGGCCCTTTCATCCGACGGAAGAAACCAAGATAAAATGCCATCCTGGTGACTATCCTGCAAAACCAAACCGATCTGATTTGTCTGGACAAAGAAAATGAGGAATTTGGCTGATCAAAGTGGGCACAGCTCCCCCTTAAACTTCTCCCACCCCCTTAGCCCTTCTGGAGAAGAGAGACACAAATTTCTCACACGTCAGATCCTGGTGCAAATCTGAGCTGTCTCCTAATAACCCATTTTAGGACACGGATGTTCTGATCTGATATTATGAGATGGAAAGTGGCCGCTTTCTAATCTAGAGAGAGGCAGGGCATTTGTAACAGCCAGAATCAAAGGCCTGGTCTCTTCTGTTCCTAATTATCAATAGTGTTTTATAATCTTATTAATATTGATACTCAGTATACTGAAGATCTGTTAAGGCGTAATGTATGTGGAAGATAATTAACAAGATCCGAGTCAGATCAATCGCCTATTTGACAGCCGACGGTGTGTGGCTTATAAATTATACATATTCTAGGTATTGCTCAAAATGTTTAAAGTTTCCGTCCGATCCTCCGGCTTCAGCACCGGGGGAAGCCGTGAACCGAGAGGTACCGTCCCCAGCCTATTGGAGCCTCCTGTGCCCACGCAGGGCTCACTCTTCCTCGCAAATCAAAGAGCTCCATTAACCGCCCAGATCCACGCAGCGTAAAAACACATCCCCCCCTTGTAAAGTGCGGGAAAACAAAAGGTGAGATCTTGTAAGAAAAGAGATGATTAATGAAAGGGAGGAAATTTGCCTTTTGATTTCTGGAAGGTAACAGTTGGATGTCTCGAACCGCAGCGCTGATCTCTCCCGCTGGCGCCGGCCTGTGAGAGGGCGAGGCGTCGGCTGCAGTAAATACGGGGAATAATCCCAATTAAGGCGCAGATCTGGGTGGGTTTAAGAGCTGAAAATCGCCTGTCAGGTACAGTGTGTGTATGTGTGTGCGTGTGCATGTGCATGTGTGTTTGCATTTGCACACATGTATTGTGAGGGCAGTGGACATTCTTTTCTCTCTCAGATGGCATCCCTTTAGGGACACCCCCTCCCCCATTCTACAGTAATCCCATTCAGCCCACAGGGCTCAGAGGGGCCTGACACTACCCTTGCCCCAGGAGTGGGCACATGACCCAACCTGGCCAACCAGAGCCCTTCTCATGGTTTATTTTTCAGAGCCCCTGGAAAAGATGGTGCAATTCCCCACAGGGGCTTTAAGCAGGAAGGGCACGAGCCTCGCACCGTTGGCAGTCACTTTCCCACAAGGTCTGGGGAGAAGCAATCCAGAGGAAAGCACAACCAAGCCGTGAAGGGAACTGAGTCCTGCTGGTATCGCTTGAACCCCTGGATCCAGCTGTACTTGAAGCTCACACTTTGGCACACGATTATCTGAGACAATCTTGAATTCCCTTTTCTGCTTACGGTAATGTGAATTAGGTGTTTATCACTTACCTGATGAAATTCTAGCTAACACATAGATTTGGGGCCACTCTTCTCCTCTTCACATTGCAGGTGAGAAAGCCAGGCAAGATATTGAGGTTCAAGAAATAAGGGTGAGCCAGGAAAACATTGGGTTCAGCAGGTTTATCAAGACAGCAGGGCTGTGAGGGGGAAACTTTTACCTGGTGCCGAAGCTTTCAGAATCTTTAGAGTCCCTCAGATTTAACTGGGGAGACTGTGGCATTCTACTCCAGAGCTTGCAGCCCCCGTCAGAAGGAAGTCGGGGTCCCAGAGAGCCCCCCACATCAAACAGTGTCTGAGCTTGGGCCGAGGAAGTCACAACTGCAAAGGTACAACTCCAGGAGCCCGGACAGTCTTTGGGACTCGTAATGGGTCATTGCTAGGACAGTGAGTGACGTTGGGGTACCCCCTACATTGTGGTGTCAGGTTCATAGAGGGTGACCATGAGGATACAGTGAAGCCTCATCTTAGTTGCTGGCCAGGTTCCAAGAGCAGGGTAAAGGCCAAAGCCACAGGTAGAGGGGAGTGTGCTGCCAGCCTCTCAGGGCCTTGGCACAAATTAGAAAAAGGCACCTACTTTGGGCAGACAAATTAGAAAAATGGTGCCTCCTCCAGAAAGGAGAATCAGCAGCAGAGCACAGGGCTTGGAAAGAGAAGCTCAAGCAGGGTTTTAACCTCATGTGTCCCATTAGCTGACACTGTGTGTGGTGGCTGCACCGAGCAGAAACTGACCCTGGTCACTGGCTGCTCTTCCCGTCCTCGGTGACACAGCCTGGGGCGTGCGTGCCCTGGCCTCGGGATGCTCAGAGTAACAGCTGCTTTCCAGTGTGTCCACGCACTTCTGCTTCTCCAGCTGACTGTAACGCTTACAATAAGTGCACCAGGCTCATACCCACGATATTGCAACCGTCCAACTTAACTAAAAAGCATGGTAGCCAGTGAAACAGGAGTAAGAAAAAAAGAGTATTGTGATTTCTATGAAAACGAAAGGAATGCTTTGGAAAGATAAAGGTAAGTTACTAAAAAAAAAAAAATTAAGGAATCTTTTGGCAGTGATGGAAATGCATGGTTTTATACAGCTGTATAAAAATGTGTGCTACTGTTAAAACTCATTGAAACGTGCACTGTAACTAGATGCCGTTTATTAGATGTGAATTATTTCCCCATAAAATTGATAAGAAATATATTAAGTGCAAGTGAGATGCTATGAAAGAACAGGGGAAGGAAAACAGAAAATTCTGCTCGTTCTGCAAGTGCCTTTGAGATCTCGCTGTAAGATCTTCATTCTAGAAAAGCACGACTGGAAGTTATGAATGGTGTGCAGTTGGCTTAGGCAAGAAAGAGAAGCCAGAGCTGCAAAGAGCAGACGGAGACCCCGAGAGAAGCCTTGGTTCTACATCAAAAGGTTGGCAGAGAAGATGTACATTTATCATGCTGGAATTTTTCAAAGTGTTTAAACTTTGTATCGCGTGTCTATATATTGTCTTAGAACGATTCCCCACTTTAGCTGACTTTTTTGTGATTAACTACCAACTTCTGGCCGGATCCCACCAACAGCAGGGCTTCACGGTGGCTTCATCACCCTAGAGAGCATCGGAACAATCCTCGAAGTGTGCTGTGGTGCCGTCTTTCAACAAATCCAGCACAATCTACCTTCCCTCCTTTCCCCAAACGGGAACAGGTAGCTGTTTTTTCGGTTGATCTTGTGCGTAAGGGGCCATTGCGCAGAATGCTGGTTCCCACCCTCAGTGTGGCGAGGTGCTCCCACTGTGCGCAGCCTCTGACCAAGAACGGGCTCCCCCGGCAAAAGGCGGCCAGCTATACTGCTTACGCTGCACGCTGTCTGTCTCTTTGCCTCTCTCACTGATTTGGCCAATGCAGACGCAACATAAGCAGGCCTGAGTGCGTTTGTGCTTCTGCTTGCTGCTTTTGTTTCTGCCATATGCCCTGAAAACAACATGCCCTGAGGAGCCACTGGTCCAAGGACAATAAAAGACACCTGAGGCAAAACTGGACCTGCCCACCGCCTGAAGCAAGCTGCCTTGGCCAACTCGTTTAACCATGAGCTAGATATAACCACGCGGGTGGTTGTAAACCGATGAGTCTTGGGAGACTTTGTTCTGCAGCGTTGTTGGGTAGAAATTTGACTGATACAGAGTGAGGGGCTGGGGTTAAAAAGCTTCTAGTCCAATCCACTGATTTTACAAATGAATTCATTTGCTGACTCTGTGATACTGGGCTAGACAGTTTCTGGTCTCAGTTCTTTCATCTGTAAAATGAAAAGACAGTACCCGTCTCACCCTGCTCTCAGGGATGTAATATGGATAAAATGATAGCTTTGAGAAAGTTTGCCTGGTGTCATCATCACAAAATGCTGCTGTGAACCCTGAACTGCTGATAGCTGCCCGTTGCCCACAGGGTAAAGCCAGCATTGCTCATCAGGGCACGCGGGTCCCCTGTGCCCGGTCCTGCCTGCCATCCCCACCTTCCTTCTCAAGATACCCGCACATCACGCTGCGCCACGTGAATCTCTCCCTGCTCCCCAGATGCCTCTGATCTCCCTTCGCGCTGTGCCTCTTCGCACTCGGGACCCTTCTCTTGCGATGCCTTTTCCTGTCACCTCGCTTTTTGGAAATCTCCACCGTGTAGCTCAACTGTCACGTCCTCCAAATGCCTTCCCCAATCCCTTTATCTAAAATTAAGTCATATTTCCTTAACATATTTCACTTAATATATGTTAGTTGTATAACAGGCATTGAACCCAAGTCCCTCATCCGCACAGAGTAAGAATAAGCTTTCTGAGCACAAGGATCCATTTTGGCTTATTTCGTCTCCCATGGCCCCCAGCCTATGAAGGACACTACATATGCTCGGTGTTTACTGGGAATGGAGTGAGGCATCCTACCCCAGCTCCAGGCAAGCAGACTGTGGGAGTGTGATTCTGCCAGGCTCTGGCACGTGGGGAACTCCACGGTCAATGAAGAATGGTACCGACACCCTGTGAATAAGGAGCCGAATAGCTGCCACGTACTGAGCACTTATTCCTGCGACAGGATCTGCACTAAGCACTCTGCGCACACGGTCTTAGTAAACCTCCCAGCCCTCTCTGACAGTCGCTTCATTTACCTGTGGCCTGTGGCAGAGACGCTGCTGTGCATTTCCCCTCTTCTCCCCCGCCTCCAGCGGGACCACATTTCCCAGGTTCCCTAGCAGGTAGGTGTAACCGTGTGACCAGGTTCTGCCCAATGAAATTCGAGAAGAGGTAGCACGTGCGTTTCCAGACCAGGCCTATAAACACCTCCCCTGCAGCACTGCTCCCTCTCCTCCTGGCGGTAGATATAAAGGATCCAGCCAATGACCTTGAAGCCTAAAGGATGGTGGAGCCACAGAATAGAAAGGGCTTGGCGTCCTGACTCACACTCCAGGTGCAAGGTCACCTGCTGAATATGCCAGGATTGGACTGTAATATGATTGTGAAATAATTTCTACTTGGTTAAGCCATTGAGATTTGACTTACCTGCAGCTGTTACATGAGGAAATTGAGATTCAGGTTAAGTGACTTTAGGCAAGTTATGTAAAAGTTGGAGACTGGGATTTTAACTCAAGGGAAAAAAAAGAGAAAACATTTTGTATGTTGGTGGATGATAACTAGACTTACTGTGGTGATTATTTCACAGTGTATACAAATTGAATCACTATGTTGTACACCTGAAACTAATATAATGTTATATGTCAATTATACCTTAATTAAGTGTATATATAAATAATTTTAAAATTTAAATTTAAAAATCTGGCACTTAATCCAGAATTCTCAGGACACACCGACAGCTAATTGTCGTGACTTTGCTCTTCAGAGCACATTATAACAAGCTATAAGTTTTATTTTAATTTTCTTTATTGGTTTTGAGAGAGAGAGGAGAGAGAGAGAAATATCAATTTGTTGTTCCACTCATTTATGATTTCATTGGTTGATTCTTGTATGTGCCCTGACCAGGGATCAAACCTGCAACCTTGTCATGTCAGGACGACACTCTAACCAACTGAGCTACATGGCCAGGGCTAAGTTTTATTTTGATCATTATGTTCAGTAGTTTGGCTTCTACCCACCAAAGAATGAGCAAAATAAAAAGATCATCCAATTAATTGCAATAACCACCATATTTTCCCAAAAGCTATTTTATATATGTGTGTGTGTGTGTGTGTACACTGGGTGTGCCAAAAGTAGGTTTACAGTTGTTCCTATGGAAAATAATATGATAATTAATAAATACCAACACAAAAATATACTCTGTGTTTTGCATACTCACAACTGTAAACCTACTTTTGCCCCATCATATATATATATATATATAATCTTCCTAATCAAGAGAAGATTCTATATAATCAATAGAAGATTAGACAGGTAAAAATCAAAGTAAGAAGAAAGGAGCATTATTCTATGAAAGTGTGTAACAGAGGATTCTTGTAGGGGGACTGAATTACTAAGAGCAAATATGCCTCATTTTTCCATCCATTCAATTCATTCAACCAACAAGCTAACATTTATTGAGCACCTACATGGCACCAGGCCCTCCGCTGGTCACCAGGAGGACCAGTTCTGCCTGGGGACAGGAGTGAGGTCCGCCCTTCCTTTTGTGTGGCTTATCTCGCCTGGTCGACAGGTGGTGCTGACCCATCCTGCAGAACTGGTTCAAATGCATGTGTAAAACCGTGTCTGAATCCCTCACATGTGCTTGCCCTGGGAAGTGGTTGAGGGCGACACAGGCCTATAGCCCTGGACCCTGGAGAACTTGCCATTGGTGCTATCATCATCGGCAGCACTGTTACTATTATCAGGAGTGCAGTGCAATCGATGGTATTTTGAGGCCTTTAAAACCCCCGGCATTTGTAAAGGGATTATGGGTTCCAAAGTTCTCTCACATTCTTTACCCCACCTCAAACCTACAGGGCAAGGAGGACAAGCACCCTCACACTCCCATTTTACAGATGAGAAAACTGAGCTCAGCGAAGTTAAACCTAGGGCATGTCCCCAGTAAGACAGTTGGTGGCAGTTCTGCATTGGCCCGTGCCTAAAGGGTTTCTCAAATTCTCAAGTCCCTTTTCTCCCAAATGCTTGTCTTTTCCCAGCCATCCCTCCACCTTCTTTGCCTTCAGGGCCAACCACTTAGAAATAAAAGGACGCAGTTACTTGCTCCTGTGTGCCAGGCATCATGAAAAGCACTCGCAGCTCAGGAAGTCTTCCAGGACAGAGGGGGATCTGCTGTCATCTCCAGTTTGCGGACATGGGAGCCAGGCTTCAGAAGGCAGAGTTGACTTTCTCAAGGTCACCCCAAGAGTAAGGAAGTTGCAGAGAGAAAGCTCAAGCCCCTAGTTCGTCTGACTTGACGCCAACTTGGCCACCTCTGCACCAGGAACCACCCAAGGCTGCACCTCCTCTACCCGAAGCTCCTTGGGGGGGAGGGGCCAGGGACCCTTTGTCCCCAAAGTGCTGGACCAAGGTGGATGCTCAGTGATCCAGACTAGGGTGTCCTGCCCTTGCCTGTGATGGGGTGAATATTCACTGTCATTGCCAGCTTGGGGAAAGGGGACTGGCTGATGTTGTCAATTAGGCACAGTCCTGGGCTAAGCCTGTACCCCGGGCATGAAAGACAGAAGGTTCTTCCAATGGGTGA
This sequence comes from Miniopterus natalensis, assembly GCF_054644295.1. Taxonomy (NCBI): domain Eukaryota; kingdom Metazoa; phylum Chordata; class Mammalia; order Chiroptera; family Miniopteridae; genus Miniopterus; species Miniopterus natalensis. The sequence goes on from NC_142094.1 coordinate 49,815,884, forward strand.
GGGGCAGCCCGTAGGGTCACTCGCCTCTCACTTAACTCTGCTCCTGCTGCCTCAGCCCAGGTGACAAGGGTTTGGGCCTGGAGTTCGGTTTGGTGTGTCTAGGTCAAGGTTTGTGTTGGGCAAACAACAGCTGGACTTCCACTCCACAGTGTCTCACCACGTGGGCCTGGCCAGCAAGCCTTGGCGTCCCTCATTTCAGGCCTCCTTAGAGCCCGCGGCTCGGATTTACACAGACAGATGTAAATCAGGTCGTTAGCGCTCACAGTTTGGCCAGGAGGAGTGGCCCAAAGGGGATTTGAGGGCGGAACTTAAGGGGGTAGGGAGCAAACTTTGAGTCCAACTTAATGTTTAACCTCTCTGACAATGGGATCGCAGGCCTTCCCCACCCTTATCCCAGGCAGCTTCTCCGGTGAAAGAGTAGACAAATACACGTAGAAAACAGATGGGGCTGGGTGGGAGGAAATGAGTTGCTAAATTTTACATCAGATGCTGGGGGGAGCCGGCCTGGGCCAATAGGAAGCAACTTCAACAGAGAAGGGCTTTCATGAGCCCCCACTTCACCCATCCTTTGTCTCCACAAGAAACCCCTGACGGCCTCTTAACACTATTGAATCATGTGAGGAGGGGAAATGGAAGGGAAGATAATTCCAGGAGGAGGGAAGGGAATGAGAGAGAGACACCCATTTCTGGTAAATAATTAACAACAAATGTCTCCCTCAAAAAAAAAAAAAGTGCCCTGCAGAACTTTCAACTTCTCTAATTTGGGAAGTCAAAAGTTCAACTAGGCGCCAGGGTGCTGATGACAAGACTGGGTCCCAGACCACTCGTGTCACCCCAGCTGTGACCACCTCTTTCTGGGGAAGAGAGCAGTGTCTGATGACAAAGGGTGGAGGCCTCGAGCCTTCCCCCTGGCGTTGCAGGCAGTAAGGCAAGACTCCGGTCTCCCATCTGGGGTGTTGAGGATCCCTCCACCGGACTCCACAAAACCACTGTCTGTGTTCTAAGGCTAGTCTCAAATCAAGACATCAGAAGCGCCCTGGCCGGTTTTGCTCAGTGGTTAGAGCATCAGCCAATGGACTAAAAGATCCTGGGTTCGATTCTGACCAAGGGCTTGGGCTCGATCCTGGGGCACGTGCGGGAGGCAATCAATTGATGTGTCTCTCTCACATCGATGTTTCTCTCTCTCTCCCCCTTCCACTCTCTCTGAAAGCAATGGAAAAAATATCCTTAGGTGAGGGTTAAAATAAAATTTAATCAAGACATCAGAAGCACCTGTTTTGGAGTCACACCTGGGTTTTCATTTTGGCTGGTCGTTACCTGCTGTGCAACCTTGCACAAGTTCCGTCACTTCTCTGAGCCAGTTTACTGAGCTATGGAATGGAACCAGCAAAACTGCTTTTGCAGAGTCAATGTCAGGATTAGACACAGAGTATGTCAGGGGTCAGCATTCTATTTCCAGTGGGCCAAATCAAGCTGCTGCCTGTTCTTTTAAATAAAGTTTTATTGGAGAGCAGCCGCATCCATTTAATTACTTATAGTGGATGGTTGTTTTCATGCTCCAAAGGCCGAACTGAGTAGTCGCGGCAGTGACTGTATGGTCCACAAAGCCTGAACTATTTACTCTCTAGCCCTTTGCAGAAACATGTTCTGATCCCTGGTACATGTAAAGGATGCAGCCTGGTGCTTCATAAAAGTTTGATGTGTAGCAGAGGTGGAAGCTAATTTCATTAATATCACCCCAGGGCACTCAAGGGCTGGTCCTTCGTCTTCAGAAGGGTAAGTCTTGCTTCTCTTGCGTATTTCTTTCCTCTTAGCCCCTGCCCTCCACTCGCACTCTGTATTGGTGATTACATTGGGGTCAGGGATCTTTTCTTATATTCCTGGGCACACAGTAGGTGCTGATGACAGCACATGTCACCCTTGTTGGGACCAGGAGGGCTTCGGCCCTTAGAAATCACCAAGTCACTTGACAGATGGCAACCCTGGGGCCAGGAAGAAGAAACCACAGAGGCAGGTGAGAGCAGAGCAGACCCAAAGGCAGAGCTGCAGACTCAGTATGGCCACTGCTGAACTTGAAAGCCAGTGTTTACCTTGGGATGAAGAATAGTAAAGAAAAACGAAGCGACCTGGTTGTCCCAGACCAATCACAGAGGAGCAGGACAAGTTCAGGGCCAGCACCATACATTCCAAGCCTGCCCTTCTGAACCCAGCAGCAAATTCAGCAAATCCTTATGAAGTCAACTAAAGCACCTGTTGAATTTGGCCCACTGAGAAAGATCCTCTCGATAAACTTTGGGTGATTAATAATATCTCCTTTCCTTTGCACAATGTGCTCTTCTCACTTAATTCTCACGGCACCTCCAGAGGTAAGCATTGCCCGTTTTGCACTTGAGGAATTTGAGGATCGTGTGGTTGAGACCAGATCTCTGCTCTCCAGGACCAGGCAACAAGATTCAAACGGAAGGCCCCAAAGGCTTGTGGGCCGCCTTTCTTTCTTTCTTTCTTTCTTTCTTTCTTTCTTTCTTTCTTTCTTTCTTTCTTTCTTTCTTTCTTTCTTTCTTTCTTTCTTTCTTTCTTTCTTTCTTCTTTCTTTCTTCCTTCCTTCCTTCCTTCCTTCCTTCCTTCCTTCCTTCCTTCCTTCCTTCCTTCCTTCCTTCCTTCCTTCCTTCCTTCTTTCTTTCCGCTTGCTTTATGCAATGTATATGCAGTGGCCTAAATTGCATGAATCATGCTCTCCAAGTAGCAACAGGAATTTGAAAAGTAGCCTTGCCAGCCCGGCCCCCAAATACCTCCTCCAGGCAGCTCTCCAGGCCCTGTTTGGCCTCCTGCTGACCTTTCCCTATAGGGCCTGCCTGGAAGAATTACAAGGTACAGAGGACAGCCCAGGGGAAGGGCCTCCTGCTAGAAGCGCTACAAGGGGTATTTCCACTCCAGTAAGTTTGCAAGGCCCATACACCTGTGCAGTTATCCCAGCTAAAGTGCCAAGTCCCTGGTCTCTAACCACTGGCCATTGGCACCATGACTGACACCAGTCATGTTCCAGGCATTATGTTAAGGGCTTTGCATGCACTAGTACAGCGGTTCTTAAAGTCCCAAAGACTCTTGAGGATCTGAGAAGTCAAAACTATTTTATAATATTTTCATGTCACCAAGGCATTATTTGGTTTTTCACTCTCATTCTGTCTTAAGTACACAATCGAATTTTCCAGAAGAGACATGTGATGATATCATCACTCTAATGACCAATGGGATGTGTTTTCTACAATTTTCTCAAGGGAGGTCTTTGGGGTGCTCGGTAATTGTTAAGAGGGCAAAGGGGTCCTGAGATCACAACATTTGATCACAACTGTTAACTTCTTTTTAAATCCTCACAACACCCCTATGTGGTAGGTACCATCATCTCTAGTTTACAGGTGAGGAACTGGAGGCTCTAAGAGGTAAAGTGACTTGCCCCGGGTCACACAGGAAGGAAGCCACTGAGCTGGGATTGGCAGCTGGTTCTGCCGAGGGCCAAGGACAGCTCCTCAGATCCGTGCAGAATGGCCTATCTCCTGCTATCGTAAGAAGACCCCACTCTGGAGGAAGAGATCACAGCTCGGAGATGCCTGCAAGGGTTTATCTGGATGGTTCCTTCCCTTCTGGGAATGCAGGAAATGCCAGACACTTTGGGCCTGTTTTCTGCTCATTGAAACACAACAAGGGGAGTGGTCCCTGGGGCAAGTGATCCCTGAGGTCCTTTCTAGCTGGGATCCCCCAGGCACAAAACTCAAGTGCCAACCTGTGAAGACAGGTGAGGGCCGATGACAGAAGTGCTGGCCAGGATGGGGCAAGGAAGTCATGAGATGCACCATATCTGCCTATTGCCTTCCCTCAGAGTTCAACTTATCATTTTTTTAAAATTTGGATACAGAGTCTAGTGAGATTTCAGTCCAGTGGCTTTGCCAAGAAAAAATTACTTTAAAAGAAATCAAAACAAAACCTTTTCACCATTGAAAGGTTGGCCCGGCCTTGCCTTCCCTTCGTTTCCTCGCTGCTCATGGCTGTCCCCAGCAGCTTACGCCAGCACCCGGGTTTGTTCCTGGTGCAAATGAGAGGACAGCACCTGCTCGGCTCTTAAACAAATGGCAGCGTTTAAAATGGGTACCAGCGTAATTATTGGCTACGGAGACCTGAGAAGCAGCATCCCTGACTTCTGTTGGTTTGTGTGTGTGTGTTTTGTTTTGTTTTGGATATTTCGTTACGTTGTGTGCTTCAAAAGAAGCTTAGGTGGCCTGTATTCTTAGCTCATTTCCCTCCTGTGGGGCTTTTGTAGACTTGCCTCATGTCCTGGTCTTATTGTTCTTGCCCAGAGGTTTAGGCTGTAAAATAAAGAGAATGGATTTTTAAAAGGAAACAAATGTGGCAGGAATGAAGGTGCCCTGAGCAGCTAAATCATACCTGCAAACATACAGTCACTGGAGCCCCTGGGGTCTGCATCCTTGCTCGCGGCCCATGCCCGAGCCCCATCACCTGGTCAAATCACCCCATCACCTGAAACCTAGGACTCACCTTTGACCCTGCCCTTTGTCACCAGCCCATCCGTTCAAAGCCCAAGGCCTGTAGATCCTGTCTCCTTCATTGGTCTTAAGTGTTTGATGTCACAGGAAGAGAATGAGTTTGGGCATGAGACAGGCCTGAGTTTGCATTTCCGTTTGGCTCCTTCAGCTCTCAGCATGACCTCAAGCAAGCATACCTCACATTGCCCCAGCTCACCTTCAAGTTCCCCCATTGAGGGCCTTCCCCAGCAAGTACCCAGGGTGTCTCTCTGCTTGGTGGCCAGAGGGATTGCCCTAGTACCAAGGGAGCTTGCCCAGCCCTGGAGCAGGGAGCCTGAGTGCTCTGGATTCAGCCCCTCCAGACACAGCATCTCCCCAAGAGGGAAAGTGGTTGGTAGCATCTCAGCTTCTGTGTCCCTTTGAGGGGACGGAATGATACGGGGTGCAGGACTGCTCCGAGGGGCCCCAGCTGTCCCTAGCAATGCCTGCATTCCCGCTCTCTCACGGTCTCACTCCCTCACTCATGCTTCCTGGGATCGCCTCCAAAACAAACTACCTGATCCCAAGGCCTTGTCTTGGGATTTGCTTTTGGGGCTGATGCCCAAGCTATTATAGCAGGTTACTTAATGCTTCATGAGCCTCAGTTTCCTCACTAGTAAGAGGGCTGGCAATCCCTCCTTTTGGGATTGAAAATGAGTAATAGCAGGTAATAATCTTTACAGTGGCAAAATGCAAAAGAACATCGCTGTCTGCGTGCGCCCATGTCTGCTGCAGGCTCTGCAGAACCGAGCTGGGGGCTTCATGAAGCCTCATTATTTCTTAATCACCTCAGGTTAATATCCAGTGCACACGCTCTAAGGTTTGGAGGCTCCGTGTTACACGCCTGTACCAACGTACTGATGTTCTTACTTGGGCCCCTGTGACAAATGAAAAATGGCTACTGTAGCAAAGAAGGGAAATGCAGGTCTCCGGGTGAGAAGACAGATTCACTACGCATTTGTCAGGAGCTTTCTGATCCCTTCAGAAGTCGCGTGGAAAAGCAGAGGGAGAGGCTGAGCCTGGCCCCGTCGCTTAATGGCTGTGCAGGCTTGAGCAGTTTATTTGCTGAGCTTCCGTGTTCTGCCTTGCGGAATTGTGGTGAAAATTATAAATAATATCTCTAAACCCTTAGAGGCAAATCTATTGCAGATAGAGAAATGAATGGTACAGTCTCTGCTTGCACAGATCTTAGAATCTCACTGGGAGATAAGATCAGACACTGTTAGCAGAAGCAGGGTCTGACTGGACCCTTGGACACCAGTTTACTGAGCCTCCACTGGGCCCCAGGCACTACAATAAAAGTGCCTGCCAGAGGCACCCTCAGGGAACCCCTCTCCCCTACTACGCTCTCCTTTTCCCTTCCTCCCTTTCTCCATCCCTCCCCCTTTCTTTCCAGCCTTGCTTCCCTCCCCCTTTTTCTCTTCTCACCCATATCCCTTCTCTCCTTTCTCTCTAAATCAGTTTTTCACTTCTTTCCTGCCAGCATCACAGGCCTCCAACCAGTAACATTACTTGCCCCTTGAGGAGCCCCGGGTCTAGGAGATCCCAGGCCTTGTAGATCCCACCCATCTTTCAGTGTAAACTGGGGGCAGGCTTCTTCCACCCCTGGTGCACTTGGATGGATGGAGGAGCATTATAACCTCTGAGTTCATCTACCATCTCTTGTAAGATACTTAGCAAACAGTGGTGTGCCAGAGGCGGCTCATACTGGCTTGTAAGAGCTGATTATTAAATGTTCAGGAATTGTGCAAGGAGTTGATTTCACACTGGTAGCTTGACATTGGTCGCGGTGAGAGTATTTGCACTACAGAAATTGGCAAACACTGCAAATCAGGGATTTTCTTTCCTCTCAGAGAGCCAGTTGTTAAACATTTACCTGCACACCACTGTATAAAAGGTGGGTAACATAGGAGGGACGGATTTGTACAGAAACATACCCTGCCTCCCAGGAGCCACATAGCAGCCTTGATGATGATCATGTAGAGAATGTCCCTGATTTAAGTTAGGAAATAAATGTCACTGGTTTAAGTTAGGAAATAAGTTTTAAGTTCCAGCTGAGTGACCAGGGCAGGTCACTTTCCTTCTCTGGACCTCAGTTTCCTGTCTGCTAAATGGGGATCCCAGTAACACCTCCTGCCCTTTCTCACTGGGTTGTTGGGTGACTCACCAGAAATGATACCTAACTAAGAAGCCCCGTTGAGATCTATACAGAGCTGTTCAACCATCACAGAAACACCTGGAGAGTGTGAAACTATCCTCTTTTGTTTGTTTGTTTGTTTGTTTGTTTGTTAGTTCTCACCTGAGGATATTTTTTCCATTGATTCTTTTTTAGAGAGAGTGGAAGGGAGGGGGAGAGACAGAGAGAGAGAGAAACATCGATGTGAGCGAGACACACTGATCAGTTGCCTCCAGCACGCGCCCCAAACAGGGCCGGGGATCAAGCCTGCAACCGAGGTACATGCCCTTGACCAGAAACTGAGCCCGAGAACCTTCAGTCCACAGGCCAATGCTCTAACCACTGAGCCAAACTGGCTAGGGCAAGACTAACCTCTTGAGTGCCTCCAAGAACCGACTGAACCACACATAGGACCTAGAAACTGAGACAAGCAGCAATCCGGTTTTATCTCCCCGGTTGGGCTAGAGCAGCTTGACAGCACGGCCCGGGCTCTTTCTGCTGCTTCTTTGTCCTTGGCATGGGGCATAACTGAGCAGATGAGGAAGGAAGAGGGCTTGGGGAACCTGCGGTGCGTGCACCCACAAGGGCTGTGCCCATGGGCCAAGACAGGCGAAACTTTCTCTGCGGGGAGGCTGTGGGATTTGCCCAGCTATTTGAATGCCTGAGTGGGATGTCCTTGACAGGTGACAAGGAATGGCTGCTATGAACGTGTGGCTTGTTTTGGGATCTTTTTTAAAGTGCTGATCCAAAGAGTGAGGCAAGAGTGAGTCACTTTAGCCCTGGCAGGTGTGGCTAAGTCGGTTGAGCATTGCACCAGAAGGTCGCTGGTTTGGTTCCCAGTCAGGGTACATACCCAGGTCGCAGGTTCAATCCCTGGTCCGGTGCTTGCGGGAGATGGCCAATCAATGCTTCTCTCTCTCCCTCTCCTTTCCTCTCTCTCTAAAATCAAAACATTAAAAAAAAAAAAAAAAAAGTGATTCACTTTATAGACTGGGATCTCTCCTTGGGCCACTGGTCTAGCATCATCTTTAAAGACATGCAGTCAACCCCTGGCCCCACTCACCTTCCCCCAGCGCCCCAGCACCCAACCTGCACTCTCCCGGTTACCAGTGAATGCCTCAGGCCACGGCATTTACATTTGGAACCACGCATTCTGCAGTTTAATTATAGGAAAGTACTTATGTCTTTTTCTCTAATGATTTAATGATCTGTCTTCCCCACTAAATTGTACACCCTCCAGGGCATGGAATACTGTCAACTGGATCTGTTTCTCCTGAGCTTCTCTGTGCCCTGCGAGTGCTCAGCCCATCCTAAGAGCTACCACGCACTGTGTGCTTGCCAGGGAGGAGACCCTGCTTTGCACTTGGAATTAAAAAAAAATTTTTTTAATCTTCACCGGAGGATATATTTTTAATTTGATTTTGAGAGAGAGAGAAAGGGAGGGGAGGGAACGTTGATGTAAGAGGGAAGCTTTGATCGGCTGCCTGCTTACCCTGATTGGGGATCCAGCCCACAGCCCAGGAGTGTGCCCTGACTGGGAGTTGAACCCACCACCTTTCGGTGTATGAAAGGACACTCCAACCAGCTGAGCCACCCAGCCAGGGCCCGCTTTGCACGTTGAATGCAGCGTTTACATGGCGCCCAGGAGGCAGCCAACCTGATTTGCTGGCTGGTTTCTGCAAGACCCAGAGGCAGGAGGTGAGAGCGGGTCCTTTCCGCAGCTAAGGAAACTGAGGCCTCAAGAGGCCCCAAAGCATGAAGAAAGAGGCAAAGCCGGAATTCAAACTTGGGTCTTTCATAAGGACCAACACTCTTAACTACCGCGCTGTGAAGCAAAATGAAACAGAGCTGTGAGTTTAACTAGCAGCGCCGCGGCGCTCTCCCAGCTCAGCCAACTGAGCCCCTGGGGCGGGAGGCGGTAAGGCGCGGGCGCAGGGCCGCACCAGCTGCACCGCCCGGCAGGTGCGGAGGGTTAGCGGGAGCCGTGAAGAGCTGCTGGGCCGGGCAGGCGGGCCCAGGGCGCCGCGTCTCGGCTGACAGCACTCAGGTGAGCGTGACAACGTTTCCCGAGGGGGGCTTTAGGCTCTGCGGGGCACCTCTCTCCTCTCGGGTAGGTTGGCCCTTAAACCAGCGGGACTTGGTGCAAACTCTCATTTTGGATCTTGTGTCCCTCCTTCCCTCCCTCCCTTCTGCTCTTCCTCATGGAGAGCCCGCAGGGGGTTTGGTTTTATGTTTTTTTCACTTTCTCTTCTGTGCTGTGACTCTGGCAGAATGTTCTGGAAACACCCAGTCAGAGAGCACTTCGGTGTGCTCCAAGGCCTGGGTATGCGGAGGTAGCCCTGGCCTCCCGAAGGGTTAGGGGGAGCTGCAGGGAGGGGGCCTGGTCCAGCCCCTCAAGGCAGCCCCTGAGGCTCTGGGACAGACAGGACAGCAGGCGTTCAAAAGCCAGCAGGACCAGAACTGAGATGAAGGTCAAAGACTCTGCGTCAGGAAGCGTCATTTCTCCCCAGCCGACCTCTCCTCGGCTGGCAGAAACAGCCAGCGGGGTCCAAGACCCGTCCTGGTGACTCAGGGTGTCCCCCTCTGATCCTCCTTGCACCCCCACTCCTCAGGCCCACCAAGCTGTCCTCAGAGCTCAGTTCCCAGCAGGGACACCACGATTTCCTGATATTCCTTCCAGGCCAGGCACTATGCTAAGTCTTCAAGAAGCCCAGTTAAAATGGACATTTCAGAGAAATAATGAATAGTTTTTCCATATAACTATGTCTCAAATATTTCATGGAACATACTTTTTTTTTTTTTTAAATCTATTCATTGTTTATCTAAAATTCAAATATAACTGGGTACACTGATTTTTTTTTATTTTTTGCTCCTAAATCTGGCAATCCTAGGCCTTATCTCAGTTAATCCTCACAATATCTGTACCAGTGGTTACTATTAATAGTCTCATTTTACAGAAGAGAAAACTTAGTACGGAGTTTACAAACAACAGCGCCAGGATTGGAACTGTGTGTGTGTGTGTGTGGTGGGGGGACTGATTTCAAAGCCCAAGGAGACAGCCCCTTAACCAGAGAAACCTCATGGGTGGCAATGTGTCCTAATTAAGCCTGAGGTCTCTGAAGTCAGCCTGAAGTAACGAAAACGATTTCTGCCTCAGTTTCCTCATCTATAAATAGTGACTGTAGCATCTGCCTCATAGATGTGAGAATTGAATAAGTTCATACATGTCAAGGACTAAGATCCGTGTCTGGCCCATAGTAAGTGCTCAATAGATGTTAAATCACCTCTTTAAAACAAGACAATGATTTCAGAATCCTCGCAGCATCCAGGGAGGGGGCCAAGCAGTCGTGGCCCTCAGATTTCTTAAGCACGGGGCACAGAGCAGCTGGGTTGGGCCCACAGAGATTTGGGGATACAGCTGGGATTAGAGCCCCAGTGTACTATTTCCTGGTCCAATCCTCATTTCCCTGTAAAACCACCAGGAGCCAATATCTTTGTGGGGCCAGATGAAAAGATCCAAAAAACGTGAAAACCATCGTAGGACGTGGGAGTCCCCTCCGCAGAGTGAAGAGAAACAGGTCATGACTTTTCTGCCTCACATTTCCCCTTGGGGGTGGGATGCACATGTGTGTATCCACAGAACTAAAATTCAAGATAAAATTTGAAGCAGCTTGTTGGACTCAGAAACAACCCATCAGAATGGACCCTGGGTCCAGTGCTGGAGCAGGGTTCTGAGACCCCTCCTCATAGGCCAGGCATCAGCCCTGTAAAGACAAGATACTTAGGGGGTCTGGAGGAGTGAGGGTCCAGGGAGAAGGGCAGGGGACAGGAGGGGACCCTCAGGGAGCTCAGGGTGCTCAGGGCGGTGGCTCTTTGCCAACCAGGACAGTCATATTTCTCTATATATTTTTTTTAATCCACACCTGAGGATATTTTTTCCTTTGCTTTTCAGAGAGAGAGTGGAAGGGAGAGAGAGAGAAACATCGATGTGAGAGAGACACATCGATCGGTTGCCTCCCGGCACCCACTGCCGCCTGAGCTGCCCCACTGTCACTCAGACAGCAGCGGCGCTTTGCTCTCTCCTTCCCACAGCATTCACCCCATGCGTCCTCTGGTCCCTAAATCTAGCTCAGGGCGGGCCTGTGTGTCGTCATGGCGATACGTGCCGTCTGGCTATGGCCAGATCCGAACACCAAATCGTGAGCTTAAGTACAGTCTGCGAGCAACAGCAGAAGGAAAATGTTAATAAAGGGCAGTCCGCTGAACAGAGGTTAAATACTTTCAAACCTCTCAGCTAACCCAGAAACTTTCCCAAATTCTCATTAAAAAAAAAAAAGTTCTCTGTAATCTGATGTTTTACCTCATTAAATGCTGCAATTTGAGAAACAAGGAAAAGACTGAGATGAACACTGGCACTTGGTCCAGGTCACTGAGCTGTTATTCTGCATCTGGCCAGCCTGGTTCTCCCATAGGAAGGGGTCTCAGAGTGACAGGGAACTGACGGGGCAGGGTTCGAGGTTTCCTCTCTCAGCCCCAACCCACAGAGCCCACTCGGGTCCCTTCCTCCGTAACTCTCCACTCTTCCATCTGCCCTGCCTTTGGGGGATATGGCTCCATGCTGACTTTTGAATCCTGGTTAAAAGGCTGAGAAATCCAGAGGCAGTCAGCATTTTTTTTTAATTGATTTGAGAGAGAGAGAGGAATGGGGGAGGGGGGATCGGTTTGTTGTTCCTCTTACTTATGGATTCATTGGTTGATTCTTGTATGTGCCCTGACCTGGGATCCAGCCCGCAACCTTGGCATATCAGGGTGATGCTCTAACCCACTGAGCCACTCGGCTGGCAACTCTTCTTTGGAAAGCAGCTAACGTCCCTTTTTCCTGTCCCCGCCCCATTTTCTTCTTTGCTGTCTGGACGTCTGCTATTATTTTCTTCTATATTCAATTTTCTCCCTTCCTCGGTAGCAGTACTAAAATTTTTAATAAGAATATATGGGCCAGTTAAAAAAAAATGCATCATGCAATACACCGCGAACCTTTGACTTGTGCACTTTGAACGGGTGACTTGTATGGCATGGAAGTTGTACCTCGGGAGGCCTTTGTTAAGGGGCGGGTGGTGGTGGGAACTACAAGCTGGCTGAGTGGAGACTGGAGCTGCGTTTCCACGGGGAAGGCCGAGCCCCCTGCATCCGCTTGCTCCCTTGGAGCAGCACCTGTCCTTCCTCCCTCCCCGAGGCCAAAGCGACAGATGAGTTGGTGGTCGAGGCGACATGGGAGGAAGAGTCTGGGTACAGAGCATAGTTCTGTGGGTGGCAATTTCCACCACTAGGCCAAGTCCCATCTCCCAAGGGTCTGGAGCCTGAGAGGCTGAATTTGAGAAACAGTGGCTTCCCTTTCTCAGAGCTAGCAGCTGGTTGACAGGCTCGAGACTCACATCTCTCAGGGACACTTTGCTTCTATCTGTCCCCCTTTCCTGGTTGCCATCACTTCCCCCCGCTTTTCATTTCTCACAGGCGGCGATGGGATTTGGCCACATGAGCACAGCAATTCACAGGGGAGTCGCGCAGTCTCTGGTCTGGCTGCGCGGGCCGTACTCAGACAGAAGTCTCGGGGCCCCCTAGCGCGGCCCCGGCTGCCCCCCACCACCTGCCCCGACTCGCACACGTTCGGCCCTGTATAGGAAATTTGCCACTTTATGGCCTCGCGTAAAAGTGCCATTCTGAGTAAACACGAAAGCAATCAAATGCTCCTGAGTTGTTGGTCTTAAATATCAGTCATGCTTCATCGCAGGCATATGGGACCTGTTCCTTGCATGATATCGTCATATAAAGAACGAGGGCCTAAGGGGCATCTTAATGAGGTGGTAACGAGGAAAATAATGTTCTGGTTTGGGAGGGCCTCTAGAACGTTCAGAGTGGGTTTAATCTTACATTGCACTCCTTGCTGTACAGTATTAAGAAAGAAGACGGAGCCCTGGCCGCGTAGCTCAGTTGGTTAGAGCGTCATCCTGGTACGCCAAGGTTGCAGGTTCAATCTCTGGTCAGGGCACATACAAGAATCAACCAATGAATGTATGAATAGGCGGAACAACAAACCGGTCTCTCTCTCTCTCTCTCAAATTAATAAATAAAAATTTTAGGAAGTTCTGGCCGAGGTGGCTCAGTTGGTTGGAGCATCATCCGTGCACTGAAGGGCTGCAGGTTCAAGTCCCAGTCAGGCACATGCCCAGGTTGCAGGTTCGATCCCCAGTCAGGGTACATGCGTGAGGCCACTAATCAGTGTTTCTCTCACATCGACGCTTCTCTCTCCCACATCGATGTTTCTCTCTCTCTCCCTACCTCTCTCTCTAGAATCAATGAAAAACATATCCTCAGGAGATGATATTTTAAAAAATTAAACTTAAAAAAAGGGAGGGAAAGAGTAAGGAGAGGACATGAAGATGGTATTGAGGTGGTGTGTGTGCGTGTGTGTGCGCGTGCCCACACGTGCAGTATTTTGAATTTTATTTCTTAATCTGTCTTTTATTGCTCTTGAAAACCTGCCCACATGATATCGTGTAGGCTTTTCTTTTTGCACAATGCCCAAGTCCTGGAGCAATGGCTCTAAGGAGCTTCCTTCTCCCATATCCAGAGCTCTTTATCCTCCCTTCCTCTGCATTCATGCTGCCTTCCTTTCAGTATTATGCTGTTGTTGTTTTTGCTGTGTTTTCTAAGACACCCTCTGTTGCTCTTGAAGACCTGCCATTATTTCAAAACCTTTTCTCTGTCTATGCTCCGCTGTGGAGCAACAGGGCGCGGGAGCTTCCTACTCTGCCTCGCAGGCGGCCTCCACCCTCCCTTCCTGGCTCTTTCTCCTCAGACACTTGGAATGGCTAGACGGTTGAGAAGGTTCTTTGAAATGGGAAGCGACAAACTGTCCTTTTCTGAGTGATTTAACCTCTTGCGGGGAAGAAAAGAGTGCCTAGAAACCAAGGTGGCACCGTTGTTACTGCTGAGTAAGAACAATATATGAGTTAAATCATTCATTCATTCATTCGTAACTTAAATATCCACCTGGGGGCTTCAGAAGCCTTATTTATATTTATACTCAAAATAATGTTTGATGTGAGTCTACACCCATTTTACTAACAGGATTTGAGAGTCGTTGTTGTTGTTGTTGTTGTTGTTGTTGTTGTTGTTGTTGTTGTTGCATTTTTGGTGATTCTCCTAGGCCAAGAATTCCAAAGTTTTCTTAGTCATGCCCATGAGTCAGTCCTCATTTTCTCTCCCTTGCTGCCATTCTCAGTTAATTCAGTCCACAGTCAATCATCCATCTATCCACCCATCCATCCACCCATCCCTCCACCCATCCATCCATCCACCCATCCATCTGTCCATTCATCCACTCATTGCACAAATATTTATTGAGCACTTAGTATGAGCTAGGTACTCAGCTTGGTGACTTTCTAGGGATACAGGGGTGAGTCTGGACCTCTGCCCTCTGGGGAGATAAAATCCTGTGAGGCATACAGGCAAAGACACGGACATATGGTATCAGGTCCCGTGCACAGCTCATTGGGAGCACAAATAAGAGCAAGCTGGCTACAGGGTCTCAGAAAGTTCCCTAAGGAAATACTATTTAAGCCCAGACCTAAAGCATAAAAATGGGGAGGGAGGGCAGTGGGACATGTTTTTAGAAAAAAGAAAAAAAAGATCCATGAGTGTAACTGCTACTCCTACTGAGCAAAGGAATTTGTCTTGCAGAACCATGAGCCTCTTAAGTAATGATGGATTTTCATGTAATAAGAACTTGGATTTGGAGGCAAACAGATCTCAGTGACTTAGAACAATTTGCTTAAACTTTTCTGGGCCCGGTAGTCTCATTTGTAATAAGAGCAAGATAATTCCTGGTTTACAGTGTTGTTGGAATAATTAGATGTGTTATAGGCAAATCCCCAAACACATGAGAGGCTTTCACCAGTGGTAGATTTTATTACTATGAAAAGCACAAAAACATATCTTGGTTCTTAAGGGTGGAGGGAGTGGGAACTCCTGGGAAGCTTTAAAAGAAAAAAAGAAAAAATAAGAACAAATAAACAAACACACCCAGACTCCATCCCAGGAGATTGTGAGTCACTAGGTCTGGGGTGGGTCTCTCCAGCTGGATTTTTCTAAGAGCTCCGTAGGTGATTCTGTTATTAGCCATGGCTGTGAATTGCTGCCTGTTTTCCTGCATAGAGCTGCCACTTTAAGTACATTAAAACCACAACTGAGAACCTAGTAACCATGATTTACAGTAACCATTAAACAGAGTTGGAATAGCATGCTGACGACCAGTAACCGTCCTCCCGGGTGATTGAGAAGGGACTTAGGAGTCGGTGAACGTGCAGCGGTAGAATTTCTCAGGCCCTTAGAAATGATGTCTGTAAAAATGTCTGGCTCGAGTCAGAGTGGAATTAGCTGTCATATTTCTCTTGACTGACCACCGTAACCCTTTGGTGATTGATCTAGTAAATTAGTAACTCATATCATAACAGTAGCTTAAACTTTCTAGAGTTCAGGATGGCTTGCTAAAAATAGACATCTGGGCGGAGAATTCCCTGCGTCACCAGCAAAGAAGAATCCAGACAGGCGTTTGCTCATGAAAAGTCTCCATATTTTAATCCGCATTCTGAAATTTCAGTTGTTCAGGGTGGAATTCTTAAGGGTGGGGTCGTAAATGTCCCCCTAATGGAGGGTGTCCTGTTTGTCTTTCATCCACTCCCTCCCTGAAAGAAATACAATTCGAAATGGCTAAAGTTTGGCTTTCCCTGGAGCTTGGGGAGGGTCACTACCTACAAATTGCTGGAAAAGTCTCAGGAATTAGCAAGCTTTGATCTGCAGAGGAGGCCTTGTTTCTCTGGAGATAGAATAAGAGGAGGCAAAATAGCCTTGATTTGGCCTAAAATCAATCAAGAAAGGAATAAGCCTAATATCCAACTCTGTCCAAATATGGTTCAAGGAACCTGTGTGAGAATCAGCCGGGGGAACTTGGGAAACATGCGGGATCCTGGGCACCATCCCAGCCTCAGTGGATCTGAAGTTCTGGGGACCAGGGCCAAAGCCCCCCAGGTGATTTTTATAGTCACAACCACTTTATGAAACAGTGAAAATTTTCTTTTTAGTATATTCTTAGTTTGGTACATTTCATTTTGGTGTATTTCTGCGTGTGGATTTTTTAAATGTATGTGTTAAGGGCATGAGACCTGGAGTCATCCATTTCTACCCCCTGTTCCTTTGCTAGTTCCCATTCACATTTTAGCCCTGGCCAGTGCGGCTCAGTTGGTAGGAGCATCGTTCCATATACCAGAAGGTGGCAGGTTAGATTCCTGGTCAGGGCACATACCCAGGTTTTGGGTTTGATTAGAAGGCAACTGATCAGTGTTTCTCTCTCACATTGATGTTTCTCTCTCTCTCTTCTCTCACTCCCTCTCTCCCTTCCTCTTTCTCTCAAATCAATTTTTTAAAATTCTTTTTAAAAAAAAAGGTCCCATTCACATTTTGGACTTCAGTTTCCTTTTCCATAAATGGCACTAATAAGTATCATAATTAAAAGAGGAGGTATAATTCCTGCCCTCCTTACCTTAAAGATCAAATGAGAAAATGGATATGAAAATACTTTAAACACTAAAAATACACAGTTCTAGCGTTACAGTCATTTTCTATATGAAGGATCTGCATTTCAGATGCCCAGCTAACACTTTTCCTGGCCAAATACTAAACAGACTCCTTAATCTGGCTGTTTTTACTTTTATTCAAAGGGAGAAGGGTGTTTCCATGCACAATGAGCCATCTAGCCCTAAGCACTGATAAGATAGCTCAGATGTTGCAAAAAACAGACAGGGATCACTGAAGACCTTAACATATCAATCCAGGATTGCGTAATTCACATCTAGAGCACTACCGAGGGGCAGGGGGTGGACAGCTGACTGTTTCCCGAAGCCTATTATGTTATCCACATCCAGGACTCTGCTTAAGCCAGAGCTTTCTCAAACCAAAGCAACGTCCACTATCTTTGACTGCTTGCCTGCTGAGATTTTTTTTTTTCTTTATTCCTGGCAAATAAACATCTGGCTGTAGAACAAGCCAGCTTGATGCATTTTGTGACAGATCTTTCCTAATATTCTAATCTCCCAGGCCTCAGACATGAGTCCTCAATAGAGGTAGACAGATTTTTTTTCTAACATTTAGTTGATATATTAAGAACCCTCTATTATCTGCTTCCATTTCCCATCGGAGGCGCCAGTCTAAGAAAGGAGGCCATCTCTTTCATAAGCTACATTCCTTGACGTGTTTGAAAGTTTACAAGGGGATTGATGGAAACTGAGTAATGCACTCGGTAGCCCTGTGCACAGCTGCTCACGTTTCGTCACCTGAGAGCTCTTCAGTCCTAGTCCTCTGGCAGAATCCTACAGGTGCCTGTCCAATTGTTGGCTTTGAATAGATCCGTTTTCCAGGCCTAGAGGAAAATACTGCTGATGACAGAACTCTTGAAAGCTCCTACACAGGCCTGGTAGAAAACAAGCTGGTGGGGAGGGGAGAGGAAGGGAAGAGGGACCCACAGTTTAGACTCTTTGAAGGATGAAGTGATTGCCTGCGCTGCCCAGAGGCCTCACATTCATTCTGCTCATCCGCGCAGTCATTCACTTCATCCATTTGTTCACAGGCACGGAAAGGGGGAGAGTTGCTTAGCTCACTGCCGTGGTGAGGGTTATAGCCGTAATATTTACAAGTTGGGGAAGTTTTCCTCTGGCTTTGTTTGAGATAACAAAGGACTGTAAGACAAACATGCTGAAACGACAAGGGAGGAAAATCCAGTTCTGCCTGGCCTCTCCTTAAACGGGCTCCTGCCCCATGCTGGGGCAGATGGGGCATTCAAAGCCCTGGGCTTGGGGAGGAGTTCAACCTTCTGAAAATGCTGTAATCACCTGGGTAAGATGAACAAAATCAGGATTCCGTTAGCCAGGAAGATAGGAGAGAATGGCACTGAGCAGGCAGCCAAAGTCTCTCCCGCAGTCCACCCCATGGTTTCCTCAACACACCCTTTGTTCCCCACATGGTCTCACTGGTCACACCCCACGGCTTGACCACGTTCTTAGCGGGCACTGGAGGTGGTTCTCTTAGTGATCAGTTCACAGAAAACAGAGACTGAAAGGAAGAAAATACAAAAATCAGAGCAGAAATCTGAATGCGGAGTGTCGGAGATACCGAGTCAGAACCACACCACTAGGACTGAGGGCTCAAAAAGACAAAGGGGCCCTCCATCCTAGATTCAGTGTGATCTTCACTTTCAGCCAGCTTTTAACTGTCCTGGGTTAGGCCAGAACAAGGATTAGCATATAAGAAGAGTTGAGCCTGTAAGTGGGAGAAATTATCTCCACTTTTTTTTTTTTTTGAGAATTTGTTTGTTTTGAGCCAAACTGATGACATCTGCCAGGGAAATCTTTTCTGTCTCTGCCTTTTATAGAAGAGAAATATTACAGAACAGGAAGCTGACTTTTCTGGCCCCACTTTTCCCTTGAAAATAGACCCTGACATCTAAGGACAATAGCTGTTAGAAGTTTCTTGGGAGCTTCTGAACTTAAGTGGTAGGAATGACATTGCTGGTCCCTTTACCTGGTTCCCATAGCTCCTAAAATGAAGACTGGAGTCCCTGACCCCACCTCGGAGGCCTTGCATGATCTATCTAGTCAGGGCCCCAAGTATGGTTGGGTAGGTGGGCCCTGGGCAAGTGCACTTGGCCAAGGGGTGAAATCCAGCCCTCACTCCAATTGGCAAGCCACAAGCCTCAGGTCCTTGTTGGCCCCGAGGGGGCTTTTCTAGTGTCCCTGGGCTGCTCTGGATCTAGCCCTTGCTCCCTGTTGTATCTCAGCTCACAGAGGATTGCTCCAAGTTGTGTGAGCTCTTTTCCACCAGCCTTCTCATAGTGCCCATGCACACTGTTGTCCGCAGCTATGGAACAAAATGCCCCGACACTCAGTGATTTAAGATGATGATAATATTTCTTTTGCTCACAATTGTGCAATTTGGGCAGGGCCTGGTGGGAGCAGTTCGCCCCTGTTCCACTCTGTCTTAGCCACAGCAGCTCACGGACCCAGCTGGAATCACTCATGTGTCTATAGGGTGACACCCTTTGCAAGCTGGGTCTTCAGCTGGGCCTTGTCCCTGTGGCTGCCCGGCTGCTGCACAGCATGGTGGCTTGGTCTCAAGGGACCAGGTAGAAGATGGTTCGATTTCAGTCTTGAAAGTCATATGGCGTCTCCTCCGCTATAGGCAAGGACCCACCGAAATTCAAGAGGAGGAGACATAGGCCCTGCCTCTCAATGGATGAGCATCCGGGCCACGTTGGAAGAAGAGCTCTGGGGCATCCCGTAGTGGTGCAGTCATCACTGGGATGACGGACAATCAGACACACACGCCTGCTCCCTCAGCCCACGGGCCTGTGCACATTGTTTCTTCTCCCTGCAACGTCCCTTGTCCTCGCTTCCTAATCAAGGCCTATTCATCCCGCATGCCTCAGCTAGGTCATCATTTTTTTTCAGGGAAGCTTTTCGGAGCTCTCTGACCAAGTCAGTTCCCCCTGATTTATGATTTCAGATTCGTATCACAGTTACATTTTACATATGTGTGTATATAAATATATACAGGGTGTGGCACAAGTAGGTTTATGGTTGTTCATATGGAAAGGAATACAATAATTAATAAATAATAATATAAGAATAAACTGTGTTTTGTGTACTCACAACTGTAACCTATTTTTGCCACACCCTGTACATATATATATGTATAGAGGCGTGTGTGGTCAGGCACACACACACACACCAGTGTCTGTCTCTCAGCTGGATGGTAAGCCCCACAGAAAGGGGAAATGCAGAGTTCGGTTTTGTTCAGCACTCTGCCCTCAGTGCCCGGGACAGGAACTGGGATACAGTAGATACTCATATATTTACTGAATGAAAAAGAATGCATGGCTGTCCAGGCTGGATTTTGGAGCCCTGTGTCCTAGGCTATGATTTGCTGATGGCTATGTGAGCCCTGGGGCAGGTCCATTAAATCCAGGCAAGAAGAGAGGTTCAGAGAAAGATACTTCTGAGCTTGATGCTGGAGTAGCAGTTTAGCTCAACTTTGGGGCCTTCTCAGCGTTAATCTCTATAGAAGGAATCCCTCCTGCCTCGCTCTCACAGACCTGCTTACAAAGGCTAATGTGCTCATTTCATTTGTCTGTACAGAGCAGCCCAGGTAGTTCCAGTCTTCCAAAAGGAATTAGGGGAGACTTGGAATACTAGGCAAAATATAGGACTAATGAATAGCTTCCAGGTGGGAGCCAGCCCCGCCTCCAGCTCCTTTGTCAGTCAGAGGCAGGAGAGACCTCCAACCTGTTCTGACTTTGCACCAGGATTAAGGAAACATGCTGTGCTAGGGTGTGCTCAGATTCCTTCACCAGGCAAAGGATCAGGAAGCTTAAGCCCTAATTATGTAGGAGGGGAAATGGGACAGAGTCTGCGATGGGATGGAAAGGGTTTCCAGGAGGGGCCATGGAGGGAGGCAAAAAAGCTTCATAACCAGTTTGCTGTGAAATTCAAACTCCATGATACACTTGCCCACAGTGTGCAGAAGGTTTACAAGTATCTCTGCAAGAAACAGCAGACACACAACCAACATGGGGAGACCTGGCGCAGAGAGGAATTCAGGTTCCTCCTACGCCTACTCTGGGCTGCAACTCCGGAGCCCAGGCCCCCCGAGACCACGCTCATGTTCTCATCCATGCTCGGACCCCAGCTGCTGGGGGACTCAGTGCAGCGCAGTCCTTGTCCCACCTGTCCCAGGCAAAATCTGTGCATCTGAGAAAGAAAGTGGTCAAAATGATATGAACTAATTCCTGAGGCGCGCCGGGTAGCAGTTCTTAACCTTTTCCTGTGTCACGGTCTCCTCTGGCCATCTGGTGAAAGATCTGGACGCCTTCTCAGAGTCTGTATTTTTGTTTAATGCATTAAATAAAATGTATAGGATTGACTGCAGACTTCTACTACTGACCAAGATTGTGAAGGGATCAGATTTACCCTTTGCCTGAGACAACTAAAAAGCCACACAAAGTACATGAAACAATAGTTTTTAAAACATTGCCACTCAGTCAACAAAAGGCAATGATTCCTGAGAGGTCGATGGGCACTGTGATATTGCCCAGTTTACTGCCTGGAGAGTTTCCAAACTGTGCAAGGAGGGGGAGCTGGTGGTCTCCCTGAGTTGAGGATAGAAGGTGGAAGAAAGGGGAGGCCAAGTTGGCCAGAGTTTGCAAAGCAGAATACCCAAGAGAAGAGAGCGGTACAAAGATAGAACTCAAGATCCACAGAGCGCCCCCTGAGTCTCCAGCTGAGTGCTGATTGGCACATTGTGTGAAGGAATTGCTCACCCAAAGGGATTAGAAGGAAGATTCTTGGAGCTCACACAGGATCAGGAACAGTTTCTTACTCTATTTTATCAACCAAACTAGCAAACCCCATAATCCACAGAGCATCAGGTAGCGTACTCAGAATGGTTTTGTCTCAGTGGTTGGGAAAATTTAGCTTTAAACTAAATGCTGCTTTGTTCTCACCCAACATGGCTTATTAAAAAAATCAAATTTGGCCCTGGCTGGGTAGCTAATGTTAGTTCAAACATCATCCTGATACACCAAGGTTGGTGGTCAGGGCACATACAAGCAGCAACCGATGGATGCATAAATAAGTGGAACAGCAAATCAATGTTTCTCTCTCACTCGCTCTCTCTCTCCCCGCTCTCTAAAGTAAATAAATTTTAATCGAACTTAACAATGTCTCAAACAAAGCCGAGAGTATTTAGAATATTTATAAGAATACCAAACTATCCAGTATCCAAAAAAGTAAAATTCACAATGTCTAGCATGTAATAAAAAGTCACCAGGCATGCAAAGAAGCAGGACAATACAGCCCATAATGAGGATGGAAATCAGTCCATCAAAACTGATTCAGAAATGATGCCAGTGATAGAATTAGTACATAGGACATTGAAATAGCTATAGTCAAGAAGCTATAGGAAAGATTGAGCATATTAAGTAGAGACATCAAAGATATATATAAAAAAAGACCTTACTTGAAATTCTGGGGATGAAAACTATAATGTCTGAGATGAAAAATGCACTAGATGGGACTGATAGATTACATACTGCAGGAGGATAATTAGTGGGCTTGCAGGCGGCAGTACAAACTATCTAAAATAAAACACAAAGAAAAAAAGACCTTAAATATAGACAAAGCATCATGAGCTATGGGACTTCAAGCAGTCCAAAAATATGTAATTAGAGTCCCCAAAGAATAAATTATTTGAAGAACTAATGATCAGACACTTTTCAAATTTGATAAAAAATGTAAACCCAAAGCTCAACAAACCTACACATAAGGAACATGGGTAAAACTACACCATCGAGGCACATCTTAACAAAATTGCCTAAACTGTGAGACAAAGAAAACATTTAAAAGAAGCAAGAGATTAAAAAACCAAAAAACAAAACAACAAACACAAAACCACTACACAATAGGAACAAAGATAAAGATGACAGTAAAAGTCTTTTCTTGTCTGAAACAATCCAAACCAGCAGAAGACAGGGGAGCCAAATCATTCAAGTACTGAAAATAAAATAATAAAATAAGTAAAATAACCCACACTGGCAACTTAGAATTCTATACTCAGCAAAAATATCTTTCAAAAGCAAAAGAGAAATAAATACTTTTTAGACATGCAAAAGTTGGAAGAATCACTGCTAGCAGACCCCTATTACGAGAAATGTTAAAGGAAGCCCCTCAGGGAGAAGGAAAATCGTATCAGTTAGGGATCTGGATCTGCACAAAGGAATAAAGAATACCAGAAATGTTAACTAAATGGGTAAATATGAGACTTTTTCTCTATTATTTAAGTATTTAAAAATATATTTGGCTGTTTAAAGTAAAACTACTAATAACGTATTGTGAAGTTTGCAATATATGTGGTGGTAAAATATTTGGCAATAATAACACAGAGGCTGGAAAAGGAGAGATGGGAGTATATTATTGTAAGTCCTTAACCATGTGTACAGACGAGTAATAGCACTTGAAGGTAGACTGTGATATGTTAAATATATATACTGTAAATATATACTGTAAATATACATACTGTAAACCCTAAAGCAACATCAAAATAATACAATAATTAATTATAGCTAATAAGCCAACACAGGTGATAAGTACAATCATAAAAACGGTCAATTAAGCCCTGGCCGGTGTGGCTCAGTTGGTGGAGCACCATGCCGTGCACTGAGAGGTCACCGGTTTGACTTCCCGGCAGGACACAGGCCTGGGGTTCGGGCTCAAGCCCCAGTAGGTGGGGTGTAGGAGGCAGCCCTCTGATGTTTTTCTCCCTTCCTCTCTCTCTCTAAAATAAAAACATTTTTATTTTATTTTATTTAAATTAAAAAAAAATCTTTATTGCTTTCAGAGAGAGAAAGGGAGAGGGAGAGATAGAAACAGCAATGATGAGAGTCATTGACCGGCTGCCTCCCGCACGCCCCCTACTGGGGATCAAGCCCAAAACCCAGGCACGTGCCCTGACCGGGAATCGAACCGATATTTCCTAGATCCTAGGTCGACGCTTAACTGCTGAGTCACACAGGCGGGGCTAAAAACATATTTTTTTAAAAATGGTCAATTAATCCAAAAGGAAAAGGGAAACAAGGAGCAAACATATATGGCAAATAGAAAACAAATAGTAAGATGGTAGATTTAAACCCAATCATAGCAGTATTTACATTAAACGTAGGTTATCTAAACACTTCAATTAAAAGGCAGAAATTGTCAGATTGAATAAAAAAGCCGACTCATCTATATAATGCCTACAAGATATGACTTGAAGTGTAAAGACACACAAACAGATTAAAAGCTAAAGTATTGAAAAATATTTTGTAATATGTTCTTATGATTTTTTTTTTAGAGAGGGAGGGAGAGGAATAGAGAGAGAGAAACATTAATGAGAGAGAAACATTGATCAGCTGCCTCCTGCACATGCCCAGACAGGAAATTGAACCTGCAACCTGGCTTTGTGCCCTGACCGGGAATCAAACCCGCAGCCTTTTGGTGTACGTGAGGACACTCCAACCAACTGAACTACCCAGCCAGGGCTACAACAACAAATACTTTTTTATTATAAGTATGTCCTATGCAATATTTTTATTTGCTAAACCTGGCAACCCTACTTTGGGGGCAGTATTTTGACTTGGAGGGCACATTAGGATGGTTTCAGTGGATTTGGCAATATTCTATTATCTTGATCTAGATAATAGTTACATGGGTGTGCCTGTTTCTGAAAATTCATCAAGGTAAATGTTTAAGATTTTGCTTTTAATCCTGACCTGAGGACATGCTTATTTATTTTAGAGAGAGAGGAAGGGGGAGCAAGAGAGTAAGGGAGAGAGAGTGGGAGAAACATCCATCAGTTGGGCCCCCCCCAGACCAGGGATCGAACCCACAACCTTTTGGTGTACTAGTCAACACTCCAACCAACTGAACCATACCAGCCACGGCATGTTTAAGATTTTTGTATTTTATTATATGAATGTTATAAGTTTTAATTTTTAAAAGAGAGACAGAGCGATATATAAAGGGTCAGGAGTCCTGGGTTCAAATCATAGCCCTGACTTACTTAAGTGAGTTTGGTCCAGTTTTTCCAAGTCTCAGTTTTTTAATGTGTAAAATGAAAATAATTTTAGTAAGAGCTATTCTACTACCTCCACTTTACACATGAGGGAATAGAAGTGTTGGGAGGTGAAAAACCTTGTTCAAGGCAACCCAGCAAACGAGTGGCATGGACACGTTCAAACCCATCACTCTAGAGCCCACAGAATTCACTCCCACACCCAACTGCTTGCCTACTGGAAACTGATTCTAAAATTGTAAAAGACTCAACAAACATAAGGCTTCCCTTATGAGTATTTAGGGCAGAAAATTTTAATAAAAAGTTTAGAGAGTATTTGCAAAAACTGAAGTATGAGTGCATTTTCCTGGTGAGAGAGACTTAACTTGGCTTCAGATTCTCTGACACCCTCCTCTAAGATGCAGAAGAGCTAGAGGAGCCCCTGGTCTAGAGATATATCAGCCCAGAGTAGCCAGTAGCAGCCTTGCCTGGACCAAGTCCCTGAAGTCCTGTGACCTGGAATTCCTCTCTTCCCTCTCCACCCAGCTCCCGCCTTTCTTTCTCTTTAGCCCCAGGCAAACCACTTTTCCTGGGAGCCACCTCTCCGTTGCCTCCCACTTGAAAGCAGGGGCCAAGGGGTGGGAGGGTGGCCGGCTGCCCTCACCAGGGAGTTGTGCTCTTGCTTAATTAGTGTTTGCAAGGGGCTGTGTGTTATTAAATTACTAGACAATTGAGATGAAGCCTTGGGGGCTTTTGAAATCTGTCCTGTGCTGTCCTAGCTGGGTGAGAGGGGCTTGCCTGGAGGGAGGGAGGGAGAGAGAGGAAGGTAGCTGGGGGCTCTTAGGATGGGGCTGGCCCCTCCCGATGGACAGGATCGCAAAGGGACCCTGAAGAGTCTTTGCTGCCACTGCCCAGCTTGTCTTTGGTGCTGAAAGCCACCGTGCCAGATGTGCTTGTTTTGAGTTTGGGTACCTTTCCTTTTCATATGCAGCTACTCTCCAGGAAGGATAGAGTAACTCGGTAAGAGCTAAGGTGCACTGTGCTGAACGCTGGCGTCCGACCTCTATCTGGAGAGGGAGGCAGGAAAGGAAATCTGCCCTGATGGAAAGCCTCTGTGCTCAAGGCAGCTGTTATTTCACTGAATCCTCATGACAACACACAGGTGTAGTAGGCGCTGTGTCCCATTTTATGGATGAGGAAAGAGAGGCAGAATGACTGATAGATGGGGCCCCAGGTCACATATTCACACAAGACAGAGCCAAGATTGGAAACCTTCTGATAAGACCAAGATGCCCTCTTGTGCAGGACTGAGGTTCTCGAGGGGGAGTGAAGGTGGCACAGTTAGAAAAGATGCCCCAGGTCACTGTGATACAGCCCCTGGTTGGCTGGAGGGAAGGGGGACAGTGCCCCCCTCACCAGGAGAGAACTGACTTTCTAATTACTGAAGTGACTGAGTTCATCTCATTCCTTCCAGAGAGGGGGTTCAGTGTAGAGCAGTGACTCTCCACTGGGGGTCATTCTGCTCCCCTCTCCAAGGGGACATATGCCAATTTCTGGAGACATTTTTCCTGTCACAACTTGGTGGGGGAGGTGCCACTGTCAACTAGTGGGGTAGAGACCATGGATGGTGCTCAATATCCAACAACCCACAGGTTAGCCCTGCACAACAGAGTTACTCAGCCCAAAATGTCCATAGCACTGAGGTTGAGAAACCCAGCATTATCTTGGGGTGAGGGGGTGAAAAATGGAGTAGATGGAGGAGTGAGTCCTGGGCATCCCCAAAAAAGCACAAGTGGAGGGAGGAATAGATGGCCTTAAAGACAAATGTTATTTATTTCACAACGTAGCTGAGGGCTAAGTATGAGTTTTGCTGTAATGGAAACCACTTATATTTTTTGCCTAGATCTTTTTTTATATCACCAGGATATCACAGAAAAATGGTGAGGGTGATTCTGTTGTCTACTGATCCGAGAACCGGTAGCAAAAGACCTGGACTTGGGGTCAAGAAACTTAAATTCCAATCATGGCCTGGCTATGTGATGCCTCAGTTTCACATAAAACTGAGCCTTAGATTCCTTACCTGTAAAGCGAGAGTAATTACATTTGCCCTCTCTACCTCACAAGGTGTTGTGAGTAGCAAGTCAAGAAGGTATGAGAAAGGGCTTCGTAGAAGGATAGTCCCCTTAAAGGACAGAAGATACTGCCACTGTGACACCTCTGAGCACATTTTGGGTACATGGTGTTCATTATTTAGTTTTAAGTTAAAGAAGTGAAATGGAGTCCTATGTCATCCATAGGCTTTGAAACTCAAGTATAGAGTAAATATGACAAACAGAGCTTTAAAATTATATATTAGATGTAATGTAAGCAAGAGCTACCCTGAAATAGCCCCATTTTGAGTGGGGAGGTATGGATATGAGGAGAAAAGCCAAAGCATTTATTTCTTAAAACAGAAAAAAAGAGCATTCTCTTTCTCTCTGAGTACGCAAATAATCCATGGCCAGCTGTTAAAACCAAACAAAATGAGATAGTATAGAAAAGTATAAAAATAAAAGTAAAAATTACCCCAGGTTTTATCAACTAAATAAAATGCTTGGTATTTTGGAGCCTCCTTTTAAATATTTTTAATAAACAATTATACTTTTTTTTTTTTTTAAAAGGAAGAACTCTACTATACCTGCTGTTTTGTAGACAGCAATCAGATAATAGAACAGAGGCCCTGGCCAGTTAGCTCAGCTGGTTAGAGCATCGTCCTGATACGCCAAGGTTGCCAGTTCGATCCCCCATCAGGGCACATAAAGAATCAACCTCGGGCCCTCGAGAAAGCGTGGGAGAATCGGGGCCTGAGTGCACCCGCAGAGAAAGGCCATGCTTCCGCAGCAGGGGGTGCTGGGAAGGGTACCTGCGCTTCTTATGGGGTTTTGGGTCATTAGAATCTTTCTCTTGGCACCTTGGAACCTTTAAGACATAACGATTAATGCCTTCCCTCCAGCTCTAGGTATTTACAGTGTGCCCTCAGGCTACCAAGGAAGGGAGTTTGCTCAAGATGACAGTCACCCGGGAGCCTCCCCTCGCCCCTTGCACTGCCGTCTGTACTGCGATCCACACTCACTCCGGACCCCCGAGCTCATCACTTACCCTTCTTCCCCTTTCCCGTCCAAATGAGTGTTTCATTAGGAAATTCCACCCACTAGCATCATTGCAATTCACAGAAACAACTGGGACTTTTGCAAGGGGAGGGGGGAGCTGATTCTAATCCAGTCTCCAGTGATTTGATCAACACAGATTTAGTCCTAACTCAAGGACAGGCTGGAGCTCAGAGCTGCTGTGGATGTCTGCAGGGACCAGGCCTGAAATCGTCACACTCTGGAACTGAGTGTCCTTGGACCCTTCACTTCCTCCATCCCATGACGCTCTGGGCCAGAAGCAGGTGTGCCAGCCCCCGCCTAGACACATTACGAGGGGGAACAATGCTGTTGTCTTCTCCTGAAATTTCACCTGCTCTGACCCTTGCAAAGACGCAAACCACCTTGTGAGACTGCTCGGTGCTGGCCAACACCCTCTCTGCCTCTTTAAAGTGTTCATATTTTGCGGAGGGGGCTTTGGTGTTCGTGACATCCCTGAACATAACACTGGGATCTGAGCAGGCAAGGATGCCCCATAAAAAAGGATGGGGGTCACTGGAGCTATTTTTTTTTTAAAGGAAAGAAAAGAAAACCTCAGGCATTTTAGTATGTTAAATACACACCCAATTGTTAATTCTAAAGACTTCTACAAATCAACCTAGATGAAACTTTTAAAAACTGCCTTTTCCCCCCTTCTCAGAAACATTTAGACCTACCCTATGGCAATGACTATGGGGAAGTCTCTGCCCTGTATATCAGGGCAGCACAAATAATTCCGCATAAAGCAGCCGGTTCCTGTAGCCTGGCATTAGGATAAGTATATCTTAAGAAAGTTCTTATGCAGACTTGGCTTCAGGCAATAAAACGTCATAGACGTATAACTGTAGCAAGCGAAATTTCTAGGGAGCAAATTAGGCTGAAAACATCTTCTAGAGGCGGCTAGAAAGGAATCGTACACCACCCCAAAATAAGGCAAGTTATGCAGTAAATGTTTCATTTATTGGCCTTCTTCCATTACTATTAGGGTTAAAAGACATCTTGTCAATAGGAAAGGTATATTTATGGAGGACTGATGTCTTTCGAAAGCCTGTCACAAATGCCTATAGCGGCGGTGATCAGCTTGGGAAGGCAGGTGACGGAACCCTGTACAAACGCATACATCTCCCCATTAACCCTTGGATCATCGGACATTATTGTCACTTTATTACCCAGACCTGTCATTAGCTGAAGCAAGGTGATCAAGCCAGGCACTGCAGGAAAACGCCAGAACAGAACAGTGTACCTCGGGCTTTCCAGAAGTGGGTGTGTGCCTTTCCAGATCCCTTGACAGGATTGTTGGGGCAAGACAAAAGGATGCCTGTGAACTGGGCCCTTTTTACCTACCTCTTCTTCCTGCTAAAAGGGTGTCCAATTTTCAGTGTCCCTCTGTTGGCTAAGGGAGTAGCTTTCCTCAAGGTCCAAATAAGGAACCATCACCCACACAGAACAAAAAGCAAACAGAAAATCTCACAGTGGAATCAGGACTTTGGCTTCTAAACATTTCCCCATTTTATAGCTTCCTTATGTTTTCAGATTCTTTCTTTTCTTTTCTTTTTTTTTTTTGGCTTCCATCAGTCAGCACACTCCCTGCATAGATAAGTCCAACACAGTGGGTAACAGATCATCCATCTTGGAGCCCAGATCTTTAAAGAAAAATCACACAGAACACACATATACACACACGCACACATGTACGCGCCACTGTCAAGGGTAATTTAGTAGAAACTTGCGGAGCGATTGGGGGAGCTGAACATGGTTGTCAACATGTATTCTCTGCTCCTGGTGAAGCACTCTCCTTGCTCCTCGGAAATCCAAAGCCAAGCTTCCAATATGGCTTGTGTTTTGCTGGTGTGCTGGCGAAACTCGTGCCCAATTGGGGTGGGGGCTGAGACAATGGAAGCGTGGACTCTGAATGCTAAAAAGGGCCTAGGAAAATATCCAGTCCAACTACCCCAACTGCCAGGTGAGACAGCTCGAAGGGGCCACAGGGAGCATGGCCTGTTTCTGCTGTCTCCACCCTGCACATTTTTCAGAGGGGACCTAACACGACCCTAACTCCCCATGAGGAACCCGCGCCTGAAACTGTTAAATCCGTTTGTACATGGACTTATATGGACTAGAACATCCTATTCACACTCCCCAATAGCAACGACCAAGGAAGCGTGCCCGGGAAAGGTAACTTATTCACCTAATTTTGTGCATCTTACTAGTATCAACATACATCCAGAGATTTAATAGAGGGATGGCTGAAGGGGAAGAGTCACAAGAGAAGTAAAGAAGCCGTGGGTGAGGAGACAGGGAAAGAAAGGGAGTCTTCCTGGAGTTCAGGACCCGGGCTGACTCTTGGGACAGGCTCCAAAGGAAGGGTCACAGCTTCTCCAATATACATACACCAAGATGGCAGAATCCCTTTGTTCAGGCTAAAGCCAGAGCCGGTCTGTTTTCCTCCCTGTTTTTAGAATCCCTGCTATAGACCAGGAGTCATCAATATCTAGAGAGAAAAGTTGCCTGGAACTATAAAAGAAGTGTCTCTGTTGCTTCAACCTGGACACATGCCAACTGTCCTTTAAAATTTCACTCCAAATCTATAAATTACATGTCCACTTTGTGAGCCAACTTGACTTTTTTTTAATAGTATATGACCTTACTTTTTGCTAGTTGCAGTTCCATACCCCACTCCTTCTCCCACCCCCATCCTGACATCACTGGAAGCCCTTTAGGAGACTCTGAGGTTATTGACCATCTGAGAGACTCTGGTCTCCCGAAGCCTTTTTATGGCATGAGGCAACGAAATTAAATGTGGCACATGTGCTATCATGAAATAACTTTTAATTGCTTGATTAAATCAGAGATTTAAAGAAAGAAAGATTCAAGAGTTTCCTTTGAATGAGAAATACAAGGATATGCCAAAATGTATGAGGTTACTGATCATCGGAAGAAAGCCTCTATATTTACATATGATAGAAATGCAGGCCAGGACGTTAAAAATAATATGTATACTCTTTAAAATTTCAAGTCGGTATATTTATGAGTTTTTATTATCCAGGTAGTCCTATAAAGGACATAGAAGACCTCATTATGCAACTTAATTCAGATGGGGTTAGATTAAAAAACAAAATACCACCACACAGGAGAAAGAAATTGCCATAAAATTGAGTTACTATAAATGTGTTCCAGTTAAAGTAAATAAGCCCTTAAACTGGGCCTTGGGAAAGTCTAAGCTATACACAGACTTAGGCACACTAAGTATACAGGTGACAATTAGCAAGTGTGAAAAGCTATGGTCATTCGCTAAATGTATAAATCTGAAGGCAACCAAGTGAAAAGACCTAAAAAAAGGAAACTGTTAAATCCATTTGTACATGGATTTAACAGTGAAGCATTTCATTCTTCATGTTTTTACTTGGTGTCTTGAAATAATCCCCTTTCTGTCTCCACTCTCCCTCTTAGAAACTGTGCCCGCCTTATTTATTTATGAAGTCTGAAGGTTAGTCCTACCTGCTGAGACTAATTAGTCCTGTGCTTTGTATCCTAGTCAATCCTGTCTGATTAAATGTACACATTTGCTTTACTTCTTTTCAGGCTTCTTCTCGCTCTACTTCTGATTTTCTGATTAATATTAAAGTTGGGAGTTACAGTGATTCTAGTCTGTCACCCTCCCCCCCCCCCATTTTTATTTTGCCTGCATCTTACTGTTTAGTGTGCAAATGCGGTTGAGAATTTTTTCCATTGCAGGGGAATTCATGGGCCTTGTCAATCTTGGTATCATTATTTTTAGTAGTCTTCTTTCTGAGACCTTAGCTTATAAAACAGTTTTGCTGAAACCCCAAACTCTCTAAATATTACATGGTAAATTTGCTTTCTTTTGGAAATCTTAGGTGCTGATGGGCTGGCTGAAAAGCAGGTGAGTATTTTTTTTTTTTAGGGATGGGTGGGATAATTTAATGCATCATGGACTCTAGAACAACATTGCTTCTGAGACAATTTGCTAATTCCTATTGTTTTTTTTTCCTGATTCTTTTTGTCCCCTTTTCATGTTGGAGTTTCCAGTCCGTTGCTCATTGGATATTTGCAAGAATATGAGTGTTCCTGCTCCATCATCCAGGGATACTGTTTTGGAAGCCAGGCCTTTTCCCCTTTAACATAATTCTGTTCCCCATTTTGTAGCAAATCAATCTGCTCCCCAGGAGAGTGCCTAAAAATCAACAAATACCTGCTTCAAACCCCAGGTTTTCCATCTCCTCCCTGAGGTCTTCCAGCATCAACTTGGTTAGCTGCTTCCTGCCAGAGCCATCTACATCTTGATTATTTGGTCAGTCTTTCCCGGATTTCATTTCAGACCCCCTTGGAGAAAGACTCCAGCACCTCTGATCCCAGGGGTTGGTGAACTTTCGGTTTTATTTTCCCTGGTGGTGGTTAACGCCCAAACTTTTCACCTCCAAAGTCTGAAAGGACTTTGAATCCTAGTTCATTTCCTACCACCTCCGACGTCAGTTAAAAAAAAAAAAAAAAAGCCAAACAACTCTACATGTAAAAGAATCATTTATTTTTCCTTAAAGATATTTTTAATGCACCTAACAAACGCTACAGTATTTGATTGTTTTATGGATAAAAAGCCATCTTGGCATATTTGTTCTAGTGAGACAACACTGAATGAAATGATTCACTATTAATAAACAAAAAAAAAAAGGAGGGAAGGCCTGGTGGGTTAATAGTTTCTTTCACTGCAGATGACCAGGAACTCTGCCCAGCCCTCCACTTCCCCACGCCCGCTGAAAGTGGAGGGCTGATCTTTCTTTTTGACCACTTCTGTTATATCCTGCCCGAGGGGGGCTGATTTCACTGCTGGATTAACCACGAAGGACCCCCCCACCCCCCTTCCTTACAATACTCTCCTCCTTTCCACTTTCCTGAAGACTTATTTCTAGTATTTCTAAACTGCACTTTTTCTGGGCCTCTCCCCATCCCCGCCCCCCAAGTGGGCTTTCCTTCCGCCTTCCTGGGCTCAGATTCCTGACTCGGTCGCCACCCCCTTCCCTCCTCTCCCACTCCGCATTGTCTTCCGAGGCCACCCCTCCCGCAGCGAGCCCCGGTCCCCGCGCCCAGACTCCCGGGGTCGCACGCTCCGCGCAGGCCGCTCCCCCTGCACACTCCTCCCTCCGCCGCGCTCCCCCCGCCTCCCCCGCCCCTCGCCGCCTCCCTCGCCGGGCGCCCGAAAGGATCATTGTTAGCCGCCCCCGCCCCGCCCACCCCGGCTGTTTATTTATGCACACGTCACCGGCCCGGCCCCGCCCCCCGGCATCTCATTAAGCGAGTGTGTTCCTCTCGCCCTGTCAATAATCTCCGCTCCCAGACTACTCCGTTCCTCCGGATTTCGATCCCCCTTTTTCTATCTGTCAATCAGCGCCGCCTTTGAACTGAAAAGCTCTCAGTCTAACTTCAACTCACTCAAATTCGAGCGGCACGAGCTCCTCCTGTATCTTCGGCTTCCCCCCCCTTTGCTCTTTATATCTGACTTCTTGTTGTTGTTGGTGTGGTTTTTTTTTTTTTTTACCCCCCTTTTTTATTTATTATTTTTTTGCACATTGATCGGATCCTTGGGAACGAGAGAAAAAAGAAACCCAAACTCACGCGTGCAGAAGATCTCCCCCCCCTTCCCCTCCCCTCCTCCCTCTTTCCCCTCCCCAGGAGAAAAAGACCCCAAAGCTGAAAAAAAAAAGTTCACCTTGGACTCGCCTTTTTCTTGCAATATTTTTTTTGGGGGGGCAAAACTTTTTGGGGGTATTTTTTTTTTTTTTTTTTTTTTTGCTTTTCTTCCTCCTTCGTTTTTCTTCCAAAATTGCTGCTGGTGGGTGAAAAAAAATGCCGCAGTTGAACGGCGGTGGAGGAGATGACCTAGGCGCCAACGACGAACTGATCTCCTTCAAAGACGAGGGCGAGCAGGAGGAGAAGAGCTCCGAAAACTCCTCG
Source organism: Miniopterus natalensis (assembly GCF_054644295.1). Taxonomy (NCBI): domain Eukaryota; kingdom Metazoa; phylum Chordata; class Mammalia; order Chiroptera; family Miniopteridae; genus Miniopterus; species Miniopterus natalensis. The sequence goes on from NC_142094.1 coordinate 49,849,459, forward strand.
GCGGAGAGGGATTTAGCTGATGTCAAATCGTCTCTAGTCAATGAATCAGAAACGAATCAAAACAGCTCTTCCGATTCCGAGGTAGGAAAAGCCCCTCGGGCTGGTGGGGTTTTTAATCTATTTCCTGGGCTTGGCAAATGTTGCTTCGAGGGGAGAAATCGGGGCCGGGGGCGGCGGCGGGGCGCCGCGGGGCCGGGCGGGCGGCGAGTGCGTGCCGCGCCACCATTGCGAAAACTTGTAACCCTGTTTTTCTCTCCCCCTGTAACCCCCCACCCCGCCGGTGCTTTTTCTCCCCCCTTCTCCCCCCTCTTCGTGGCGTTTGCCCCTCGCCCTCCCCACCTCCATCCCTCCGGGAAGGCGGAAAGACGGCCTCCGCCTCGCTCCGAAAGTTTCCGAGATAAATCCCGGGAAAGTTTGGAAGAAGGTGAGTACGCCCCGCGCGCCCCGCGGCCGCCCGGAGCTGCCCCCCGGGCCCGCAGCCCGCGCGCCCGGGCCCCGCGCGCCCCGCTCGGCCCGGCCTCGCCCCGGTCCGCCCGGGGCGCACGGCCACTTTGGGCCACTGTCTAAAAAGTTTTCTCCTCGCTCTCTCCCGCTCCGCGCGGTCGCCGCCGTCCCCTCGCCGCCCCGCCATGTTAGCGGCCAAGAGGCAAGATGGAGGGCTCTTTAAGGGGCCACCGTATCCCGGCTACCCCTTCATCATGATCCCCGACTTGACGAGCCCCTACCTCCCCAACGGATCGCTCTCGCCCACCGCCCGAACCGTAAGTGCCTCCGCGCCCGGCCCCCGCCCGCCACCCGCCCGCCCGGCCCCGCATGCGGCCCCTGCCCTGCCCCCCTCTTCCCCCTCCTCTCCCTCCCCCTCCCCGCCTCCTCCCCACCCCGCCTCCCCTCCCCCGCTCGTGGCCCAGGCCGCCCGAAACTCTCCAAACTTTTCTGCCTTTTGTGGACTGGATTTGTTTGCACTTCGCCATGTTCTTGCTTTCAGTTTGCTGCCTCGTGATGTTGGGGAGACCTTTCTTTCCAGGCAGCGCTTTGTTGGGGGTGGGGGGGAATCAGGAGAACTTTTTGTGCGCTCTGATTGCCCCCTCCCCCTTTGGTGGTGTTGTTTGTTTCTTCGCCCTGGGAAGATGACTGTGTGGCTCTTTCTTTTCTCTCTCTCTCTCTCTCCCTCTTCCTTCCCTCTTCTGTGGCGTCTTGGGCTTTCCCCGGTTAACCCCTTGGCTGCCGCTGCCGGGGACTCAGTGACTGGGCTGCGCCGGGCGCGCGGGGCAGAGAGTGGATTTTCCTCCAGGCGTTGGACTGGAAAACTAGCGAGCGAGCGCGCGGAGCCCGGGGCCCTGGAGAAGCGCCTGGGCTTTCTCTTTCGGCTGGTTATTTATTTAGCTTTCTAGTGCTGATCGCCCGCTCTGAGCCCTCCTCCCCCTTGGCCCTGGAAGGTCATGCTTGCCAGACGGGTCCCACTGCAAACTTGGGGCCTCTGGGCTTCCTCTCCTTTGGCCACCCCGCAGGGCCGCGAGCGCCCTGGGCGCCTTGGCGGGCTCGGCTTCCCGGCGCGCTGGCCACGGGCTCTCCCGGGCCGCGCCGGGTGGGGAGGCCCCTGCGGCCGGGGCTCTGGGTTTGCGGGCAGCCAGGATGGCCTCCTCCGAGCGGACTTGATGCATTTCTAGGGAATTTTGGTGCCTTGGGGCTTAGAGCGGGGTCAGCACTTGCCAGCTCAGTGGGCCCTGGGGGAGGGGAGGCAGACACCAGGGTGTGCGGGCCCAAAGGGTGCAGAGCGGGAACCAAGGGCGCCTCTCCTTTAAGGGAGTGGGCTGCTGATCGTGGGCCTCCCAACTTTGGGGGCCCCAGAGCGGCGCGGGGTGCCAGGCTCCCGGGCCGCTTCTCGGAACCTGCGTCCCGCGCCCACCCCTGGACATTTGTTAATCAGGCTCATCCCCTTGCCGAACCGGCCTCTGCCCCCTGCCCTTGCCCTGAACCCTCTGCCCCCATCCTCTAAAAACCCTGGATTGAAAATCTCTAGCCGCCGTCTCTAGCCGTTTGTGCCCGGTTTTCCGGAATTGTCATTTGTACCTTCTCCGGTTTGGTCCCCCTACCCCCTTATTTACACACACACACTACTTTTGTTTTTTCTTTTTCGGTAACTGGAGATAGCCATTTGAAAGAATGCACCCACTGTTTAGCAGCCGTGGATTCGATGCTAATGGCCTAGGGCTTGCTGGACGGGAGTCGATCAGATCTACAAGTGTTTTTAAGCATTAAAATATTAACTATCAGGTTTGACTTGTTTCTTGGGCCCTGGCAAAAATGGTAAGGGCATGCTAGACCGGTCATTTTTTATGGCTAGGAAAGAGAAATAATTATTCCTCCCTCTCCTGCGCTCAGGCTTCTGCATGCTTGGGAAGCCGGGAGAGCGTCTCAGCCCGACCTCTTCCTGCAGGGCCAGCTCTTTCAGGCTGCAGGGGCCGGGCTGTGGGGGGAAGCACTGGCCGGTTACGTTGTATTTTTCTTGGGAGCTTGAGGGCATCTTAAACCGGGAGCTTTCGGCTGAGAATCAGATGGTTTGTGTACACACCAACCCGACCAAGCAACATTCCAAAGTAACCATGAGAATGCCTTACTCTCCTCCCCTCCCCCTAGGATGGTATTATTTTAAAATCCACTTGGCCATCTGAAAGGCCATCTGAATATTGAGCTTGGATGGCGGGCTTGCTGGCTTTCTTGACTCCTTGCAAACTCCCAGTCTGGGACTGCTGGCAGTCTCGCCATACTATCTCCGAAAACTTGAGCAGTTGTGTTGTGCTGTAATTAGGAAACAGGGAAATTGTTGGAGGCAAATAAATGATTTCCCGGTGAGAAAAGGAAGGCTCCCAACCATCGGTCCCCTTTGTGGGCATTATAGGAATAGACGGAATGTAGTTCTTTTAATTGTGGACCTAGCGGGTGGCCTTGTGCTGTGACATCAGATTGAGTCTGAGAAGAGATTTCTGAACTCAGTAGGCAGTTTTCAGTATTTGCATGTCAAACACCAACTGACATCTCTGTGGGCACTGCACCTTTTGCTTTCCTGTTACCTGGGTTAGATTATGTGCTCCAAAATTAAAGTTATTTATTTAGGCCGGGCAGCAGAGCAGTGGAAATGAGGAGGAGAGGCTGTTGTGTGTCACTCCTGACGTCTTCGATCAGAGGGGCCAGCTTGCAATTCCAGATTTGATACAGCTGCCGGAGGAATCTATAGGCAAGACAGCGGTCTTTTCATGCCTATCTGAAATTCTTAGTGCTTCATAGAGGGTGTTTTGGAGGGCAAGGTGTAAAGACAAATTAGCTGTATGCTTAATTCATACCCGGACCCTCCTTGTTGGTGGTGTTTTTGCTACATTTTCTGTCGCTTATGAGCGTACCTGTAAGCAGCTACATCCTTTAAAAAGCCAACTCTTTCGATCCCTGATTTCTGCTTTTCTGTTGAAGAATGTAAAGAATTAAGGAGTATCATTAAATCGGCTTATGATGAATAATACATTATCTCAAGAATAATGCTTTAATTGCTGAAGACGCCATAAAGCTTGATAGTAATAATTTTATTTTAAAACGACAAAGATTTCTGCATAACATTAATTTAGTCTTTGATACAGTAATAGGAACGGCTTTTAAAAAGACAGATTTGAATACAAAAACGCATTAAGGAGAGAGGTCTGGTTAAGTAGATGGGAAGTGATAGAACTGCAAATATTAGAATTGTGGTAACATTTGTATGTTGAAGATAAGAATACTGTTACCATATTAAAGTTGATAGGAAAAAGCAGTGTTACATTTCTATTTCCCTCCTGCCAAACCAGAAACGGGGATATGGTGTGGTTGAAATGCTAGTGAGGTTTGAAATTTCTTTTTCAGGACTTGATTGTTAAGAGTTCTTGCATCTTTTATCCAAAGTTATTTGCTTTTCAACTGAGCTATTTGCTACTAGTTTGAACAAATAAATAAGCAGCATCTTGAATTCATTTTTGAACTTGGAATCCAGCACTTAAAGGAAACCAAGAGGGGCCTATTCACTGGAGTTCTGTTTAGCCCGGCAGCTTCTCACTCTGCCTCGTCAAAAATGGATGTTTTCTCATTCAAACAACATAATCCTTTCTAATACAAAAGAGCTAGTCCTCGGAGTGTGAAGGGTTAATGGTGGTCCTTCCCCGTTGTCCTCCCACCCCCCACCTTCACCCCTGATTGTTTTGACAACACTTTTCAAAGTGTGACATTCCAGGCCCCTACGTAACAATGTAATATTACTGTAATTACACAGGTCATTACATTTTAAATAGAGAACAGTAAAATGCTTATCACCCTGAAAAAGAACAGGTGTTCTGGCCCTTCTTTGGTATTTATGCTAATTGTTTTTCATCTCCTTCCGAAATATTTATGGGGAACATGTTTAGATTTCAGTCTGACCGCCACAGTATTAATTCTGTGCTAATCTTTATAGGTTGGGGTTTAATGTCTGCAGTATGGATTATGGGTTCAACACTCACCCAGTAAGTCATATTTTAATGATTATAAATTTAATATGCCAGCGCTTTGCCGTTTGGTGAATTTAAAGCTTTCTGAAACCCCAGAAACAAACTATTAAGCAGTTGGGAGCCTAAAGTACTTCTTTGGAAGGAGTGTTTTTGGAAACTTTTGACGGCTGAAGGGAAGTAGCTAGCTTTCACTGATGCCCCCTATCTGATTGGGAAAAGATTTAGAGGAAGACAGTCCCCAGTTCTTGCCGAGGAGTTTTGCACATCGGTTTGAATTTTACTGGTACAGATTTCAGTTGGGAGTCCCTGCTGGAAGCTGGTCAGCTTTCTGTTTCTTAGCAAGCTGTGAAAAAGTTACAGGAAGGTGTCCGGGGCTTGGCAGATCAAGAAAGCTGTTCTGTGAGCAGCGTAAAAATATTTGCTTTAGAGAACTCGCATTTAAATAGTTGCACCAGAGGCTGTGCTTTTAAAGATTACAGTGGAAGTCTTTCCAGGCTTTGAATGCCCCTTTCCCTCCCACGAGGTGCCTGTGTGCCTGCAAAATGTGCCCAGAGGTCTGGGCTGGGAGATGCTGGTGCCACTTCCCTCACACGAGCACAGGGGGCCAACTAGGAGGCATCTGAGAGGATTTCACGTTTTGTCAGATGCTTCACACGAGGGGCCCTCCCGAGTCACATTAAAAATGCACTGGAGAGAAAGGACAGCTGCAAATTTTTGTGCGGACGCGTGTTCCTGGACCATGACTAAAACTCCCGAGGACCTTTTCCCCAGCTGTCTGGAAGTTATGTGGAAGTTGGTTTATTGGCAGTTAAGCATGAGACAACCTGGATTTAGCAAAGGCTCTCTCCCGCGCAGGAAGTAGATGACATTATATTGGGGGAAGGGATGAGACTCCA